>NC_073702.1:75724648-76024648 GCF_023634085.1 Falco cherrug
GTTTGCGAGACAGACAGAGAAACAATGGAATTCAGTGAATATATTGGTACTGGGGATTATTTAAGACATTTGACTAGTTCCATCATAGGGACACCAGATGTTATTTATGAGGTCTCATATAAATGTGGGCCATACCATGCAGGTGGGGAGGGAAAAGGGAAAAAAGAAAAAAGGAAGAAAAAAAAAAGGCAAAAGGAAGAAAGAAAAAGGAGAGTTCACCCCAAAGGGGATGAAAGACAAAAATTATGTTTATGACTATATAAAATCAAGGTGAAGTTTCGTAATGGAAAGTAGAACTGCCTAGAGTTTTGAAAAAGAGAATGGGGGCAAGGCAGGAGAGCCGGAGAGAAGGTCCCTGCTGGTCATGACTGGGAAAAGCAGATCATAGCATCAGACCGGTGGGGAGGGGAAGTTTCGATGAGCCAGGTTACTGCTGCTATTCATTTATTTTTAACCTTAGTTGGGGGAAAAGCTAGAAGAGGAGAAAGGACCAGGAGGTAGAAAGAGAAGAAGGGGAAGAAAAAGAAGAAGGGGGAAGAAAGAGAGAAAGGAAAGAAGAGAGAAAGAATAGAGAAAGAAAGAAAGAAAGAAAGAAAGAAAGAGAGAAAGGAAGAAAGAAGAAGAAAGAAAGAAAGAAAGAGAGAAAGAAAGAAAGAGAGAAAGAGAGAAGAAAGAGAAAGAAAGAGAGAAAGAAGAGAGAAAGAGAGAGAAAGAGAGAAAGAGAGAGAAGAAAGAAGAAAGAAGAAAGAGAGAAGAGAGAAAGGAGGAAAGAAAGAAAGAGAGAAAGAAAGAGAAAGAAAGAGAGAAAGAGAGAAAGAAAGAAGAAAGAAAGAGAAGAAAGAGAGAAGAGAGAAAGGAGGAAAGAAGGAAGGAAGAAGGAAAGAAGGAGAGAAGGAAAGAAGGAAGGGAAGAAAGAAGGAAATAAAAGGAAAAAAAAAAAAGAAGGGAAGAAGGAAAGAAAGAAAAGGAAAGAAAGCGAGTATCTGATCTTGGCTTGTTGAAGACCGTTGGGGAGGTGCGGTGGAGCAGAGATCAGCAGGAATATTTCTCCTTCCCTGCCACTACCCCTGCAGCCCCGCCGGTGTGCCCCCCACCCCAGCAACCGCTACCTGCCCGCGGGGGGAGCAGGAGGAGAGCCCGGCCCCGGGGGAGGCAGGGCTCACCGGCAGCCTCCCGGAGCTGCTGGTTGTAGTTTATCATAAATATATACATATATGTGCCTTGAATTTGCAACCTTGACACTGTCGCCGTGAGCCTGGGAAGCTCGGGGTGAGACCTTCCTCGCCTCGTCGGGTCCCGTTTTAAAGGGAGCCCTCGGTTTCCACAAGCGGGTGCTTCTGCTGAGTTACAAAAGAGCTTTCCCTGGTGCATTTTTTTTTTTAATCCTCTTTTTACATAACTGTTGCACAGTTCTGGGACAACAGAGAAACTTCCTGATTCCCTCCTCGTCCCCCAACAACCCTCTCAGTCTCCGCCGGGAACTGCGAGAGCTGCGTTGAAAGGTTTCATGCAAAACGTATGCTGTACTAAAAATAATGTCATCGGTGCGATTAAAAACAAAAGAAAACAAAACAAACTCAAAAAGCATGGCATGCACCCTGGCTTTTGGAAATCAGCTCCGGTGTCGCTGGGCTTCCCCAGCACTCCCTGCCCACCGGCACCTTCCCCCCACCCCTGCCCGCAGCTGGGTCAGGGGGCTGGGGGAGGTTTGGGGGTCCCCACTCCTTGCCCTGCAAAGCCCCGGTAAAAAAGAGGAAAGGGCGGGGGGTGGGGGGGATTCCCTTTTTTCTTTTGCTTGCAGCTCGGCTGCTCCCCCCCACTTCATTTTCCCCCTGCTCGGACCTCGGGCGCTGCTGCCACCCGTTCCGCTCCCCCCCCTCCATCCCCACCCGCTCTCTTCATCCCGGGCCCCCCGAACTTGCTCCGGGCGGTTTTGCCATCACACCACGGAGGGAAAGTAGGTCACGGCTGAGTCCAAGCCTGGCTGAAGCCGAGGCAGCCGAGCCTCCAAAGCTTCCCCATAAAACAGACTTTGGGGTCCTCGTTTGCAAACGTTGTTGGGGCTTTTTTATGATGATGATGATGATGATGATTTATTTTGGACACCTTGGACGATCAGCTGAGTCGGTTCCTGTAGTCCAAGCTGGAAGGAGAGGGAGAAGGGAGGTAGTTTGGGAGATGGAGGTGGGAATGGATTTAGTTTTTGCTGTTCCCCCACCCCCTTCGAGAGAAATGTTAAGTTGCAAAAACCGATCCACTGCCTGTTACAGCTCCTGCATCTCCCCGCCTGTCCTCTTAAACCACCACTGTCTCCAAAAACCAAAGGATAAAACCCAACCCAGAAAGTCTTCAGAGCGGGTATTCAGCTAAAACAGTTCACCGCAGTAAAGGAAATGCTTTAAACCGGTTTCCACCCTCCGGGTTCCCTGTTTGAGCACACGTGTGTGTTTGTTTTCAGGGTGACTGTGCGGACGGTTATATTGACAGTCCCTTTCCAGCCTCTGATTTACGGGGGGGAGAAGAACAACAAAAAAAAAAAAAAAAAAGAAAGGTTCTTTCTATAACAACATTGAAAAAATTATTAATAATCCTGAGGCCCTAATCTTCCCAATCTTCCCCCTCTCTTCCTTCACCCACTCGCAGGGCAAACCCCGAGTCACTCCGGAGTGGCTCCGGCTTAGCCCAGGGGATCCGGATCTCCTCTCAGCTCTGCTTCACGAGTGTCGATTACAAACCTAAATAAAGGCGATTTGGGAACGGAGGGGAGGGGAGGTGGAGGGGAAAAAAAAGTTGTTTTGGTTTGAATATTTCCTTTTGCTAATTAGCGGTGCTGCAACTGTAGACCTAAAGGTAGAAAATAATCCCGCGTTGTGAATACGAGCATCACTCCCCATCTGTATAGAAGAGCACACACACACTCACATCCATGAATACATAAGGGAAACATATAGTAACAGTAAACACAGCGGGGGGCGGGAGGGGGAATGTTTCCTGATACTGAAGGCTTACATAACATTAATGGCTAATACTTTGAAAAGAAAAAAGGATTTGCTGCTAATTCAGCTGGTAAAAGCAAAATGAAACAAAAGCTCACGTTCACATGACATGAGGTTTATTATTAGGTCTGCTTAGAATGAAGAGGTAAGAGTGGTAAAAATATGGACACCTTTTGAGTCAGACAGAAATAAAATACCAACATTTCTGAGAAGCAATATTTATTGTCTTCTTTTTTTTTTTTTTTTTTTTTTTACTGTAGAGACATGTCCTGAATTTCCCCAAAGCCTAGACTGGGAAAATAAAGACTTCTTGGTGTTATAAGTAAATCCGTCTGCAGAATCGAAGCAGCACCAACATTCAAAAAAACTGAAGAGGAAAATACAACAAAACACAACAATCTCTTTTTTTTTATTCTTATTCTTATTATTTATGTAAATCAGGTCATCACTGGACAAGAAACCAATTTTCTACCCATTACCTATAACAGCTTGTCTATAAAGAACAGAAAAGATTCAGATAGGATACTATCTAGTCAAGCGGGATTTTTTTTTGTTGGTTTTGTTTTTTTTCTTTTTTTATTTGTTTTTTTTTTTTTTTACTTTTTCTTTTTAAATTCCCCCACCCATTCACAGAGGTATAGATTCACAGATAAATAACCCAAAAACTACTTGCTCGCCATATTTACACATTCCCGTTAAATTAAGCATAAATAAATATATACAAAGACTCAATACTGAATGCCTCTCCACATTTCTTCTCAGGAAGAGTCGATAAACTGATATTTCTCACTGCATGGTCAGATTTTTCAAGAAGAGGGGGTTAAAGGGATAGTTTGGGGTATAAAAGGAGAATTATTTTTTTTCTACCATCTTTCCAGTTTCTCATTCGCTTTTTCAGAGCTTTGCATTTGTTTGGGTTTCATTTGGTTGTTTTGTTGGGGTTTTTTTTTCCTTTATTTCTCGCTGACACACAATGTTTTGGTCTCTCTCGAAATGTTCAGGCGCGTTTGCCAGTGTGTTTGGGGATATTTTCTTTTACTTCTTCCCTTTGTATAAGAAAATATACTATTTGTAAAAAAGCCTACGGTCTCTCACACAGGGAAGCCGGAGGGGGCAAGGGGGTTAGCCGGATCGATCTGGCAATGCTTTACGGCAGCTGAAACGAGCACCAAATTCTCCGAGAAACGTATTAAAACAGAGCTGAACAGGTCTGCGTGATAAACTGGTCAGAAAGAGATGAGCAAGGGAAGGGAATAAGCCCTTTGGGCACAGCTAAAGGTCTTAAAACCATCCTCCCCCCCCTCCCCCCCCAGCCCCAAATGCAAATTTGGGGGTTTTGGGGGAGGTTGGTCTGGGATGCAAAAGGGACTTGAAACAGCTTCTCACAGAGAATTTCTATTAGGTGGGGACAAAACACAACCCAATTTTAAAGAAATCATCGGGTTGTAAAAAGGATTCCCATCAAACTGGCTTCTTGTTTCCTTCACACCTTGTGTGAATAACAACCAGGGAGAAAAAACAAAACAAACAAAAAAGTCAGGGAACATACAAAACCAAAGATCTTTCCAACGGAAAATAGAGAATTGTTATTAAAAAAAAAAAAAAAAAAGTGAGACTAAAAATTAAATAAAATTTACAGCAACCCACCTGTTTGGTTTGAAAACAAACTTTTCATGGTCTCTCCTCAAACTTTTCCCTTGAGTTAAAAAGCAAAGCTGCCGTGTTAATCCTCCTGTTTATTGATTTATGATCCCGAGGAAACCAAATCTTTTAATAACTCGATTATCAGATAAACGTCTGAGGTGCCCCGCCGACACAAGTAATCGGGTTGGGAAAGTTCAGGGGAGCAGGAAAACACCTTCCAGTGGGAGGCTGGGCTTAGTTTTGGGGGGACCTCAGTCCTTCGCACTGCTAGGAGCCACCCAGGAACGGATATTTCCCTCTGGGACCAGCACTAGACTAGGGGGAAGAACAGAGATGGATACACTCCTGTGCCGTGTTTTCTCCCTGTTTGCATTTAAAATCAGAAACCTCATGGAATTTTGTCTCCATACATTGGGGAGCAAATGTGGGGCATCCCACTGAAATCAATGGGAATCTTAATTGGCTTTATTTTGCCTGAGCGAAGCCCAGTCTGGCATTTGCAGTCTGTCTCTTCCAGGTAGAAGGCACGAGGGGCAGATCCAAAGTTGCCAGGAGTAAGCTGAAACTCTTCCCTCAACTTTCTCAAGGTTTAGGTCCTGGTCCAGGTGACCAAACCTGTGCCTAAGGGAGATTTTCAGCAACAGCAGAAGCAGGATTGGGCCCTCACACATGCATGAACATGTGCGTGTGTGTACAGGTCTTTCCCCAAGAAGTTGCAAGTGGTTCCCTCTCCTCATTCACACACAACGGTGGTGGGATACTGTCTTCTGCAGTTAAAAGGAGCATCCCCAGCATTCCCCCACAGACAAGGAAGGAGCATCCCCAACACCCCCCACCCCCGCCAAGCCTTCAGCTGGAAGCTCTTGGGGTGGCAGGGAGCAGGACCCCATGTCCCCTGCATGTGCAGCTTGGGAGGTGGAAGACAGAGCTAACTTGGGGTCTCCCCATCCGCAGCAGCCCCCACTGGGCTGGGTGATGTGGGGAGGCTGGACCCATGGGCTCCTCACCAAGGCAAAAGCAGAGGCCAGACAAAGCAACTGTCAACGCTTTGTGCTCTGCTTCAATAAAGAGAAGGTTCTCATCAGGCAGAGAAGGGAGATGTGCTTGCAGGTGGTACCAGTCATTCCTCCCCAGATACACACACACACACACATGTACTCCTTCCCTTTCCCACACATCACTGCTGGGGTATGCCCTGTGCTGGAGCTTGGGTGGTCCTTGCCCAGGGGCCTGCTGAAATTGGAAATGATTGGCAAAGGGTAGACTTTGGAGGTCCAGGGCCTGCCTGGGGGCTGCTTTTCAATCTGGGGGTCCCCTGCATACTGGTGAGGGATCCATGAGATCTACATTACCCAGGGATCCACACCTTCTCTGGTGACATCTGCAGGGGCATGCCAGTTACCAAACCCACTGCCAGGGTAGAAGAATGCCTCCAGCTCATCCCAGCAGCCCATGGAGAAGGCTGCCTGCCTCAGTTTCCCCCTTTTTTCATGTGACACTCTGCCCCACAGCACTCTGCCCCAGAAGCACCAAAGGTATGTGAATGAGGAGCAGTTCCAGAGGGGTCAGTGCTCCTTGGGTCTGGGTGATTCCTGGATTTCTATTGCCACATGCGTGTCCAGCACACATGTAGGGAACAAAAGCCAACCTTTGCTTGCTGCACAAAGATTTGAAAAGCAGAGCAGGCCAGTTCTCAGATAGCTAAGGACACTAAGGTGACAGTCAAGAGGCTCATTTACTTTTTTTCTTTCCCAAAAAAATTGTTGGGGGATGTTGAAAGTATTACTGAGTTATTACTCCCCACCATCCACTTTGCAAAGTATCTAGGAATTAAAACAAGGCTAAAGCTTCTCTTTTATTTCTCTCTGTCTCCCTTGCTTTGAGTTCAGGTGTGCCTGCTTGGGTTGGTGGGATTGAGTCCTGCAGCTTTAACAGGCATCCCGGGGGGAGGCCTGACCCCACTGGAGTTTTGCCAGCCACTCCAGGAGAGATTTACCCACACCCAGTAACTGTTCTGACATAAGCAAAAAGATGTGTTAGTGCACGAACCTTACCCCACTGAGAAACACATGCAATTACCCAATATGGCAGAATCCAAACAGAAATTCATATCCTTACACTTCAGCATTGTTTTTACCATAGAAGACAAAGAAATATATGTCAAAAAAAAAAAAAAGGAAAGACATCAGACTTCCCCTCCACCCCCTGCTGAATCATATGCATAAGACATCCTGTCAGACACCAAACCACTGAGAAAAACATTGGAGTTCAGAAGTTTTTTCCCCCTACCACACTGACTTGTTCTAAAGCAAGAGTCACAAGACATTTTTTTAAAAAAGCTTTCTAAGAGAAACAGATTTCCTCTGACTGAGCTCAGAAATCAGGATATTCCCTGGCAAGCCCTCCCCACTCCCATCACGAGGAGCCAGCTCACATGGCAGCCCTTTCCTCCCTGGGTACAAAACCCTAGTGCCAAGCAAGTGCGATAACATTCAACACAGCTCTTATTTTCTTTGCAGTTTTACACCTGGATTTCAACTTATATTTTTATCTCATTCAAATTATTCCCTTTGAGCTTCTTTAAAGAAGTGCACCTACAGAATTCGGAAACAACTGGCTTTGATTTGAAAAAGCAAAAAAAAAAAGAAAAGTATCAGAATATCATAATTGTGGATTTTTTTTCTCTGTACCTGATATATTGTGTAGGGATCTCTAGTCCTCTTTGAAGAAGCTCATAAGCCAAGCGGGCAAAGCTTTAGGAAACAGAAGAAAATAAAATAGTGCATACTCCTGAGAAAGAATTACATACTCATATCACTCATTTTTTGTCGTTGTTAACAGTTCTTTAAAAATGGGGGAAGATATCTCTCACACACACATTACTCAAAGAAATTAAGGACTGAAACATTGGCATAGTTAGGAATATAAAACTCCCTAGAGAAAAAGAGGAGACCTCAGAAAATTAAGAACTCAGATAGTGTTGACATTTTACCAGACCTTACTTTCAAATTTTGCAACCCATTATAAACAAGGCATTTTACTGTCAAAGTACTAATTTACAAAGGTATGTTTGCATGCATGAATATGTGTGACTGCGCACACATATTTTATATATATATGTATATATCCATATATATTCATATATATATACAAACATACATAGGATACACACGCATCCCTATCAAGTTATGTATGTGCATACACATATGCACACACATAGGCACACACACGCCCATACACACCTGTAAACGCTGGTAATCTAAACAGAGTCTGTCTAGACCAGGAAAAATAAAAAAAATCTTAAAAAATAGAGTTAGCTAATTCAACCGAGCTATGACGACTTGAAACTTCCTATCTAATGGCATCTAACGTTAAGATGCTGCCACAAACGCAGCTTGAACTGGCTGGTGTTGATGACTTTGTGAGAGGTCTGGGTGCTCGCCTCCCCTCCTTTCCTAGTCTAGACAGAACCAGGGTGGTGAGATGAGATGGGAAGAGCTGAGGTGAATGAGGCAATGGGGTTGCTCAGAAAGGAACGCTCTGGAAGATCATTTTAGCTAGGGTGGAGACAGGACATCATTCAATTGAAAAAAATAAAAGAGAACAAAATAAAAATAATAGCAAGACAGACTGTGCAGCTCAAGAAATCAAAGCACTGACACCAAAAATGTTTCTCAGATTTCTTCCAATAAGTTATTCATGTCTTTTTTTATTATTATTATTAATAATTATTATTATATTTCCCTCCCCCCCAAATCATTATTTAAAAAATGTGAAAGAACAGAAGTGGGAAAAAAATCCTGGTGGTTGTCTTCACATGTTCCTGGCAAGAGACTCTGAACCACTGGTCTTGCGCCATTGTGCTCCTCTGATCTTAAATTATTGTCTTTCTTTTATGATTTTATTATTATTATTATTTTGTCCTACCTAATAGAATTCTTCCAAAGCCCAATCCAGTATTTTTAAAGCTAAAATTAAGACGGTTTTGTTTTAAAAGATTATCTCTCTCTTTTCTCCTTTTATTTACTTAACTTTTTTCTTTTCCTGTCTTTTTTTTTTTTCCCCTCTCTCTCTCTCTCTCTCTCTCATTTTCTGTGTTTCTCTTCCTTGTCTCCAGTTTTACTACCTGGTCCTTCGCCAGATGTGTGCCTGTTAGCAGTGTTGTTGTTCAAGAACATCTTGTCCATGCCTTTGAGAGCTTCAGTCAGGTAGTTCTGAAGGGCCGTGAGGGCAGCGCAGATAGCGGGGGCCCCAAAGCCGTGAGTGATGAGGCTGAAGTGAGTCAAGCAGCTCTGAATGCCCGGTTCCAAAATAGGGGTGGGCCGGCTGTTTCCAATGGGCGTCCTGTCCTGGGCCAAGAGATCTGTAAATTCTTTACAAAGTTGCCTGCACGGAAGAGAGAAAAGCAAAGAGAGGAAGAGAGAGAGGAAAAAAAAGCAATGGTTAGGCTCATCCCACACTTCTCCTAGACAACCAAGGTTGAAGGGGCAGATTCAGGCCAGAGCTGATCCAAATAGCCAGGATAGGACCTTTTTGCCACCTTCTTTTCCCCCCCAACAGTGCTCGGGGACAGTGCTCGGGGACCGGTCACGGTGAGCCAACAGCTCCCCGCTCCAAATGATGCTCTTCAGGAGAAAGATTTCCACAACTGCAGGTTAACACCAGGTCTGGAGACAGAAATCTCTCCGACAGCTGCAAGCACTGTGAAAACCCCGTCCTGCTTGGCAGCTCTCAAAATAACCAGGCTGAAAGGGAGAGGTGCCATGGGTTTGCCAACCACCCACATTCCTGGAGGCCTGACCCTGGCTCTAAACAGCTCCCATCAGTGCTGTTCCTGGAGGAAAGCACAAGCACACAACAAGAGCTACTGGGTGGCACGGGAACATGGTGCAGGGAAGGGCCAAAACGGAGCCTCCTCTGAGGCTGCTCAGGCTGGGCCACCTTGTCAAGAAAGGTCAGGACTCTGGGACTCCATGCTGGCTTATTCATTGTATGAGCAGCAAAGCAAGCACTTCCTACTTCATTTTTGGGTGGTAGCACCCCAGTTAACACATCAGGGGTGACACCTGGCTTTTGTTTGCTTGCTCACACCTTTGAAAAATTAGATTTGATTTTTCTAATGAATTCACACGAACACACACACTTCCTTTTGCATTGCTCTGGTCCAAAAGGCCTTCAAAGTCAACAGGTACCCAGGCAACATAGAAACCCTGGGGGCTGGTGGGGTTCCCAAAGGAACAGTATCTTTGAGACAGATGTCTACCCAGAGACTGGAGAAAAAAGGGTTGGAATTAAAAAAAAAGATAAGAAAAAGAAAAAAATTTAAAAAGAAACCCTTAAAAAAGACATTCAGTGCTCATCCTCTGAAATTATCTGAAATTCCCAGTGGGTTAAAGGTTTCAGAGGGTGGGGAAAGATAAAGGTCTACTTCTATGTGCATTATCCATTAAGAAAGTGCAAGAGAGGAAACTTTGAATTTGGAGAACAAACAGTAATGAGTCCAACATTTTACATCTTCAAAGAGCAAAGCAGGGTCTGCGAGCAATTAAAGTTCTGGGACATTAATATCTTCTGACCCTGCGGAAAAGGGCAATCAAATTCCAATCACGTCTAAAAAACATCTGGACAAATTTGAGCAAATGATTTTTCAACCCTCCATATATTTCTTTAAATTACACTGTCATCAGAGACAAGCCACATCCCAGAGCATGAAATGAATGAGAGCTGTTTGGGCTGGGTGCTTTTTTTTTTTTTTCCTTTCTTTCTCTTTTTTATTTCCCCCCCTTTTTTGGCCAGATAGATGAAGATGTGTGGAGACAGCACCCACTGCTGAGGCCCTGAGCAAACTATGAAGCACCCGGTTAGCAGCCTGGGAGGCACAGTCAAGTATAAATCACCACATACAGCACATCCACCGAGATAATCCCAAGGGAGATAGATGGGTGGGGAGGACCAAACTGAGGATCATTAGCAATATATGGTAGTGTCTTGGGGGGGGTGGGGTAGTGGGTGTGTCTTTTTTTTTTTTCCTTTTTTCAGATTTATTACATTGTATGGAAAAGATGTAATTTGGTAGCAGACAAACAGGTGTGTGTGAGCAGCTAAAGGGACAGACAGACATACATGCTGTGGAAGCAAAGCATAGATTTTTGGTCCCTTTTCCATAGAGATTTTTTAACTGGGGGTGGCCTGGAAACGCTGTACAGTAGCTAGGGAACAGTCACTTACACGCTCTATAGGGACAGCCTGTCCCACGCTGCAGAGGGACGCAGAGGCTATAGGGTCTAACCTGCCCATAGGGCGATACAAGCACCCTCTCCCCACCCCACCACCCCCCGCGGGGCCGTTGTAACTTAGGGACTGGAAATTCCGTCTGCTTTCCAAACAAGCTCCGAGGAAGGGTTTAAGGACAGGGAGGATTCTCTCGGGGGAAGGCAGAAAGAGGGGGGTAGTTAATTCGGCACTCACTTTGTAGCAAGCAGCATGTTTTTCCTGGAGTGGAGGTCGCTGGGGTCCGTGTGCTGTCTGTTCAGGTACTCCGAAACAGCTTTGGCTGGGAACTCCGTTTCGCAGATGTACCCAAAATCCCGAGCTAAATGAACGGCCTCACCTGAAGGGGACGAGAGGGGCATTAACACCTCCGGGCCGGCTCCGAGCCGCCCACCCCACTCCCCCCGGGCCCCCTTTGGAGCCCCCTTTGGAGCTAGGGCCGGGCTCCACGTACAGGTTTTTCCTCCATAAGCCCCGTTTTGGTGGCAGAAGTAAGTTGCTGGGACAAATTTTCAGTAGGTTTGTCTCTTATGATGCGCTTGTGGTGGTGTGTACCCATGACTGTGGGAAAAGGGGGGACACACATACACATACACACACACACACACACTCACTTTCACACTAACTGGGCCAAAAACCCCAACCAGGGGAAACTAGTTAAATTCCGAAAGACAGAAAGACCCAAACTTTTCTCAAGAGCAGAGAAACCATTCCTGTTGCAATACACCAGATCGTTGTCCAAAATTTTACAGATGTGGACATAGCGTTTAATACTAATGTAAATTCCTTGTGGGGCATTATATACACACTTATTTATACATGCACACGGAGTTACTCGTATCGTTATCACAATTATCGTCACATCTGTCAAATGATGGAGATAACCGCGTTTCGTCCGATGGAAATTATTAATCTGATTTTTTTAACCGACCATCATGCAACAGGAACTCTTCTCAGTGGAAAGACAGCAAGGAATGGCAACCTGTTCTGTGAAAAATAGTAATTATTCTAACTCTAATTCTAATTGTCACTTTTCCTGCCTGCCTGGTTTCAGGTTTCTTGCCTCCAGAGGTTCGTGTCATCCAACTCCTACTGATGTACTTCATGCCACAAGAAGAAGACAGTAGCTGCAGAAAGGAGGAAAAGGGGGGGGGGGGGGGGGGGGAAAGGGGGGGAACCCTCAGACTCTAGGGGGATTCCACCAGATTATAGCTCAGACCCTCTAGAATAAAGCATTAAAACCTTTAAAGCACCGCCTGAGGGACCAGGGGGGAAGATTTCCAATACGCAAAACGGGTATGTCTAATAACTCCAGGACCACATTATTTTTAACGATCAGGAGTTGCTTTTCCAACGTCATCTTCTTCTTTCCAAGGCTTCTCGCTAATCACCAAAGCGTTAATGAAAGCGGGGATGGGGTGGTGTCCCCGCCGGACGGGCTCCGGGCGGGCAGCGCCCGGGGTGGCGGCCGGGGGTGGCCGCAGCGCTGCGCTCCGGGCGATGCCACAGCTGAAGCCTGGCTGATAGCAGGGGGAGGGAAAAAGAAAATAAATTCAGCGGGTGCAGCTTCTTCCGAAAGGAGGGAGCTCTCTCAAGGTAAACTGTTGACTTGTAAGGAAATCAGGGGAGAGGAGGATAATGTACACCTTACTACACGCTTGACGCAAACCTCAGCATCGCTACACAGCCACGCAGCCTTTCGAACCCCAGACCAGCTTCGGGGAGGGGCTGATCCTCCTGGGAGTAGGATGCGCAGGTCTTCACACAGGCAACAGGGATGAAGCTGCACTAACCCCGGTGTTAAAGGGCAGTTGTCACACCCGAAATGCTTCGCGTCGCCTATTAGCGCGACCCTATATCCCGTAACCTACACCGTGCTTCGCACACCCGGTATAACCCCTATGCAGGTACCAGGAGAAGCTCCTTCCTATCAGCCCCCGTCTCTTCGCGCTCCTGCCTTCAGCCCTGCATGCGGTAAGGGCTTATCGCTCGCACAACTCAATCAAAGGAGTGGAAAAGTTAATATCTAGCACAAATGTTTATGCATGGTTATATGCAGAAGAGATAAGTGGATTATTTATACGCCTCTCGGTGTGCATGTGTAATGCAGATACACATAACTCATAATTGCATCCATACTATTCCCGTTATGTTTTTTGGAGAAGGTCCAACTTCTCTTAGCATAAACACGCACATATCCTAAACATATTAGTGGCTCTAAATTTTACTTTTCGATACAGTAACAATAAATCAAAGAAGCACGCCGACCACCGAAATTATGTTAGCTGACTTGAAATGAGGGAAACTTCATCGTCCCCTCCCTCCTTTCTCGGGAACAACCTGCCTTTGCGCAGTCCCAGCCACCTCCAGGTACACCGCCCTCTGCGACTCTGGAATTGTTCTGATTTCTTTAAGAAAAGATCGGTTCTGTATTATTTGTCCTCACTTGAGCGTCCTGTAGTGGCCGTAAAGAAGCTCGGGAGGAGCGAATTAACGGGAGGATGGAGCAGACGTGGAGTCGGAGAGCACAGGCTGGAAATCCATAGCAAGGAGGGACAGCCCTGCAGGGTCACACACTCACATCCACCCACGTGTAGGCACACACCCAACCTCATTCTTGCCACCAAGGGGGATCAACGACCCTCCAGCCAGTGAGTTCATTTTGGGGAGTGGGATCCTTAACCGTGGCAGTGTCCATCCTCACCCGCCCTGAATGTCACATCTGCAAGGGTTTTCCTACCTGATCCCCAAAGCTAATTTTTATGGGTGGGGGGTTTTAGGGATTTTTTTTTTCGGGGGGGGGGGGGGTGATGGTGGTGGTGGTTCTTGGAATGTTAGGCAGGAGTCGGGAGCAGGCAGGGATGTGAAGAGAGCTGCGACCCTCGGCTTACCTTCCACCAGGGAGGTGAGTAAAGTGACATTTGCGGCCTTACGCCTGCC
Source organism: Falco cherrug (assembly GCF_023634085.1). Lineage (NCBI taxonomy): Eukaryota > Metazoa > Chordata > Aves > Falconiformes > Falconidae > Falco > Falco cherrug. The sequence goes on from NC_073702.1 coordinate 75,738,499, forward strand.
GGCTGGTAAATTCAAACCGATTTTTTCTAGCCTTTCTCGCAAAGATCTGCCCCCGTTTTTCGATTTGGCTCTAGAATTGCAAAGAAATTAACATCGTGATTAACCCCGCAGTGTTCCTGGAAGAAACGTTTAGTCTGTGCAGTCAGTAGAGCCTGGGAGGGTTTTCGCTCGACATTAAGGACTTGGGGGGGGTGTTGATTTCTGCTTGGGTTTGCTGAGATTTGCTTCATTTCTCCCCAGGGGTGGGAGTGGGGATGAACCCACTTTTCTCCCTGTTTTATCCAGGGAAATCAAATAATGCCAGATAGCAATAATTAATGTACAGGGTTCTGATCTAAAGAGCAAACGGGTTCCTATAGTGCGAGGGGAACTGTATTAAGATGAAGAGATCGGTACAAAGGTAGAGGAGGAGAATTAAATCCTCATTTATACCAAGAAAGAGCCTGAATGGGAAGGGGGGGGGGGGGGGGGGGGGAAGGAACAACAACAACCTGGGAGGTTCGAAGGGGAGAATGCGCGTGCCTGTGGATAAATAGAAAAGAAAGAAAAATATTTATTAAACCACTTGGTGCGTGTGTGTGAGCGTGTCCTTGCGCGGAAAGGCGATGCTGAGAGGGAGAGCTCACCTGAAGGCAGGGTGCGTTATAGAGAGGGAATTGGTTGCCTGGAGGAAGATTTGAATGTCTGTCGGAGGTTACTGATAAGGACAATAAAAGGATGAGTGAGCTATAGGCGGGAAAGACAGAGCTATTGTTCGGACGCCTATACATATGTAAATCCCAGGGATAAAATCTTGCCACCTGCGAAATCAGGGAGAGTTTTGGCACCTGAGATCAAAGTCTATCCCAATTATCTCTTAGTTCTTACTTAAAAATTGTTTAAGAATTAGCAGTCACGCTTAACGAAAGGAAACCAGAAATGACAGAGAAGCCAGACTGGCTTCCCACGATCTTATATCAAAGTAAATAGGGCTAGATAGCAGAATTGCAACAGCTTTATATATTTCACCTGCTCTGAACCAAAAGCTTGTCTAAAATTTAGATTCGAGATAGGAATTGAAGTCAGCAGCAGCCAATGATTACGGCTTGGGCCATCTCCAGAAATCCACTGAAGTTCAATAATGATGTTTCTTTACCTTGATAATTGTATTTTCTACAATGTCTCTCTCAGATGTTCTCCCTGTTCCATTTGTAGTTGTACAGAATGAGCAGGCAGGTTAGCATCTGTAAGTAAAAATCTCTGCTGCTCTCACTGGCAAGGATCACAGCTGAGCAATGATTACAGACATTCACGTGGAACAGCATCTATTTTAGGAGACTCTGATTCTCACGTGTATTTTTGGGTGATTTGACTGCATGTAGCAGGAATTTCCCCCTCCTCTGCAGACACGGAGCTGAAGCCCCTGAAATTCATCACAGAAATTTTCGCATGGAGGGGAAAAACAAAAAAAGGGGCAAAAAAACCCCAAACAAAACACACATACACACACACACACACAAAAAAAAAAACCACCAAAAACACCAAAATCAAACAACTTCATTTTAAAACACCTTACAGTCAACATTGCCCAATTGCTGCTACAGGGCTTGGCAAGTTATTTCCTCCTCTAAGACAAGCACCAACTTTTAAACATGAGCCGATATTTATTCAGGGTTAAATTAATTGAATTTTTTTCTGTCTCGAAGTTAAGCTTTGTTTTCCAGTCTGGCTTGTACCTCACATGTAGAAAATGAAGTCTTATCCCCTCTCAGCCTTCCACTGGCTAGAGTGAACTGGTATCTCATACCACATCGTGACTTCTTCCCTGCTCTGACCGGAGACGGAGCCTTAGCTCACCTTTCCTACAGACAAGTCGTACTGACTATTCACAGTCCTTCAGTCACTGCCAAGAAAAACAAAAGCCTTTCTCCTGTTAGTCTTTCCAGTTAGTGACCTCGGAGCTTAAATCCCTGTTGCTGGTACCTAAATGCACAACCTCGCACTTGATATGATGCGGTGGCAACCAGACCTCCAGGCTATCCCTTGCTCCTCGTTTTCCTCAGTACCACAATGTTAACTGTTTTGAGATCTTCAAGAAAATCCACAAGGACCTAAGTGGGTGATCTGCACAAATGTTAAATGTTAAAAAGCAAAGATCTGAAGACCAACTGTGAGTAATTCTTCTTGCAACCTTCTCTAGATGAAACACTAGGCCTCTGACATTCAAACTATCTGTTGATGGCTTTTCTTTAGTCAGGTACTTACCTACCTTACTGATTGCCTATTAATCCCCTTCCAATTTCAATGTCTTATATGACACCATACTAATCGCCTTATAGAGGAAGCCTCATGGATTTATCTAGGAAATCCCTAGGAATACATCAGGTCCTGAAATACACCCAATTCATAATTGCAACACGTCCATCGGGGCATTTTGTTTTGTCCATTTTCTAAGTGAGAAGTGTGGGGAGAAAGAGGAAAAATAGAAGCTGCCTGCATGTACAAGAGTGAAAATACTCTTGTTTCAGTTCCTTCATTTTGGGATTCTTTGATAGGAACTGTACAAGGCCAAATCTTCTCTAGCCTCCATATGTTCGCTTTCACTTCTGAATACAGCATGGTTTTGACCTTACCCTGAAAATTAACTCACATGCTATGGCGAGAAGATCAATGCGGATTTGCAATCACCTTTACCGTTGCCCAAATATTTCTGGTGCATGCATGGATGCCCAGACATGGGCATGGTCATGCACTCAGCCCAGCCTCTTACCTTCTAAGTACTCCTCCTAGGAGGGATGCATTCAGACACTCAGGAGGAGAAAGGCGTCTTTGAACTTCTCCCACAGTTACTTTGTACTTGAAGTTGAACTAAGCAAAGACAAGCGGCCAGGTACCGAGCAAAACACCTCTCCGGTATTGACTGATATTCCACCCAGGAAGCCATCTTTATTCATCATCAAGAAGTAACAGATTTTGGAGGAACTGGAACTGAGGAAAGAAGAGGGGAAGAGAGGGGAGAGAAACCATCATGCCATGAAGGAGCACAGGATAACCACAGTCTCTCTGACATGCACAGAACAGCAAAATGAAAGGGAATTTTGAACCTCCGGCTACCTCCAGCAACCTAAAGGGTGCTGCTCCCCCAACCTCTAGAAAACTGCTCCACGAATGATGGATGGAGAGAAGGGTGGTGCAGTACAGCCTCTATGCAGGGTTTGATCATTGGGAAATAAAATACATATTGGCAAAGCACCTGGCAACTTTCGGGTTTGAGCCTGTGTCTCACCCAGAGCCCCCGATGCCTTTTGTACAACGGACAGCGCCTTTCTGGAGGGGAAAAAAAAAAAGGAAATTTTACTTTTTTTTGCTAATGTTTCCATTACTGCCAAGCTGAGCCAGGAATAAATTCACTACACGAAGGGAGTCGCTGTCTTAAATAAGTATCAAGGCTGGAGGATACAGCAACCAGAAGACAGCTCTGTTATTGCTTTGTGTTTTTATTAAGTCTGGTTTATGAATAAAATGAGTCTTTTCCTGCAGAAAAATGAACACCAGGAAAAAAAAATAATAATCTGGTCTAGCCATGGCATTCGCCACCTTGGCCATATTGTGCTGTCCGTGAAGTAGTAGGAACTCTCCCAACCCTAAATAAAGCTGATCTAGTTACTGTAACACAAATTTAAAGGTAGTTGGGGGGGGTGTGGGGGTGTCAAAACAAAGCAATAAAGTGAAACTAACCAAAATAAACCCGCGTTATTCTGTCCACGATAAACCAAAACATTTCTTTTCTCTGAGAAACTAGTGAGGTTATTTTAAGAGTAACCAAGGGGATTATAACCAACAGATTCCTGTAATAGCAACCAGACACACTGAGAAATAAACAAAACAAAACAAAACAAAATTGGCTAAAGTAAAAATGAGCGCAATTCCCCCGTGACATGAATTTTGTTTACAAATGAACTTAAATAGCTGCCTCATAATTGTGTGTAACTGTTATGATTTACAGCAGGTGCTCTAATCAATCAATCAATCACTTTAATTTATAGGGAGCCTCGCTGCATTTTCCCAGTTGTTTCATTTCTGCAAGTAATTGATAACAAACCGTACTTAAGGTATGTTTTATGCAGGAGTTAATAAGAGCTGACAGCTGCTACTGCTGCTTCCTCTCGGAATCGCGGCAACACGCGTTTCCTTATAGAAAATATACTCCGAAACTGGGGGGTTTGCTGGTGGTAGAGTCCTGGCAGTCCAGCGGGCATGTTTCAGAGGAGAAGACTAATTGATTACACACCCTCGCCGAGCAGATCCTACTTCACAGTCTCCCATTTCCACTCAATCAATTGCAAAACCAATTCGGCAAATAATAGGGTTCTATTATGCACATATGCCAGCTATTTAGGTAGTTATAATACATGTCAGTTAAGTCATAAAACCCCTGTTTATTTGCAACGTATCTGGAGAATCAAACCATTAGGGTTGAGGGGATATTTAAGTCGTCTGGAGCTGCTAAACAATAAGATCGGGTATCCTAATATATTACCAAGTGCTAACTACTGGGCAATTGCCAATTTTATAACCTCAGTGTATGGAATAGACACAACCGTGTTTCACTGTTTTTATTACAGATCATTTCCTACTGCCAGACCAGACCCCCACAATAAAAGCTCTATAACAGCTAAAAACCAAAAGGCATGTCGATTTTAGATATACATATTGCTTCGTATGCCTTGTATATAGTCTCCAGTATAAACAAATTATTTTGAGTAGCTTTACTTCAGGGAATCGGGAAGTGGAATGGATTCCTATTTCTCTATTATTTTAGTTAGGCACTTTATGCAGCTCATAAAGGTGGTTTCAAATAGTTTGAGAACGGCACAGAAACAGTTATAAAAGAGTTAGAGGCCCGCTTCTGCTTTAGTTGCTATTAATAGGATTTTTTTTTCCATTGATTCTATAGGAAAAGACTCGTTTTGAGTATCAGAGGTAATGCTGGCAGAAAAAGAACAAATCTCTCCCCACCACGATACATACATATATCTCTTATTTCATGCACGATGTTCTGCAACATTATTCAAGTAAGGCATCAAGAAAAAGTTTGTTTGTTTTAAAAAGGGTTAGATTAAAGCAGTACCACCAGACAGATTTTCATTACTGACATTTTTTTCCTCGGACAAACACATGGGCTCCGTGGTTCGAGTACACCTTTGCAGTGGCTATTTTTAGTGACCAGTTTATCAGGTCACTGGCCAGTGAACTGAGAAATTAAACAAGAGGCAGCAATTCCACGAACATCTGATCTTAGTCCAAACTCACTAAAGAGAAAGAGACCCGTGCAACGCTTAAATGCTCCTCACCCCACTCGCTTTGGCCTTTTGGAGCACTCATTACATTAGTTAGCCTTTGAAATATGGATTTCCACGTGCTTAGTATTCCCCCCCACCCCACCCCCTTGCAAATTGCTTTTGGGAAGCAGGCTGGCTCCCTTCCCTGCTATCCTGGGAGCTCCACAGCTTTTCCTCCTACCACTGCCTCCCCGACAAGGACCATATGAACATACCCATCGGTTGGAGTCTAATAACTCTAAACCCATTTTAGAAGCTTACCAGGCGGTGTAAGCATATCTATTGCAATTTCATAGCTTCAGAGAGATGTATTCTATCTAGACTCTATATCTTCTGTAAATTACCTAATGCTGCCTCAAAAAAAGTGTTTGCCATGGAATGAATTATCTCTATCTATATCATATCTATATGTTTATCATGGCTATAGCTTTTCGGATACAGCCGACATTACCAGAGATAATATAACGTGGCAGCTTTAGCGGGTGAAGAGAGATGCACGTCCGCGTGTGCAGCTGCATCTGGCAAATCCCTGCGTGTATGTAAATAAACTATAACGCAGGGTGTATTTTTAGTCGATGTCAACTTTCCCAGTTGGTTTGGGATTGCCATAACTGCTGAAATGATACAGAGTAACACACACGTACATCTCGCAGCGTCCCCACCAGTTCTGCTTCAACTTTTTCCCATTTAGGCCTTGTTATCCCCAGAAGAAACCGTTCCATTTTCTTTCACTCCCGAACTCTATTTGCTGTGTGCATGTGAGCACCCACAAACACGAGTCCCCCTTCCAACATCTCTGCCACTCTTTCTTTTCTTTTTCTTTTCTTTCTTTCTTTCTCTCTTTCTTTCTTTCTCTCTTTCTCTCTTTCTCTCTCTCTTTCTCTCCTTTCTTTCTTTCTTTCTTTCTTTCTCTTTTTCCTCCCCGTTCTCCTTTTCTAGCCCTTTTTTCCTCTCCCTCTCTTCTCCTGTGGTTACTTCCAGCCTCTTTGTCATTCCTCCCCCTTCCATTTCTCTTCAGCTTATCAATAAACCGGGAGAGCAACAGTAGCCGCTTGATTTGTTAGTAATTATAAGCCTACTGTTCCTGCAACGGGATCTCTAGATGAGTGAGATCGCTTTAAAACGACAGCAGGAAATGGTGGGGAAATGGAGCATGGCGAAACTCAGTGTGAAGCTTTCAGTTCTTTACATGTTTACAATTTTCTGTGCATACATTAAGTCTTAGGAGTTGGGTGGTTGTGTTTGGTGGTTGGGTTGTTTTTTGGTTTTGGGTTTTTTTTTTTCTTGGTGGTGGCTCTCTGTTGGGTTGCTCTCCACAAACGCGTGGAAATGTGCACAAATACAGGCGCACAAGAGGAAATTGAAAGAAACGGGCATTTCAGCAATGCTAAATATCAACAAATAAATAGAATTATGTCCTGAAAATAGCTGAATAATAAGGCTGTAAGCGATGGATATGGTTGCAATAAACCTGGTGGATAATATGATAGTCGTTCAGTCAATCAATCAATTAGAAGAAATTTTTCTTACTACCAAATGTCATGGGCAAACTTATTACTAATCAGCTACCAAACTGCCTTCAAATCTCTTTATTTTCTTTTAAATCTACCTAGCGGGCCTGAAATGAGTTAAAAGTTCTTTGTCCCTTATAACAACAGGACTTTATTGTAAGTAGTGATTTCGTCTGACTTGGTAGCCAAACCTAGAAAGTCCGGGGACAGTGTCTCACCCATTGTCCACCCACCCGCCCCCGCCCCAACCCGCTTCTTATTTCAATTTTAACGAACAAAGGCAACAAATGTGTGTTCGTGTCCCCTTCCCTCCTGTCCCCCCCCATCTCCTCCTCTTCCCCCCCGCCCCCCTTCCCCACTGCAGTCCCTTTCCCCTGAAAGCCGGGGCTAAATTTCAAAGTGAAATGTATTCCCTCGAAATTGTTTTGCATTCAATTAAAGGGGATCATAAGGTTCAACGTGTAAACCAGGAACAGGCACGAAGCAGAGTGGCAGCGAAGCAACATCACCGATTCCCAGCTCCATCACCTGGAAAGCTGAGGCCAGGGTGGTTTTCAGTTAATCATTTATCCGTATACTTCAAGAAGAGGTGGGAAGGAATCTTATGCTGTATTAGTTAAGAGTTAAAAAAAAAAAAAAAAAAAACAAAACAAAAAACCAGAAAACAAAAAAACCCACAAAAACAAGACACCTCCTTTCATATGTTTCTTTAAAACAGTGTGAACAATACAGCGTGTTTGCAAGGAGACAATGAACGAAGGTGTCGGGGTTAAGATGGCCTTTCGTGCTCCATCAGACGTGAGCGTGCAGGCGATCGTCAGAAACAGCTGAAAGTAAATAAGTACATCAGAATAATTTTAAGGTCACTGACTGTGCCCCAGAGTCACAAAAAATTAACTTGGGACTCGGGCCACGCAGGATTTTGCAAGAGGACAACTTCTTTCGCCATAGACGATGCCAAGAAAATTTCAGATGAGCAGTTGACATAGGGACCCGATCTTTTTATTCCTGACACAAGGAAAAACTTCCCTGCGTTTCGGCAGAAATTGGGGGAAAGGCCTCCAAACGTGCAGCCGGTAAGCTCTTAAAGCCGAGTTAAATCTGATATTAATGCTCTTGGTGATTATTATCATCTTGATGATTTATCTGGCTCCCTCCCTCCCACTTCCACCGCCCAAATCTTAATGGAACTAGGAGTTAACGATGATTTTTTAATGTCTCGTTGCATTTTTAGACTGTTAATGTACCGCATCCTTCTCATTATTAGTTTATTGATTGTTCATTGACCAGCCCCCTTCAAATCGTATTAACCACCCTCTGCCAGTTTAGATTAGGAGAGTTTAAAAAGCACCTTTCATTATTTCACCGCCACCACCACCCACCACAGTAGAGTTCAGGCTTGGTAGCTTAATGCTCGCTCTAATGGGGCAGCTAAGAGACGAGGGGCCACGGTCCCTGCCTATTGCATTAATAGCTCAAAGGGGGCTAATACAGAAAATTAGCCTTAAACGAGCTCTGGAGATCTCCAAATGAAAGAGCCATTTATCACGCTGGCTACCTTCACTCCACTCGTTTGCTCTCTCTACTGGGAACAACTCATTTCCTCTTAACTAAATTACTTCAGAAATGTCAAGTAAGCTCAGATAGCAAACATAACAAGAGACTGGGTATATGTAATCTATCGTGCGGGATCGATACGTGAGATAAATCGATAGCAGCCTATGAATCCCTGTATAATTTCCTTAATATTTTGGCAACCCTTTTGCATAGACAATTCCCTCTGCAGGCCTCCAAGACTATAAAGAAATAGACACTTGCAGTCTGAATGATATAATTAAGTTTAGACTACACACACACACACACACCCCCATGCTTTTTTCTATGACGTTGTAATTAAAGCATTTTAGGCACCAAGCTAGGTTTGGATGAAATCGACCCCCTTCAACATTCGTGTAGCAAATATGCATCGCAGGGAGTGCTCCTCTGCACAAAAATCAGCCAGTAGTGTCCTGTCTATCTATCTATGCCATCCGCCTGCAATAACGACTTACAGAGCTGAAATAACTTATTCTTACTTCAAAGTACATCCTCACAGCTACAAACTGCAGGGAACAAAGCGAAATTGATCCTGAACCCTCTCTGTGTTGCTCCTTCTCTCGTCCTGATTAAATATTGTCGGCCACAAATGTGACCCACTATTTATTACCCATTTCTCGTCCTCCGCACCCAGGAAAGTCGCTGTGCAAAAAGAACCAGAGCTCACGATATTCCTTTATGCTGCAAAGTTTCTTGGAGCTCAGCATCACTTCTTAGAAAGCAAATGCCGCTACAGTGACTTTAAAACAGTTGCAGAGGGATCTCAGGATCTTTTTCAGTAACCTAATTTCCAAAGTGCATATATATCTGTTCATCACGGATAAAATCAGAGCATCTCTTCTTATGGCTGCAAACTGGCACATGTATTCCCACCTATATGGGATTCTTTATGTGGCAGCTGCTCGACGTGGGGCCGTTGCAATGCCCATACGCAATAAACACACCTAAATCTATACCTAATACACATAATTATTATCATTCCCATTGTAGTGCTACGCGCGGTCGTAACTGTGCCACCCAGCCCGCCCGTTAAACGTCTCTGCTGTCCTCGTCATCTGAAGGAGGGAGAGACACCGGGGGGAGGGGGCTTAAAAAAAGAGCATTTTGGGCCGGGTGATAAACAGAAGAGTGTTCTGCGAAAAAAATCCAGGTTGGGAAAGGAAAATGCGAGCACGGAGCAACGTTAGAAAGGAGTCTCTCGCCCACAAATCAAGCACCAATTAATCAAATACACCCAAGAGGAAACATCGTGTATGAGGTGTCAAGAGGGGATGGGGAGGGGAGGAGCGGGGAGGAGGGGGGGGGAAGAGAAAAATACAACCAGAAACCATCAGGTTACAGACCCTGAGCACAAAACCTACCGCACGTTCAACCTGAACTAAAACTGGAGAAACAACTCTTTCTTTTTTTTTTTTTTTTTTTTTTTTTTTTAAGTAATTTTCTGCTTCTCAAAACCACCTTCGGCTTTTCAACCGGTGGTCATAAATGATGCTGCTAAACGGTCTTCAAGTTTTCATCTGTCCTCCCTCAAATAACTAGACCTTGATCGTGTGTGTGAGAGACTGTACACGAGGCTTTAAATTAAAAAACAATAAATACACGGAAGGACCTCATGCTGCCTTGAACACATTTTAAATAAACACCCTCCCTGTTATTTTGCTTTATGTTCTAGAAGATCATCTCTATTAAAGTATTTGTGCGCATTTGACAAATAATAAGGTCCTGGAGATAAGTGCTGTTGATAGCAAGCATAAGGGACAGCATTTCTAAGCCTCATCTCTGGTACTTAAAATTGAATCTAGAAATAGAAACTCCTTAGATAATTAAAGATAGCTCTCCCTACATTTGCAGTGTGTGATCTGTTTAATGTCTATCAGCATAACACAACACTAATCGCCAAGCATCTTCGAGTGACTGTCAGAGAAATGTAAAAAAATTAAGCAGCTGCAATACGCCCAAAATGAGTTATTGTAATTACATTTAATTAGTTTAATTAGTTAATTATTTTGCTTACAGCTGTACAAGAGACTGCAAACATTTGTTAATATCACATTCCCTTTAACAGTATGGGGTGATTCTGCAGTTACACTAAATCATGTGCGCATATGTAGAAAGATTTAAAAAATGGGCATGGGGAAGGGGGGATTCTTGGAGGAAAGGGGGGAAGGAGGTCGGGGCTGCCTTTCCACAGGCATTGCTTTCTCTCCCCTTCACGTTTGCATTCGCCTGGGAAATGCCTTTAAGCCCCAAAGGGAATCAACCCTCTTCCCCCATTACAAGCCAAGGGGTCCCCATCGAGGACTATGGGGGAGCGGGCGGGGGGAGGAGAGGAGGGGACCCGTGGAAACTGCTTTTGAGCACGGGGTGCTCCATTAGAGAGCATTTGTGTAATTAAACCCTTCGAAGGCCGGGGGAGGAGGGGGTAGAAACTTTTCCTTTCGCGTATCTTCCCTTTTCCCTTCCATCTAGCTGTCCCTCCGATCAACTATCCATCTTGCTGCCATGTATGCCTGCTTCCCGGGTAAATTAATTGCCCCAAAGTAAAAATATATCATGAAGATATTGCTACACAGTAAAAGTTTGTCTAGCTTGTTGGAATAATGCATACCTTTTTTAATGACAGACTGGTCCAATAAGTTCATACCGCTGTTATTGGCATCTTCAACTGACTGTGGATATAAAAACATCACTATTCAAATTGACTGGATATTAAAGAATCGCGTACATAAATCATGTCATTCCAAACTGGAGTTTCTGTTATTTCCATTTATATTAATTCACTAGGGGAGGAGGCGGTTTTGTTGTTGTTGTTATTATTGTTATTATTATTCCCCCAAATCGACAAGGAAATGAAATTCTTACAAATTATATAGTCTTCTAATAAAAAAAGAGGTGTGAAGCATATGGGGTGCAATACTGGTTTTGTTATCTTATAAAACATAGATATCACATAGACTTCTTTGCATTCGATAAAGCTTTATATTTCTTCCTTTGAAAATCTGGCAATTTGGCAACATCTGCAAGATCTATTGCATGACATAAATGAACACGATTAAGACCAACTTAAATTCTCCCTCCCCTTACATTCCCACCCCCTCCCCCTTCCCTTCCACCACCACCACCACCCCCCTTTTTTTTTTTTTTTTTTGGTTTGTTTGTTTGTTTAACCCTGCTCCATCTTAATAATTCAAGGGCCATTTACTTTTTATATATAATAGTTTACATTATGTACTTTTAATTAAAGCCTGAGCAATTCGGAGTGCAGCGCAACGCCCACATCGTATAGGGTACAAGGAGAAAGAGATTTACAGCTCCCGAGGTTGCCTACATGTCCTGAGTCAGGGGGAACTGGAATATACATTATCACAAGGATGAACTATTAAACTGATTGCCTAGAAAAAGTCTCCCCATTTCCCTTTCAAAGCCTTCCTTCCCCCCCCCCCCCGTTTTCTTGCTTTTCTCGCTTTTTCGGCCGGCTTAGGAGCACACCTGTTATTATGGCATTAACTTCTCCAGCAGGGAAGAGAACAAAGACGGGCACAGAGGACAGAGCAAATGTTGGGTTTCATTTCTCAACACGAAAGTGGACTCTACCAAAACCAACCAACCAACCAAAAATTACCGCTGGATCTGCGGTCGGCACAGCAAAATCATTTCCCAAAGAGAAGAGGTGTCATAAGGGCAATTTATTGCAGAATTAGGACAGCTGCCGGTTTAGGGTAAATTCTGGGTTTCAGAGAAAGGGAGGACCTGTGGGCTTCTTGCTTTTATTATTTTATTTTTCTCATTACTATTTAGGGTTTGGGTTTTTTCGGGTTGTTGCATATTTGGGGAGTTGTCACATTTTTTCCCTGATAAGGAAAATGCCTTTACAGCAAAGCAATGATTTTCTTCGCTATTATTTTAACTTTATCTTTGCTACAGCGAAAGGCTGAGCTTATCCGGATCCAGCCCTTATCTCCGGTTCTCTCTGCTCAGCAGAGACGTTCCAGGCGGAATATGATTTAAGAGAAAATTACATCTCACAAAAATGTGACGGAACAATATTTTCCTTTCATTTTCCTGGAATACACACTCAAACGGGGCGCACAGACACACACACGCAGAGCGGTTCCTTATACTGTGTATTTGTGCATGGCTGTGTCTCTCTCTCTCTCATAATCAATAGGCTACATACCTAAAGGGCACAAAATAAAATTACAAAGTCTTCCCTCCTTTCCCTGAGTAGCTCCCAAAGAGGGATGATGAGCAAATCCCGCAGCCCGCTGGAGTGCATCGTGCTGCACCTCCATGGCACAGAATTGCAGGTAAATATGAAACGCCATCTTTCCTGTTCTCTTTAATTTTTTTTTTCCTTTTTTTTTTTTTTTTTTTTTCCGCCCTCCTTATCTCACCTTATCTCTGGAGTAGATGGCTGTGCCCACGCTTTATGCGTGTGCGTGCACTCCGCTCGCTCCATCAGCAACGTGGGTTAGTTGTTGTAGTTAATGAGAAGACTCCTGTCTGATTTTCTATCTAATTACGCCCTCCTGCTGGGTTTTTGTACAGGATATTCGCTCAGCATGCTGGCAGTTAATAGTCACAGAGAGGATCGTAAAGATTTAATTAGGACTGCATGCGGAAACGTGGAAAAACAACTCAGACTTTTAATTACTAGACTTCTTTAGTTAAAAGTGATACCAGGGGTTACTTTATAAGAGACTTGAGTGTTTTGGTGCAACTTAACTTTCCGTGTCTCTAGCTAGCACGTAGGAGCGGGGACGGCAGAGTGAGTGAGGAGGAGTAGTAGGAGGAGTGGAGGTGTGTGTGCAGGGAGGGGAAAGGTGATGAGTTTCAAGATATACTTGGAAAATCTAGTGAGGAAGATTCCCGTCCCTCCCCTTCTCCAATAATCTGATAGCATGGAGCTGCCTCTATACCATAGATATCCACCACATTCGACAGCCATGGATCTGTCTGAGAGAAAACCTCAAAAACTGATCAAACTGATCTTTTTGTTTCTCTTTAAAGAGTCTAAAGAACCGGAATTATCCCCTGCATATTTTCTTTATTGTATATTTTACTAGTATAACACTATTTTTCCCTAGCCGGGGTGGGGTGGGGGGAGGGTAATATCTGGGGTTGCAGTGTGGGGTTTTTTTTCTTTTTTTCAGAGTCCCTATTAGATGATGCAAATTTGTTTTCAATAAGTAGGTCTTGGCTTCTCTGTGCCCTGTCTGAGGGCTGTAAATTGCAGATTTAAAATTCCTCTCGAAAGGGGCAGCCATAGCAATACAATACGTCCTGTTTACAATAACAGAGCACTATCGCGTTACAATCACTTAATTCTAGCTCCGGACAATGGCTCACACATGGCCTGGATTTGGTGTTTATAAAATAACCACCGTTTCTTTCCGTCACGCACTCTCTTCCTCTGCCTCATTCTCCCTTGTCAGCCCAACCCATTCTCATGGCACGAATTTGATCAGATATGCATAAGCCAAAGGGACCCATCTTTATACAACTATATACCTAGCTATCGGTTCAACTTTTTGGACTACTGGAAAAACAAAAAAAAAACAAACAAAAAACAAACCCCAAACAAACCCAGACTCTGAAGCTATTTGAGCCCCTTCCTGGAAATTCTCTGTAGTATTCGTGGATAATATGTTTATGTCACCTAAACAGGAATCCCTCTAGCTCCTTGCATCTAGAATAAATCCATATTAAAAATCAAGGCGGGAAACTGCCCAACTTCAGCTGTCACTGGTGTGGGGAAGAACAGAAACCGCTGAACGGTAGGAGCGAGTGCTGGGCTTCTTTCCCTCCAGCCTGTGTTAACTTGCAGTTCTTCCTTCACGTGTTTCTCCTTGGGATACCCTCCTCTCTCTCTCCCCCTCCTCCTCAGCGTGAGCCCAAACTTTCAGAAATAAAAGGCCTGTTCCATTTCCCACGGCCTCAGCACCCTAAAGCAAGAATCCCAGCCCTGCTGGCCCACAGCCTCGTCTGTTCCGACCCATCTCCATCCCATCCCCTCCCATCCCACCCCACCCGACCCCGGCCCGGGCCCGGGCGAGCGGGTGGCGGGGCGGCCGCGGGCGCAGCGCTGCGCTGCGCTCGGAGCCGTCGGGGGGAGGCACTTTCCGTCCGTGCTGTGCCCTGCCCGCAGCAGGGGTGGTTTATTGGAAAAGAGAGGGAGACCTGCTTTATTTGAGCTGAGCAGGACTTTTCCTTCTTTCCTCTTTTCTTCCTTTCTCTCTCACTTTCTCCCTCTCTCCCTTTCCTTCTTTCTTTCTCCTCCTCCTCTCTCTCTTTATCTCTCTCTCCTTTTTCTTTCTCCTTTCACTCTTTCTCCTTTTATCTTTCTCTCTTTTTTTTTAACCTCTTTCCCTTCCCTTCTCTTTCTTTCTTTCTTTCTCACAGGAGCACAACAATTACCAGGTTTTCTTCTGGGAAAGTGTAAATATCAAAGCACAAACAGCACTTAACGCCTATCGGTTGTAGAGAGAAAGGAGAGCGATCCCCTTTCTGCCTTCACAGGGGCAAAACTCGCCTTGACCTGCAAGCCAGTTTCTGTGAGCCAGGAATGCGAGACGAGACCTGCACATCACGCCCGTGGGGGTCAAGGGCTGCCCCCGGGTCTCAAAACCAGCTTGGAAACCCGCAGAAACCAGCCACCCGACGGCCACTGAGCTTGGAGGCAGAGGCAAATCCAAAGAGAAATCCCTTCCTATTTCTAAAGCAACTCACCCCAGCAAAGCTCGGAGATTTTCCCCTGAAGCCCTAAGACAAGCCTCAAGCCAATGCAATACAGCTTCCCACCCCACCCCACCCCCCCCCCCCCCCCGCCACATCTCTGTCCCTGATTCCTATAATGTTCAGCAGGATCTTTTTTCACGGCTTTTTTTTTTTTTTTTTCTCAGCCTCCTCTTTTCTCCTTTCCCTTTCCC
This sequence comes from Falco cherrug, assembly GCF_023634085.1. NCBI lineage: Eukaryota > Metazoa > Chordata > Aves > Falconiformes > Falconidae > Falco > Falco cherrug. The sequence goes on from NC_073702.1 coordinate 75,753,856, forward strand.
CTTTCTTTAACTTTGAAGTCCGTATCTCATCCAGTGGTCCATATCTTTACTTATCCCAAGCCTAAATATGGATGTGTGATACTTAAATTTGGCGGAAAAAAAAGGAACGGGGGAGGGGGGACACCCCCAAATCCTGACTAATAAAGCCTCATGCAGGACCTGGACCCTGGAGGCTCCGGCTCGGGGGTCCCCACCAGCTAGCCATGCCCTGCTCCAGCAAGGTGCAAACCACCCCAGCACAGAAGCTGTTAAAGACCTTTCTGTTTTTAGGAAATAACACGTGATGATGAGTTTCGCGTGGGATAGAAGAGGGCTGGGAAATACTGTCCTTTGAGCACGGTGAAACTCCTTTGTTACCCAAAAGAGAGAATAAGCCTATTTAAAATCAGTGCTACCCTACCAACTATACTTTAAAAAAAAAGGGGGGGGGGGGGGGGGGGAAGCTTGTTCCTGATCACCGGTTATTGCTTTTGGTTTGGGTTTGTTTACATTTTCCCTCCCTCCCGGATAAAAAAATGTAGTAATTGGACAGTTTCATCAAAATCCCTGAACTGCAGGAAATTGGTTGGGGGGGTGGGAGGGGTGGGTGGGGGGCGAAGGGAGCTGAGATTGCATGGGAAATAACTGGAATTTGAAAAGCCAGGCTTAAACTCTGCCAGCTTTTGAAACACGTGGAATATTTGGAGCAGTATGTCTGCCATCCCCTTGCACTCTGCTGGCTTGCCGTGCAGTGGAGGCTGTACAGAGCACAGCCTGTGCGTGACAGCGATGAAATAAATTCTCCTAGCGAAAAAAAAAAAAAAAGAAAAAAAAAAAGAAAGGGGAGAGAGGGGGGAGTATGACAGTTATAACCCCAGCGCGGAAAAAGGATGGTAACCACCACCCCCACCACCCCCAGTACTGCTGTAAAAGCCTCACTGACAATTCCTAGCCGAGGGCTGGGTCTGCAGCCTGGAAGGCATTACCCAGGAGAAAGAACCGCTGTGCCTTACCTGGACCTCCTCCATCCCTGGGTGTCCGATGCCATGCAGAGAAAGGCTGTCCCCCATGCCGGAGTCAAGGCCATGGTGAGCTGAGTGCAGGAGGACATCTGGCCTCCGTACTGAGTGGTAGTCCCGCCTGGGGTCCAGTCCCGAGAGCTGGGGCAGGGCGGCCCGAGGCTGTGGCAGCAGTGACCCGGTTTCTGATCCCACCTCTTGCCTCTGCCTCTGTCCCCAGGGGTGCTGCTGGGGTTGATGCAAGGGGTTTAGGGAGTAGGGGTCATTGACATGGGAGTAAGGGTCCTGGCTTTGGTGGTAAGGAAGAGGCTGGTAGGGGGGTGGGAAATAAGGCGGCTGGAAATCCGAGGATGGGGTGTGAGAGAGCGGAGGAGCGCTGGAGTAGGGTCCCTGGGAGACGGATCCCAGCTGGGACAGCCTGGAACTGTGGCTGGGCACTCCATCATGCCGGTCCTACAAGCGGAATGAAAGAAAAACAACAAAAAAAGAGGACCTTTAAAAAAATAAAAAGGAAAAGGCGCACAAACCCATCCCAAAATAAAATACAAATGTAAACAGTTGTAAAGTAGGGTTGAGACGTGCCCCCTTCCCCTACCGCGGATTAGAAATGTTCCAGCGTTTCGCCCCCAGGTCGTGTGTATTCCCAGTAACTATCAAGAAGGGGGAAGGGGGGGTGGGGTGGGGGTGCGTGTGAGGGAGAAATGCTAACTATCATAATTAAAAATGTAGGACTAGTGCTCTATATGCGTGTATGATCTGTGACTTCAGTCCAGTAATACGATTCCCCCTCCAGCAGCCCCCCAAATAAAACCAAAGGTAAAAAAAAGAAATAAAAAAATTTAAGAACCCCCAAACCACCCATCCTTCCAAACAATCCACTCCTTGTGCTGCCTAAAGTTTCCAAACATCTGTTTATTCCCCCTGCTGAAGTCCTGAAACTCAAAATCAGAAACCCATCTTCACGTGGAAAAGACCAAAAAGAAAGTTGCACTTCTCGGAGGACTCCGAGGTAAGAAGTTGTGCCAAAAGGGACTTGGGAAAAAAAAAAAACCAAAATAAAAATCACAGGGTCTCTTTGTATGAAGAGAATCCACCCCATTAAAAAAAATATTAAAAAATCAAATAAAGTTAAAATGAAACATAGGTATTGAACAAATCCAGTCGCTATGAATTTCTGCAGCAACTTCCAGTGTCTTTTGTCTCCTTTTCCAATATTATATTCCGGAGAATGGGGTGGGGGTTAATTGTAATGAAAAGTCTTTGGGGTGGGGGGGGGACGACGTGTGTGTGTGTGTGTGTGTGTGTGTAGGCTTCAGAGAAAAGGTGGGAGAGGAGTTTTGTGGAACTCCACCGCGCTGAAGCTGCGAGGCTAAAGTAAACAAGAAAAATATCTATTCCACAAAGTGTAGTTCAAACCCCCACAAGCAATGGCACACATGATTTAGAAAAAAAAAAAAAAGAAAAAGAAAAAAAGTTTTTTCCCCCCTGCTCTCCCCCCCAAACTCCCCTAGCTCAAATCGAGAACACACAATGCAAAAAGGGAGAAGCAGCTGCAAGCCTCCTCCAATTATTGTGCTAAATTACCAAGCCAAAGGCGTTTAAAAAGAGAGAGAGGGAGAGAGAGAGACAACAGATCGAGAGAGAGAGAACATGCAATTCTAGTACAACATGGATCCAAACTCACCATGGCGGAATAGGTGTGGACTAACATCTGGAAATAAAAAAAGTCTTGTAATAGCTAAAAATAAAATAATGGTGATAATACTAATAATTGGAGGGAAAAATATCAAGGAGATCTGCAAAGGGACGTGTTGGACACAGGAGAACAGCTTGAGATATTTCGAAGTCTATCCATCAAAGAAAAAAAAAAAAAAAAAAAAAAAAAAGACCAATGCCCCCAAAACCGAGCCTGGAAACCTCTATCTACATATATGATTTACCCCTCCCTCTCTGGGTTCCCCCCTACCCCCCCCCCCCTTTTTTTTTTTTTTTTTTTTTTTCCTTTGAGCTCCCAAATACAATCCTCTTCAACCCAAGGCTAGGCTCAGACTGCTCCGCTACCCCTTCCTCCCTTTCCTTCTCTACACCGCCTCATAATAATTGATATTCATGACTATTAATATTACACGACTACTTTAAAGGGAGAATGCAGGACCAAATGGAGCGTGAAGCTGGCAGCCAGCTCGAGAGCTCCCCTACTATTGTAAATGACGTTCATTCAGTGGAGAATTACTAGATGTAATCAGACGAGGGGGGCTGGCAGAAGCAGAGTTTGGGGAGAGGGAGAGGGGGGAAAAAGTTTAGCAAGGAAGAGGCATAACTTCAATTAACTCGAGCGGAGGAAGATGCGGAAAGTAGACACTGCTGAGCTGGAGCAAGGAAGTGAGTTGAAGCAATGCTAGAGGCGAAGAAAAAAAATTTCCTTTTTTTTTTTTAACATTTAATTATACAATCCTAATACGAGGAATTGATTGCCTTTGGTGCTTTTGTTCTTGTAGTCGTTTGTTGTTGGTTTGTTTGTTGGTTTTTTTTTTTTTTAAAAAAAACTAATAATGAAGGAAAAGAGGTTTTTCTAATCCTTTCCTTTTCCTTTTTTTTTTTTTTTTAAAAAAAAAGAAATGGAAGAAGAAATGTGCAGTCACTACAATATACGTCTATTTACAGCGAAGATTAAGCCCTTCTGGTGCATGTTACAGATCGTATTTAATCGCAATAGCCAAATAAATACTTGAATCTGCGTTGAGTTGGGGTTCACATTTTCTCAACCCTGTTCCTCCCGCCCAATATGAAAAGAATAAATATATATGTACATATATCTCCCGATTTTCACCCAAATGTAAAATGTATGCAGTGAATTTTAAAGGATAGTAAATTTATAGTTTTGAGGCAAAGCCAGGGGCGATATAAAACCTTTTTGATGTTGCAGGAACCCGTTCAACTGGACTGTCTGCCATTTCTGTTAAAGTTCAACTTACGTTCCTTCCTAAATAGACTCACACTTCCCAGAGCAGCACACACCCCCCCCCGCGCGCGCGCACACACACACACTTTTGTTTTAAGAACAGACTCAGTTTAAGTGGCTGAGACGCCCCTACTAATGTGTTGTTATTTATAATTCGGAAAGAAGAGAGAAAAACGATATATATATATATTAAAGATAAATCTGGAGGGCTTCAGCTCTTAAAAAAAATTAACAACAATTTTTCCCTCTCTCTTTTTTTTTTCTTTTTTTTTTTTTTTTTTAAGGCTACACGTTACAAAACGTCTTGGAGCGCACCCCACGGTTAGGGTATACCCTGCCCGCGGCCAAATCCCACCCAACTGCTCCCCCAAGTCTGCCTCTCTCCCACGGCAATGTGGAAACACGAGTGTCCGTAAAAAGCACAGCGGCTTAGAAAACCCCTTCAAAAGGAGGGTAGACAAAAAAAAAAAAAAAGAAAAAAAGAAAGAAATCCCCGACCTCACTGGCCAGGGAGGGGAGATGTTTTGTCGCCTGCTGCTGCGGGCAGAGACAATGGCCGGGCTGCGCCTGGGGATGGGGAGGGAAAAGCAGCGAGGGCTCAGCGGGCTGGGGATCGCCGGCGGGACACACACACACGCACACACACACGCCGGGCTGTGCCTATTCTGCATATGCTGGGTTTTGCCAGTTGATAATTAGCTTGACGGCAGCTTTTGGGAGTGGAGACATTTCTCCCGTGCGGCCGGCGGATCCCCACCCCACTGCCCTCCGTCCCGTCCCGTCCCTTCCCCGGCCGGGCAGAGCCGGAGCTGTGCCCTCCTTCTGCCTCTTTCTCCGCTTTTCTCAGGAGTTTCCCCGCTGTAAGTGCGAACGAGCTCCCGGACGAGGGGGGCTGCTGCGCCGCCGCGGGGCTGGGGCCGGCGGAGCCCCGACGGCGCTTCACCGGGCGGCGCTCCCGGCCGCCCCTAACCCTGCCCGGTACACGGTACCCAGACCCTGCCCGGTACCGGACCCTGCCCGGCCACTGCCCAGCCCGTGCCCGGTACCCAGCCCCTGCCGCGTACCCAGCCCCTGCCTGGTACCGTGCCCTGCCCGACCCCTACCCGGTACCCGGCTCCTGCACGGTACCCAGCCCCTGTCTGTCCCCTGCCCAGCCCCTGCCCGGCACCAGCCCCTGCCCGTCACCAGCCCCTGCCCGGCACCGGCTCCCGCCCGACCCCTGCCCGGCACCCAGCCCCCGCCCGCCCCCTGCCCGGTACTGGCCCCTGCCCGTCCCCTGCCCACGGAGCAGCCCCCGCGCTGGAGCTGGCGGCTTGCACCCTTCTGAACCATCTCCCCGCCGCTATCACTGTGCAAATGCCAGCCCCAAATTAAAAAAAACGAAAGAATACAAATGAAAATACAATTTTGCAGAGAGCCTTTCCTCACACATCTTTCCCTCCCACCCCCTTTTCGGAGCAAATCCAGCACGCTGGATAACTTACAAGAAATGCAGTCGCGGCTCCCGTTTGGGAAAGATCCGGCTGAGGAAACCGTGCAAAATTAGGAAAGGTTTCGCGGTGTTTGCGCTGTGGGTTTTTTTCCCCTTCAAAGCCCCCACCCCACCCCCCACCCCCCACCTTGGTCTGCTTTTTGACCTCGAAAATAACGCGGAAGTCTGAATAAAGCCCACAACTTTTCGTGTCCGCGGACTCTGCGGAGCTGCCTTTGAATGTGTCAGTTCGGGTGTGTGTACTCACATACGTGCAAGAATGTATGTGCCGCTTAATTAATGCGAGTATATGTATACGTGCACATCTTATCTATCGGTATATAGGCATAAAAAGTCATAAAAAACGTATCCGATTGTGAAAAGAAGAAAAAGAAAAAAATTTTCTAAATTCTGGTGGAACTTAGCTTGGAATTGCAAAATAAAAAATAAAAGAAAGAAAGAATAGAAAGAAATATATCCAATCCCTGAATACCAGATGCTGTTTCTCTTCAATTTTCAGCTCTTTTTTTTTTCTTAACGTTTGTCCATATTTAATCGAATTATATTCAATTTGAGGTCTAAACAATCAAACTCTTGCCTTTAAGTTGCCTCATTCCAACCCCCAGATCATTTCTTTGATGTTTTAAATCGCATCAAACAGCTTTTCCATGAAAAAAAAAAAAAAAAGTTTAGGGCTTGGCATAGTGAATACAAATACACAAATAAATAAGCATTTAAGCATTTACTCTTGGTTTCCCGTCTCTATGCTTGTGTGTGTTGGTGTATGCGTGTCTATTTCTGCCTATATGTATATGTAGAGCTATATATGTATTATATTGTCATGCCTGTATCTATATACTAGATGTATATTTAAATATACATATACTCTCTTACTCATATGCATATTATATACTCACCTCATAGATATCTTCATACTTGACATTTTCAACCAGTTTCCAGAGCATGATGGCAGGCTGTTCTCTAGGAGGTGAGTGCATTCATGTGAAGAGCAGATGTCTGGATTCTCAGTACTTCTCTGTCTGTAATGATCCATCTATAATTGGAAATGGGGGACAGACACCAAATCCGACGTTCCTCTTCCATCGCAACTTATATCTGTTGTCTGAAACAATAGGCTGCCGAAGTCTACCTCAATCGGATAGTAAAAAACATTATCTGTTACATAGTTACATATATCTACAGACATATAAGCGACTAGATATATACATATACACACATATATAGACTTAGGCATATAAAGCTATATACATACACACAACTGCACATACACAGACCTACATATGCATGCACATAAACACATGTATATCTTCGAACATGTAACTTTTTTCCATGTACAGGTATATATAAATTGACATAATTATGCATGTAAATTACCTATATTCTTGCCTATGCAGGCACATGTATACTACACGTTACATATACATGTATACATACAAACCTGGTCAATGTATATAAATGCATATTTGTGTATATATTTATACATCTACACATATATATATGGTTATACAGTGATCACATGTCTTACGTGGTGCATATATCTGCTATTTTAGTAGATGGATAGATGGATGGATAGAGAGATAGAATGGAGAAATTAATGAATATTTCTTCGATGGTATTTATATTAAAATAAATAATAAGTTGCCTCTGCACTAGGCGATTCATCATTTACAACGAGATATTACGCTTTTCCCCACATGCAATATGCTTTTATTTACATGTCCAGAAATTATCCTCTCATATGCAGTAAAACACCAAAACAGCGTCTCATCAAGCACATTCAAGCAGATCTAAAAGGAGTGAATTTAGATCAATGATTTCCATTTGAAAGCCTTACGTTTCAGACTTGGACTGTATATTTTATAACTTGGAAACACTTTCTCTGGGAAAAAAAAAAAAAAACAAAAAAAAGAGAAGACCAGGAAAAAAACAAAAAGGAGTTTAGCAAACCCTTCTCTGCACACGTTTGAATAGCGATTAGCTACTTTCTGAAAAGGGTTGAAAACAGAGTTGGGTTTGTGCATTTCCCGGGTAGCCCTTGGTTTGGAAGGGGAGAGGAGGAGTTGGACCATTTTTAACCTTTATTTTTTTTTTCCCCCAGGCAAACCTTCCTTCGCATTGTCCTTTTTTTTTTAATTTTTTTTTTTTTTTTTTTTATAGCACGTTGTACCGCAAAGAGACAACCTATTCTGCAGGCGAGCAGAGCCCATCTCTGACTTTGAAAAGAAACAACTGAGCTTTGCAGTGGGCTGGTGCACCCGGGGGGTGGGGGTGGGGTGGAAGGGAAAAAAAGAGAGACACTGAGGCAGAGAGACAGAGAGAAAGAAGGTGTTTCTAAATTCAAGGTCCTGTCTCTGGAAATTTTAAGCTCTGACTGTAAGGTTCCTACAAATCTTTGTTAGTCTGCATGGGCTCCTATGGGAAAATACATACTGTCCTTTGTACTTTCAAAGGTCCTACAGGTAAAGGCGCATATATATATATATATACACAATCTCGAAAACGGTCGAACTTCATCAGAAGACACTTCTGGTGGTGTTTGGTTGGCTGGTGGGAAGGGTGGGCTTTTCTGTTTCTGTTCGCTTTGGCCTCAAATTAAAGCAGAAAGCATAAATTCATCCCTTTCCCCTTCAGCCTCTATAGCTCCCCCCTTCCAAAATGTACATCTTCTACTAAAAATTCAACCCTCGAAAGGCAAGAGACAAATAACAACCAGATATTGTAACAGGAGCTGGACAACGGTCTTGCTGGAAGTTGTTGAAGCAGACAGGAGTTTTTTTTTTTCTCATCACAGACACCGCTGCGCAGAGGAGGAGCAGAAAAGGGCACATCTTTTAAGTGGGTTGGACAGATGATTTCAACCAAAGCACTCGTGTAAAAAACGCTGAAAAAGGAGAAAGGATGCATGCTGTTTGCATGTGGAGGTGCAGAGATACCCATGCAGCCACCCCACACATGCTCTCATGAGCTTATAGATCTGTATGGCCCTCTTAGAAAAAAACCAGGCTCATAAAGGGACACTGTCATCAGTAAAGTCTTTTGAGTCATGTCCTGGGAGGCTGGCACAGGGCAGAGTGAATGTGCTTCGTGACAGCTCATGCTTTACAATTCCGTGGCACCCTGAATTAGATATGCTCTCTGTGCTGGGGGAGGGGAGAGGAGGGGGGGGAAAAGAAAAAAAAAGAAAAAAAAGCTAAATTAAACTTGCCTACCGCTGACTCTTTGCTAACAGAACGGCATAGACACTCTTTGCTAACAGAATGGCATAGACAGTAAATTCTTACTTTCAAATCCCACTATTACTACGTTTCGCTCGCACTTGCGAAACGTGAAAAACGTGTCTCAAGCGATCATTTAGGAAATTAAACTGAACAAAGGTCCTTCGCGTTCCGGGGGCTTGTTTTGCACCCCCCACCCCCGCAGCCTCCTGAAGTCCAATTTAGTAATTTCTAACAGGAAGCCTCGCACCAATTTATACCTGAAATGTGCAATAAACCCTGGGGTCCAAAAATGCGAGGCGCATACTCAGAACTGACCATTACAAGCTACAGTTTCAAACCTAAACAGATTTAAAAAAAAAAAAAAAAAGAAAGAAAGGTGGTGTGGTGGGGAAGCAGAGTTTTTTTGGCAGTTTGGGAGATTGCAAAAGGACGGGAAAAACCCGAAAGCCTTGTTGTTTTCAGCGGTGAGCGGGGCAGCCGCGATTGCAAAGGAATATTTTATGTTTTTTAAAAAAGAATATTAATAGTAATAATGATAAAAAAGATAGCTTTCCAGCGCGGCCCGGCTGTGCCGGGGGAGCCCCCCGCCGGGCAGCCGCAGCGGGGCCGGGCCCTGGCTCCGCGGCCGCGGCGGCGTTGAGCGGGGCGGCGGCGCCCCCTGATGGGGCTGCCCTCCCGCAGCAGCTCCCTTCGCACCGCCCCCCCCCCCCCTCCCCCGCCACAGGGCGGGTACACACAGCCACACACCGCCCCTGCTAGCGGTGATGCCGGTGTCAGTGTTTCTGCCGGTAGGATAAAGCAGCAGGTTCTCATTTACACCGATTTTGTATACCCCCCTCCCCAACAGTCCGCTCAGTGTTTGAACCTCCACGCCATAATTAAAACAAATCCGGTAGCCACCGCTTTTAAAGGCGGTGTTGTAGCCTGGGTGAAATATCCGACTCATCTCAACGAGCTGGCTGTTAAGGGCCCTGGGAGGAAGAGGACCTGCAGCACCGTGATGGCCACTTCGGTGAGAAGTCAGAAAAAACCACAACCCCAAACCCAATCTTAATTCAACAAGTTATGCTTCTCTCATGTCATACGATGTTTCCTAGATGATGTGTTTGGTTTTTTTTTTTAACTTTGCCTGCACCTAGTCAAGATCCTGCTTTCGGAAACGGGCTTTCAATCCGGCTCTGACTTTCAAACCCAGCGTGGTTTATCTAATAAAGCATATCCCCCTCTGCATCCAGCCCGCAGAAAATCCAGCGCTCGTTCGAGTTTAAAATAAATCCCATTTATCCCAGCGCCCTCTGCTGCCCGCTGCTCGCCCGCACGGCAGGCCGGCTTGCTGGCACTTGGAACTGGAAAATTCAGTCTTTTTGGACGTTTGATACCGTTTCTTGTCAGCTACCTTTTTTTAAAATTTTTTTTTCTTTTTTTCCCTGACACTTTTCTTACATATGTTCTCACGTGTATTTCAGAATTCAGGATTTTTTTATTATGAAGCTTCTTTGCATTTTGATTCACAGGCGCAAAAACAAATCATCTAACATCACGGTTATCTCAAAATGTAGCTTAAAATTTGCTAAATAAATAAATAAATAAAATTTATTCATGGTTCTACAAAAATCATTGCTTTCCTGTGCATTTTATACCTTTTCTTTCTGGACAGTAGCAAAACTCATTTCTTAAAATAAATCCAGCTTCCTATATTGTGTGCTGGAAAATCTAGTTTCCCTATTACATCTGCAGACATAACCAGGGTTTTTCATAGAATGGTTTGGGTTGGAAAGGACCTTTAAAGGTCACCTAGTCCAACCCCCCTGGCAATGAGCAGGGACATCTTCCAACAGATCTGGTTGCTCAGAGCCCCGTCCAACCTGACCTTGAATGTTCCCAGGGATGGGGCATCTCCCACCTCTCTGGGCAACCTGTGCCAGTTTCACCACCCTCATTATAAGAAGTTTCTTCCTTATATCTAGTCTGAATCTACCTTCTTTCAGTTTAAAACCATTCCCCCTTCTCCTATTGCTATAGGCCCTGTTAAAAAGTCTGTCCCTATCATTTCACATTTTCCCAAAACTACAAGTACTCATTCTTCATAAAGGGATGTCACCAAGCCCTCTCACTGCTGCCTGCTCTCATAGATGCCAGGAGCAGTTTGTAGCAAGCCAGGAAAGCTCAACCATGTGCTGAGCCCCTATGGACAGGCCCAAACTGTTTGCCACATTTAATAACATTGTGGGGAAGAGTCTGCAGGCTTTCCTATCAGTGGTGACCTCCCTGGGACACCCTTTGCCACAGCCACTTTCAGGCTGTTCCCAAAGCCAGGATCAGGGTGCAGGAGTCACCTCTGGGCATCAGGACCCACTTCCCACTGCCCTGGGGCTGCTGACGTCCCAGCACCATGGCTTGCAGCCAGAGAGGACAGGGCAGAGACAGTAACTCCACCTGAAAAGCCTTCCCTAAGAAGGGCTCTGAAACATCCTAGTAACCATGCGTAGGAGCAAGCAGGCTAGAAAGGGCTGGCATGACCGTTTCAACCATCCGTACCACCCACCCATGAAAAGAAGAGGCAGAAATATCTTCCTGAAGTCAAGTGGAGTCTTCCCGGTGATTCCTGACCATTTCTATGAGAGGAAGAGAGTAAAAAAGCCCTGCAGCAGAGAGCCTCAGCAATGAACCACCAACCCAAGAGTCACCAAACAGAAATCCCACTAGCTGGCTTGTTGCCTCTGTCTCTCTCCCATTTTTAAGAGCATGTTTATAATGACGTCTGTTAAACTCAAGGAAGGCTTTAGACGACTTTTTTCTAGGAAGACCTGGGTCCTGTTAGCAAGTAATTCTTAGTATGTTTGAAGATATTTAGGCTGTTTTCTGGAGGGTATTTCTGCTGTCTTTGCAGAAAACCTTTGGGTTTTCTCTTTGTCTTTCCCTTCTGCATCTGGGTCTCTTGGGATGGTGAGGAATTGCAAGGGATGAGTGACAACAAGGAATTTAGGACAATCAGGGACAACCCTATAGAAATTTCAGTCCTTACCACAAGAAGACACTGAAGTCACCCTTGGTAAATATTTCCAGCAGAGAGAGAGGACACTCTGCTGTTTACTTTTGGCTGCAACTGTAAAATCATCAAACGGCTGGAAAATTGCAGAGAGGAGAAAAATTAAAAGAAAAGAGTAGGTGGCTAGAGAAGAAATTTAAAAACAACATCTCAGCAATTTGGTATTTTTTTTTAGGATGAGAGTATTCTCAAATATGAAGAAGCAGATAGCTCCAAATCAAACAGCATGATACAAAACATCAAAGTTTGTTTTGAGTTAGTAATAACAAATATATGCACTCATAGCCAGCTGAGCCACACTGATACAGTCTGAAAGATAGTCATGTTGAGGAGAACCCTGTTCCCTGTTTGGTGAAACAATTAAAGTTTTGGATTTCATAGAATCATAGAATCATTTAGGCTGGAAAAGACCCTTAAGATCATCAAGTCCAACCATAAACCTAACAGTGCCAAGTCCATCACTAAACCATGTCCCTAAGCACCACATTTACACATCTTGTAAATACCTCTAGGGATGGTGAGTCCACCACCTCCCTGGGCAGCCTGTTCCAATGCTTGATAACCCTTTCAGTGAAGAAATATTTTCCTAATATCCAATCTAAACCTCTCCTGGCACAACCTGAGGCCGTTTCCTCTTGTCCTGTTACTTGTTACTTTGGGAAAAAAGACCAACACCCACCTCGCTACCACCTCCTTTCACAATCCCAGTTCCCTCAGCCGCTCCTCATCAGCCTTGTGCTCCAGACCCTTCACCAGCCTCATTGCCCTTCTCTGGACACACTGAAGCACCTCAATGTCTTTCTTGGAGTGAGGGGCCCAAAACTGAACACACTGATTCATCTAATCATGACAAAAAATAAGGTCAGTTGTCACTCATCTAGCTATGGTACTCACTCAGCCACCAGCCTTTGATAGCAGGAGTCCCAATTTATACAGCCCAGGATACGGTTGGCTCTCCAGGTTGTGACTGCACATTGCTGGCTCATGTCCAGTTTTTCCCAGTCTAGTTCTCCCAGACTAAGCCTTGCACAGCCTGTAGGCTATTTGGAAAAGGGGCCCTTGCCAAGTGTTGTCTGTATTATGATACTGAGGAGAACTCTGATATCCAAGTTTAATTATGTACCCTACTCATGTCTCGGAGTTTTATCCCTCTGTATTACCTGTTTTTTCACAAGAAACCTGGGTACATGATGTCAACAAGGACATGGGCCTTGAAATAATGTGGTGGGATGCCTCACCAAACACCTAGATGCAGCTTTGGCATCCCCTCTTCAGAACTGTTCTACATGCTCCAAACTCTTTAGAGCAGGAATGATGATCAGATCTCCAAGGATAGGAATGAAGAGCATTTCAGGCCTTTTTTATCATGCCACTATCTCTTAATTTTTGATTTGGTCTGAGGTAGGTGCTCAACTTAAGACAAGGGCAGTGAACTTTAATTAGGTGCTTGGCTTCCTAAGGCAGAGAGTGCAAAGGCTTGCTCATGTCTTACCATCCCTTCATATGAGCTTGGGTTACTCCACATTCCTGGCTTGTGTCTCCTTGTCTTAGGACCCAAAACTCCCTTTGCTTTTTAAACAGGAATCCTGAGTGCTAACTTCATGCCTTTCCATGATTGACAGGAAAAGCAGGACTTAGGTGATGCAACATTGAAGTCTTTAGGAGCGATCTGCCACTGGGTGATTTATCCTTCGTAACACGAAGGGGAGTCTGGGGAGTCCCGAGAATTTCTGTCACAGCTGCAGGGTTATCCTTCCTCTTCCATCCACCTTTTGAAAGTGAATTAGTCCTTTCTAAACCCACTTCCTCCTAGAAGCCAAACAAAACACACTGAAAGGTTGTTAAACTTGTGTCCTTAAAAATTTCAAACTAAATGTATAAGGATATCTTTCAGTTTCCTCAACTGCAATATTGATGCTTACATTTGGAACCAGCCTGTTCATGTGAATAAAGCATATACTTTTTATTTCTTTATTGTTCCTATTCCCAAACAAACCCCCCTGTATTTAACCAGAGTCACATAATCAAGGACAGGCAAACTGCAGCCGTTAAAGGGAGGTCTCCATTTTATGGAATGCTTAATACGACAGAAGGTTAGGAGATTCCATTTTTATTCATTTAATTTAATTCAGCTGTGTTTATGTGGATACAAATTGTTTGAATGTGATTTGGCTGAAAAATAATCTTTAAGTTGTATTTACACAAGGAAATGCACTCCTCAGGTTTTAAGTCACAGCCTGTAGAGCAAATTATCTATGATCAAGATAGAGCATTTAAATTTTGTGGCAGGACAGAGTTAATCAGTTTTAAGGAAAGAGAAGAAGAATTAAAGATCTGGCATGTTATCTGATTTGAGAATATTTTTTTCCCTCCAGTATCACCCTCCCTCCCTTTCTTTTTAATTCCTCCACTCTCTTAATTTGCTTTCTGGCAGTAGGCACTCAGATAATACGACCATAGGCAATGCTTTAGGGAGTTAAAAGAATTCTGGGTGCATGAAAGGAGACACAGCGAATTGAGCAAACTGTATCTACAGGGGAAATGTATTTCAGGCTCCCCAAATTACTCATAACATATGCAGAGTCACACCATTCCCTGGATGCTTCCTTCAGTTTGCTCCTATACTGTGCTGTGGCCATCAGGGACTTCAGCCCAAGTAATAGTGGGGTCCAAAGTTACAATTCTCATTAATTGTGGTTTTAAGGGCTTAAGTCTTTCCCTTCCCTTCCCTTCCCTTCCCTTCCCTTCCCTTCCCTTCCCTTCCCTTCCCTTCCCTTCCCTTCCCTTCCCTTCCCTTCCCTTCCCTTCCCTTCCCTTCCCTTCCCTTCCCTTCCCTTCCCTTCCCTTCCCTTCCCTTCCCTTCCCTTCCCTTCCCTTCCCTTCCCTTCCCTTCCCTTCCCTTCCCTTCCCTTCCCTTCCCTTCCCTTCCCTTCCTTCCCTTCCCTTCCCTTCCCTTCCCTTCCCTTCCCCCTAGGTTAATAAATAAAACAGTGACAAGGGACATTTCTGGATGCTCAGTTTCCCTATTGATACACAGTTCACAGCATCCTGGCGTGGTTTTGGCCCATGTCAGCAAATTTGGGCAGCTTCCAGGCACAGTTTGGGAGCCGGCAAAGACCAGACACTATTCCCAGTAGGCAGACTGGATGTGACCATCCTGGCTTAGAGACGGGATTTAATAATATGGATACAAGCTATTCTGTGCCAGTTAGACTCATGGCACGTAGTTCAGGTACAGTCCAAAAAATTAGGCACAAACTTGTTTGAATTAGGTTAACTGCATCCTCACTGCTTTCCATGCGATGTTCATTCTGAAGACAGAATATTATATTAATATTAATATAAACATGCAATTTAGAGTTGTAAACCTAAGGTAATTGTATATCAATGCTTTCATTATTATAAATGCACAAACACAATAAAAATCAATGTTTCCTTCCTAAAGGGCATGGGAATGAGCAGGTGTAAATGAATCATTTTAATAGCTCTGAAATTAAACATTTTGTCCTCCAACATCAAAATAAGAAAGTTGAAAATTCAAATTTTAGCCTCTCTCCCACCTGGAGTTTTGAAATTAATGTCTAATCATTTGATTTGGCTACCAGAAGGGAACCTATGTTGCAAAAACTTTCAAGTACCCACACTTTGGTAATCAGATTTGTTTCAGAATACCTTCCCAAAAAGGTAATAATAGTGTTCCATAAAAAAAGGCTCACAGAATCACTGCTCCATTTTGCCAACCCTGGTCTTCATTACTGAAGTTCCACATGGTAATTTTCACCTTCAACTATAAAATTAAAAGTTTCCACCTACTTTTGTTTCAGGGGCTGAGGTTTATCACCTGATGAAATCAGAAGAGCAGTTTCACCATTCCCTGAATGACCAACCTTGTTTCAACATGTTTTAAGACATATATATCAATGTATATATTTAAATCTGATAACTAGGGTTGTTTCTAAGTTTATGATGAATCTGTTAGACTTAAATGAAAACATAACCCAGAAATATCCTTTAAAACACATGGGATGTAAAAGAAGGGACCTTAATCCGTGTAGTGGAGAGGTGACTGGAATTCAGAATGGTTCCCTCTCCCAGCCCTCCTTGTATTGCTCCCATGTGCATGACCTTGGGCCAGACCAGATTCTTTACCGCAGCTCTGTTCTGGCTTGCCTTGTTCTCTTTTAATCATCAGCCCTTATCACACAATTAATTAAAAGGAACCGGATCACATCCTAGAGGTGTGAACATCAGGAAGATGGTTGGCTGACAAAAAATAAAAGGATCAATGTTGCAGCAGCAAGAACAGCATTCAGCAAAGTTCCCTGGTGCATCAAAATCCCTCTGTAGGATCTCTTGTGCAGATGAATGGCGACGCCTGTTTGGTCAGCTTCTCTCATTCCCTAGGGGTTTCAATTTGTGCATTTTCTGAATATGGAATTAGTATAAAGTAGAGCAGCCGATCTGTCTTGTGTAAGTCATGAAAATACCCACAGATAGACCAGGAAGTGGGGGACAGTCACAGCTTCATGGAAACAAAAGCTGCAATTGCTCAGTTAATGTAACTAACTGCAGAGCACGGGCCAGAAAATCTCCGTGGATTAACTTGAATGAGCTGGAGTGTACCTTGTAGAAGAATTAATAATACTGCCTTGGTTTTACTTTTTAAAGCCATGGATGTAAAATCTTTGCCTAACTTAATTAATTGTTCCTTTCTTAATCACTATCTCTGATAAAGATACAAATCTGTTTTCCTGTTCTGGGTTTTCTTGAACTTGAATCTTAAACCAGTAAAATCTTCTGGCTGGGTGTATCTGTAAACCCTTTTCAGTTCTCTGCATCACCTTGTCATTAAGATGAATAAATTAAGCTTGTTGTGTCTTTTATTATATGATAGATTATTTTACACTTCAAAGAATCACAGAATCCAGGAATGGTTGAAGTTGGAAGGGACTTTTGGAGGTCATCTCCTCATGCAGGGCCACTAAGACCCAGCTGCTCAGGACCATGTCCAGATGACTTCTGAATGTCGTCAGAGAGGGAAACTACACAACCTTCCTGGACAACCTGTGCCAGTGCTTGGCCACCCCCACAGAAAAAAAGTGTTTCCTGACATCCAGAGGGAACCTGCTGTGTGTGCCCGTGGCCTCTGGTCCTGGCACTGGGCACCACTGAAAAGAGCCTGGATCCATCCTCCTTGCACCCTCCCTTCAGGTATTTATATACATTGATATGATCCCCCTCAGAGACTTCTCTTCTCCAGGCTGAACTGTCACAACCCTTTCAGCATTTCCCCATGGGAGATACTCCAGACTCATCTCAGTGGCCCTTCATTGGACTCTCTCCAGTATGTTCATGTCTGTTTTGGACTGGGGAGCCCAGAACTGGACACAGCACTCCAGGTGTGATCTTACCCATGCTGAGTAGAAGGGAAGGATCATCTCCCACCTGCTTCCAACACTCCTCCTAACGTGGCCCAGGATACCATTTTGCCACTTTTGTGGGAAGAGCACATTGTTGGCTGACCTCCAACTTGGTGTCTACCAGGAGCCCTAGGTCATTTTCTGCAAAGCTTCAGGCAATGCTTTGGCGTGACATCATTGATGTCACTTTATCCAGTTTACCAACATCTTTCTTGAAAGGGACAGATCGGAAAGGAGCATGATGTTCCACCTGACATCACTTCACATCTGTGGCAGATGCCACATGACCTTCATGAATAAGTACATTATATATCCTTTGGTTTATTTAGACACAAGACACTCTTGCCCTTCTACCCTCAAGTTCAAGCTCATACTTAGTGGATTGTCACCTATGACCAACAATTTTCTTTCAGAGTCACCACTTTCCAGAGCAGACTCCACCATCTCATAGGGAAAAGATACGTATTTTCTTCTTAGGTATACAAATTTGTTTTCCCTCTATTAATAAGCTGTTTGCTGACATCCAGCTTCTTGAACAATCCAGGTCATGGTACATTTTTCCTTTTCGATTTTCCCATGATCTTTCAGCCACTTACAGATGTTATCATCAGTGATGTTATACACTCTCATTGATGAGAATATAAACTAATGTCAGGGCAGGAACTGAAACTTGAAACTCTATTAGGAATGTACATGTTTAGTCATTATTGTCTTTTCTACGTCCATTTCAGGTTCAAATAGATAACTTTAGATCCATTTAATGCATTTAGCATTTTGCCTAATTGTTGTAATTGTAATCAACATCCCTGTGGTTGCAAGTTAAATGTGTTCTAGAAGTCAATCAAATTTATAATCTCATTAAAAGGAAGAAAAACAAGTTCATTTGACAGCTACTAATCATATCGATTAGTATTAATTATATTATCCTCCTTTAATTTTTTTCATTAATTGAGTCCTCAGTCGGATAATCCATTAGGGGGAACAGAACTGATACCAGACTGTTAAGCATTTATTTATGTGGATTCTGTTAAGCATTTATTTATGTGGATTTTTCAGTTAATATTTTTAAAATTTTAGGACCGAATTAGCTTCTGTGTTTCAACAAATTATAAACAAAGAAAGACTTATTTTTCAGACAGCTGATCATTTCTTTGAAAACTTCTCAAATTGTCATATTCTAATATAATGAGCAACCACAGATGAAGTTATCCTCTTGTTCTTATTTTTAAGAAATTTTGAATGAAATTTTAAGAACTTTAAAATGAAAAATATCACACAACAAACAGGAGGGTTTTTTTCTTATTCTTCAAGTTTTGTGACCCTAAAAGTCAAATGCAAACATGGCTTTCCATGATTTCAAATGGAGTACTGAAAACAGGTGTTAGATGTAAGGAAAAAAAAATACCACCTGGAAGACTGTGGAACATTTCCATTCCTTGGCCCCTCAGCATGGATATGAAATCAGAATAATCACTTATACTGATCTTACATATTGTCTGCAGAGCAAAAAGTGAAATACAGAAATAAGCCCTCATGAAAACTCTGCATGGATAACACACATCTGAATGTACAAGTGCTACAAATGGAAATTGGTGGATCAGTAATTATATATGGATGATTGGGAAACACCGTATTCCTCCTGGAAGGAGGCTGAGTGCTGCTCAGTGTTGTGGTCATACAGTGTGGTTGTAGGACAGGTTTTTGGTGAGGTGGGAGATATTGAATCCACATGTGGGTTTCAGGGGCTGAAGAGAATCCAGTTTTGTGGTCATCACTTTTGAGAATGGGAATTTTGGGGAATCATGAAGGGCTATTAAGACAGTAAACAGCTTGAGCACTGCCTTGTAATCTCTTACAATGCCAGAACAGCTCATGGCAAAATTTTGGCTTGGGCTAAATAGAAGTCTCCCAAGCATGGGGGAAAATGGGGTTGCACATGTCAGAGACCTTTCCTATTGTGCAGTCTGGATGCAACCACCTCTTTTTGGAGGGAAAAAGTCAGGCTGTATGAGTCTGCATACTTCACATTTGTGGGGAGTACAAGAAGAAATCCTACAGAATAAGGGGTAAAAATATTGCTAATAAACAGAGGTGTCTGGAATTAATCCTGGCACTATTGAAGTCAACGTGGGTTTTGTTACTGACTCAAGTAAAGGCCGCACAGGGTCACTAAAATAGCCCCAAGGTACTGAGTACCAGAAGTCAAGGATGCAGTGTGATATTGGAAAATAAAAGGAATTATCTCTCTTTTGGTGTATTCTGTATCTAGGTGAAAGGAAGAAACTAGGAGGTTGTCTTTGAACTGGCATTTAAAGGAGGTAAAAGAAAGCCCATTGTCCCCCGTTGTAAATAATAGACACACATTATATTATTATCTTTAGATGTTATTTAGCAAATCAGACTTTTGTTTCTCATCCCTCATCATTAGAAGAAATCTTTTAGCATTTTTGTATATAAACACATTGGCCATAGTCTTCCTGGTATATTACTACTACTGCTGCTATTACTATTTTAATTTTTAGATTAGTCTTTTAACAGATCATCTTGCTTGACGATCATTGTCTCCACTTGAATAATATACACATTTAGTTTCTCTGTGAGGTGGGACCTTGATCTTAGGGTCAGCTCCAGTAGATGTGGCCTTCCACATGAACACCTTGGAGCCTGGGTATGTCTAGCTTATTGAGGTTTTCTCCAATCCTGGCAAGAAACCCTGAAATATGGAGCTGACAGATATGACATAGAACCTACAGGAGATCCATATCATAGTTCTGTAACACTTACTTTAGCATTATAAAATAGAACAGATGTGTAGTTTTCTTCAAAAGCTGATAAGTCATTGGTTTCTTCTGGCTTTGGCTTCATATTTTGCCCTCTTACCATTATCCTGGTTGACAGTGGCAGTAGCATGTTTGTCTGATCTAAATTATATGCAGATATTTTATGGAAAGTTTTTAATAATCTTCCTCAGAACAGGCTGTCTTTTACTATACTTTGCACAAGGTTTTGAGATTATCTGTGCATCAGAAATAACTGATAGGAACATTTTATATAATGAAACGTAATCATATACTTTATAAAGTAGTAGGTAAGTGGCAAGAAGCTGCTTATGAAAGCTGAGTTCACAGACTTCTGAGAGAGGCTATCCAGTAGTTATTAACAACAGCTGAGACTGGATAGTAAAAAACCTTCTCCTACTGTCCTAAATTAATGAGTACTGAATAGAATCCAGCAAAAATTCTGACAGGCAGTTAATAAGATGATGTCTAAGCTGCAAACACATACCAATAAATATAGGCTGAAATATATTCACTGCCCCAAATGTTGTTTTTGTTGCTTGAAATAGCTGAAAGAGCATCTAGATCATCTGGTCCTGCTGCCTGTGTGTCTGGCAGGAAACACCATATGGCAGTGAACCCAGCACTTCCTTGGTTACTTGGTGGAAACACCTTTCCAGCACAGGCTAGGGACCATTCGCTGTCTGGTTTGTGGCTAAAGTTGAATTGTACAGGTACGACCAGACCATGACAGTTTTCCTTAGAACTGGAGATCAGTCCAAGCAAAAAAACCCAACCAACCAACCAACCAACCAACCAAATGATTCAGAACTTTATCTGTGATTTCTTGGTTTCCCTCTGGTGTAGTTTTGCCAGGGGCTTGTTGGTTGTCATGAGGAACACTCTTCATGTGTAGAATCTTGCATGTGTCTCTGCAATGACCTTTTTTGAGGTGATTTGATTCTTAAGACAACAACCTTGAACCTAGCTAAGCAGGTTAATAACAGCTGAGAACCTGGAGCATAGGCTGTAATGCCAGCTGAGTAACCAATTGAAAATATTGTCCAGTCTGTTGGATGAATTGAACCTGTAAAACCGCAGGACAGGATGGACCACAGCTGTGATTGCTACAACTCTTTCTTCAAGGACACCAATTCAATTCTGAGCTGAACTAATGGTGATGAAAAGTTTCTCTAACTTTAACTGAAGGTGAGTTTAGTATTTTTTTCCTTTTTTTTTTTTTCCTTTCTACTTAAAAGTTAGGCATTTAGTCAAACTAGTCTACCTTTACAGTCAATGGAGATGCTCTAAACAACCGGTCTAAATAGGTACCTGACCTCTATGTCTAATTTTAGAGACCTGTGCAAAGTCGTAGTTATGTTTAGGGGCTCAGTGAAAGGCAGATTAAAGGGAACTAAAAACTAATGCTGTGGTATTAATATAAAACAGGCAAAGGTCAGTCACATTTCTCTCCTCATTCTGCTCCAAAATGACAAGGCTGGATCCACAGAACCTTCTTTTGCTATCATGGTATACTGGGCTCATTAAGCAAGCATGGAGGATTTTTTGCTTACTCAAAACACTTGGTACCACCAGAAACATTATATTCTTCTGATGCAGTTTACAAAAGTGGTTTTGTCATATGGCATTTCTACTTTCAGTTTTCATTGATAGTGGTAAAGGGTGAGAACCTTCATCCTAATCCCTTTCAATCTGAATCAAAATTGTTATTTTGCTTTTTAAGCTGTTTTCCTGATGCATTTTCCCCTAGTTCGTTGTGCAACATTATTTTTGCTGGTAAATAAAGGGTTGTTTGTTTGCCTTTCATTTTTATTTTCACATCACAAGCAACTTTCAAGGGAAATTTTCTCCACTTATTTCCCAGATCCAGATTTTCCAAGTAAGGAGATAGTATCTTGGCATATTTCCAGCAGTTTATTCACAGAGAGTCCAATTCCACTAATATGCTCTCTATTGACCATTTGTAATTTTCTGTGTAGTTTTATTACTGACTTCACACTGTATATCAATTGGCAAAAGCTCAGTGGTTCATTAACATTTGTGTTAAACGCATTAATTAACACACACACCCCCCCCCCCCCCCCGTGAAAACTAGATAGCTCTAGGTCATAACAGTAACAGGACTCATCCTCTTGCCATTACATGTCCAGTCCAAGGCTTTAGATGCAGAAGTTGAGTTTTATAAGGTGATAAAGTTTTTGTGTATGTGCCACCAATACATTGGCTTGTATTGGCCCAGGTACCAAGATGTAACTAGATGCAAGGCAGCTGCTCTTTTCACAGTTTTATGTATTTATGGACTAGAGTATCTAAGGAATCAGAGTGAGACTGGAAAATGTAACACATCATCTCCACACAAGTGCATACAGGCTGGGCAGGATACCTTATTTATCTCAAAAGCTGTTAGGTCATGTGTGTGGTCAACTGGACTGAGCCCAAAGGGTTCACAGAATCACAGACTAGTTAACATTGGAAAGGGTGACTCAAGGTCATTCAGTCCATCTGCCCTACTGTCATCTTCAGCACGTTCCTCAGGGCCATGTCTTGTCAGCCTCTAAGTATCTTCAAGGATGGAGACTCCACAATCCATCTGCCCTACCTAAGAGTGTCATCTTGAGCACGTTCCTCAGGGCCATGTCTTGTCAGCCTCTGAGTATCTTCAAAGATGGAGACTCCACCAACCTCTCTGGGCCACTTAGTCCAGAGTTCAGATAAATTCACAGTAAAAATACTTTTCATATGTTTTGGTGGGGTTTCTTGTGTTCCAATTTGTGCCCATCACCTCTTGTGCTGTCACTGGACATTACTGAGCAGAGTCTGGTTCTGTCTTGTTTACTTCCCCACCCCGCCTCCCATCAGGTATTTATATACATTGCTAAGATGGATCCACAAGGATCCGTGGGAAGCCCATTCTATTCTGAACTGGCAGATGGATACCAAGCAGAGTGTTCCTGGGCTGCTGAAATGGCAGCAGATGACTACGTGTGGGCCACTGAACCAAAACGGTTCAGTGGCCCACACGTGTGTAACTTCACAGATATAGTGAAGTTGTGAGACCTTGATCCTTCTGGAGAAGCAGTGGGAAGCCCGGCAGGATAGACAGGGCTGTCTAACATGTCACTTGATGTTTGTATGTGGGTGATTGATTCATGCCTCCGTTGTGTCTGTCGGTATGAAATGACAGCAAACTATGTCTGGATTGTCTTTGTGTGGGTCTGCCTGGTGTGCTAGATCCTAAATGAGCAGATCTCTGCCTCATGCTGTGGTGTAATCCTAGTAGTCCTTTCTCCAAAAGCTTGACATTTTGAGTTGCTTTGGGAACTCCATTTATAATTCAAATATATTTCCATTAAAAAAACACAACATGAACTTTGCCAAGAGCATAATGCCCTTTCTATTAAAGCTTGACGTTCTCAATAATCTCTTGTTCATGTCTTTTCCACGGGAAGGTGAACCTGAATAGCAGTTAGGAAGCCAAACATTTTGTTAGATTTGGCTTTTGGTGCCTACCTAGAAACTAAACTGTGTTTTCCAGCCAAATATAAGTGAACACTCAGCCTCTCTAATGTAAGTGGGAGTTCTGTTGTTGGACACATGGACAAATGTTACTACACATATTTCATCAATTCTGCTAATTCTGGGAGTTCAGGACACCCAGCATTTTACAGATTTGGTCCCTTTTTGGCCTGGTCACTTACTTTGAATGCAGATTTGCCCAAGCTCTCTCTATGCAGTTTGCATATAAAATCTGATCGAGATGGATTTTTTCCCCCTATTACTTCTTCTTTTTAATCATTTTATATGTTGCAGTGTCTCTACAAATTAGAGGCTACTTGTGCACATTGACATGTATTTTGACACTGTACTTCTGCAAATCTCAGCGGGTTTGTCTTCTTTTTGTTTTAATGGAGCAAGTGGGAAATTTACACACCAAAGTGAAGAGAGATAGGAGAGGCAACCTCTCATGTGACTGTATTTAAAATACTGATGAGTTTGTCACAGTTGTGTTTCCTCTGACTTTGGGGAAGAGCACACACAGAACTGATCAGAGGAATTCACTGTAGCACCTGGAAAATTGTATTTTCCAGAAGATTAGAGGGGTAATACTAATTGTTGAGAGTTCATTTGTTAGGGAACAGAGGTGGGGGTTGGGTAAACCAAGTTTAAGCATGTAGGAACTGCCTCCCAAACCATTGCCCTTTTCACCTGAAATCTTTCTGAAGTTTCTGCCATTGCAGCTTTGCCCTTGGTGTGTCATTGTCTAGAATTGCTCATAAAGTAATTTCTGAATGAAACAACATAGAATGAAGGGTTGACATCAGGTTCCCTAACAGTTTTGCAACTGAGTAAGTCCAGGAAATTGCTTTAAAAAATAATGTTGGTTTTTTTTTTTTTCAGTAAAAATTTTCAGATCCATTTGTTTTGGAAAGTTTGGCTAAACATCTAAGCTAGAGTGGCTGCAAGTCATACCTGAAAGAGGATGCTAAATACTTTTTTTTTTATTCTTGTTGTTTCTGCCTGGAAAGAGTCAAACCTTGTGCCACAACACTGGGATTAAAATCCAGTGTTGGCAATTAACCTTGGAAATGAACTACTGTAAGCTTTCAGGGAGAAGTTTAAAGAACTAGTTTGAGACTGCGGAGATGCAGACTTGATTGCTAGCATTGTCACAGCCCTTCTATGCAATCAAGGGCAAGGCACTTCTGAGGGCATACACATCGATTTAATCTGGTCATCTAAATACTAATTATACAGGTTTTTAAAATTTTCTAGGTTGTGTCTGTTGTCAATGGATAGGGACTAGCATTCCTATCACTTTTGCCCCTGTGGTCAATTGAGAGAGACTAATCTATGTAAATAATCCCAACTAGCTTGGATTCCTGCTTTCGGACAGTACAAATTGCCTGGCATTATATCTTTCTCTTGACATAACAAGCATTAAATCTGGTTAGCAGATTTTAGATGAGATAACTATTTAATATAATTACAGTTAGATGAGATAAATCCTACCTTTAATCTCTGTATAAACTGATTTTCTCTCTGGAATATGGGAATAGTATTATTGTTGTTCCTCTGCTTTGTATGTCTTATCTATTGGGTGGAAGTTCTAAGTCCTATAATGTCATAGACAGTTTTGATCGTTTTTATTTATCCAGAGATGGAAATTATTTTCAAGCACCAGATAAATCAGGGTTAAATCAACATAGATTTTATTGCCGTGAAATGTTTGATCAAATGTGGTCATTATCTTCATAGACTCATGTAAAACAGGTAGCTTGTATACGAAATAGAAATATAAAAGATTATGTTTTTCACCACTGAATTATAAATTAAGTTAAATTAAGTGGAAGGAAAAAAACCCAACCAAACCAAACCAAACCCCTAAACCAATACATAGGACATTGTTTGTTGGTGACCAAGTGCGCACTCACATTTAAATACAATCACAACAGCTGCTGTACAGAACAGAATTAATTGTACAAAATAAAGGAAAGGAAAGAATAGCAAAAAAAAAGATCAGACTTCTCCAAATGACCTTCACCTGGCAAAGGAAAATGACTTTATCTTCCTCCCCCATTCCCCACACAGCTGTACTTGAAGTCTTGTGGAACCTGTAATGAGGGCAGAGGATATTTTTATACAGTTCCTGTATAGTTATGTTTATTAATTCTTCCTTGTATTGCAGGCTTGTGTCTTCTATTTATGCTGTTTTTTCTTGTCCTTAAAAATAAAGAATTAGAGCAGCAGAACTACCTCTCCAAAGGAAAAATGAAAGTAAAATTATCTTGGAATTCATCAGCAGCCCTTTTGGATACCTAAGACATCTAAGACCAAAACTGCTTGTTGGTATTAGAAAACAAACAAACAAACAAACAAAAAGTTAGAGAAATGGGCTCTTAGGACAGTAAACCAGCCCTTCTTGAGCCTTGCTGCAAAGTTGTGAGCCGCAGCTGTGCCACTGAGTCACGTTCAAAGGAAGAGATGAGCTGGGGAAATATTTACACAGAGGTCCAGGATTTGGAAGGACTATACATTGTGCCTGCTTTGTAGCAGATTCTTTTGTTTCTAGGAAAAGGTAAAGAGAAGCTTCAAAGAGCAGATTCCTTGTTGATTTGGAGAGCTGAAGTCTTTTCCCAATGAATGTTGGAGTTTAGCTTTAAAAAGCAGTAAATTAAAGGTCCAAATTCACCCCTTGTGCCAGTTCTCCAAGGCAACAGAATGATACCTGGAAGGAGCTATAGGGCTTAAGATGGCAGCATGAAGGACAAAATTCTTGACAGTCTTCAGTTGTAGGTGGCAGGGTCATCACTGCTTGTCTGTGGTTCACTCCCCTTTACAGGCCATTCGAATGCTGTTCCAGTTCTCATCATCTGCATAAAACTCTCCCTTTGCTACACATCTCTGCCACGTAATGGTACTAATGGAGGGCTATATAAACAGATATCCAAATCTTAGGGCAGAGGTTGGAGGTGAGAACGTCACTCCTGGCTCTGCTAGAGACTTACCTTCTAAGCTTAGTCAACACATGAGCTGTTTGTACTCACAATGAGTAACACCTTGCTCTAGAAAGAAAGGCATGTGGTTAGTCAGTGTGTTTACTTTATGAGTAATTTGCTAATAAACCCAAGTATCAACAGCTGATCTTTGTGAGTCAAATGTGTCAGGGCTTAATACAAGAAATAAGTTCAGAGACCTTCTGCAAGTGTTTTGAGATTTGTGGTGGGAAAGGTGTAGTGCATACAAAGCTGAGCAGTGGGCTGAAGTACAAATAGGATCCAAACACTCAGACAGCACTTGAGCTATGAATCTGTTTTTGGGGGTTTCAAAAGTAATGGGAATTCATTGCCCTTCCCACAAAAGTTTGGACACTTTTCTGTACCCCTTTGATGTTTTTGACCTGAATGCAATAAACAATTCCATGATAGATCAAAGAAAGAACTTTTTTTTTTTTTTCCCCACATTAGGTTATTTTTAAAGTCAAAAAGGTACAGATTTACTAGAATTTGTTACCAAAGAGCACCCACTAACTTCAAACCATGCCCTTCCTTCAGGCTGATCTAATTCATGAATGTGTTTTTAGATGGCAACATTTCCATAGAGATGAGGAGTAATAAAATGATTAAAAAAAAAAGACAATATGGGAACATTGTGCAGATATAAGCGGATGAGAACTTAGGCTGAGATTTTAATAGGAACAACAGTGAATTCGTTGCTTAAAACCCCACTGAAAGTTCCAATTTGAAAAAACAAAGGCATTTTGACACCGAACAGCTCTGATAACTAGTTCAGCAGAAAAGGCAGTAATAATTACTTTTTCCTTTCAATAAAATTATTGAGTACAATTACAAATAAAACCCAGAGAGCCTGTGAATGTCAGCAAACTTGCAGCTACCTTTTAAAAATAATTTTGCTCTTGATACGTGTTAAAAGAAAACCCAGAATGTTTGGGATGTAAATGCAGGTAGCCTCTTAATGGTAAGAAAATAGAGCAGTCAATCAGGTTGAATCAGATCTGGATTGAACTTGACTTTGATAGGTATATGTAGGGGTCATTAAGTCAAAACCTGGAAGTTTTGGGGCTTCAAGAGTGCTCAGGTTTATTAATATTAATAGATTAAAGGGCAATCCAAGTCAAAACTTTGTTTTCTGCAGAACAGAGGCTTATAGTGATTATGTAACAATGAAAGATGCAAGTCCTTAAATAAACTATTGTTGGGACCTTGGACCATATCCTGAATAGGAAAATGTTTCAAATAATGCTGTATACATATTATTTCCAATATCAGACATTTGAATTTGATTGTGATAAAATGCAGCTTTCTCAACAGTTTCACAGAATAATCTACCCAGCCAGTCATTCCTGCTTCTGCAGAAGGTTGATAATTTAGCGAAGAAAACTGAAAAGGATTTTAAACATTTTTTTTCTGCTCTTTTTTCCCCTCCATCAAAATCTAATTTAAATTTATCCACATCTTGGAGTAGAAGACCACAATCAAATTGCTTTACAGTACATTTTCACGTGGTAAATCTGTGTATCTGACACAGCCAGACATATAATCTGTCCCCCTCCTCCTTTTCTCTCTCTCAATTTGGGCAATAGAAGCAGCAGAAAAAGTTTCCTTTTCAGTTGTAATCATGGTTACTACTTTCACATTGAAGTATTTAATGTTCTAGAACAGTTCCACAATGTTTCTGTTGAAGAGATCTCTGAGGATCATTCATTTGATTTTGGCACTTCTCCAGAGATGCTGGAGTGAAAAATTCATTGAGCAGAGTTTAAGTTCTGTTAGGCACTTAGCTGATCTTAGTATGTTAAGGAGGTGGAGTCCCATGGAGATACACCTGTTTCCCTCAATGCATAGAGGGTGCATAGATAGCATTAAAGTAGGTATCTTAAGTTATATACCTACCACAAGCAAAGACAAATCTGGGCAAAATCATAGGATTCCCCCCCCCCCCCCCAGATTTTTTTATGCAAACAAATAGGGACTCATTAGTTCCTAGTGTATTTTTCTCACCATGTTGGCAATTGCCTTACTGACCTCAAGAGGAACAGCATCATGCCATATTCACTCTGTTTTCTTCCTTACATTTGAAAGGCGAGGCTGATCTTGTCAATTCAGTTTGACTCCTTACATCATGGCTGCAAATGCCCTTGGATATATGTCATAGTCCCTAGGTTTATCCTAGAGCTGGTCATCCGAGATGTAATACATGCTAACCAGTTCTAGAAAGCTACGATGTAGACACGTGTATGAACACTTTTATCCTTGGCTTCCTTTATACCTAGCTGAGAAAAGTACACACTTCCAGGGCATGATTCATTGTTACTTTGAGGTGAGATAAACTGCATACTGTGAGTGCCTTTTTCTCTCTCCTGATTATAGGGAGAGGAGGGTGATTAAGCCAGTTGTAGTCACGTGCAATGCAAAAACGCCACCATTATGTTCCAACTATTATCTGTGAAGAATGACAGGCACTTCCAGATGATCCCTTGCACCCATCCTAGACACTTGGTGTGCAAGTCAAGTGGCCACTCATAGGTCTCTATTGCTGTCTTCTGGGATCCTCCAGGTGAGTCTAGTTCTCTTCTAGGTTTCATGTCCTATCTGCCAAAACTCTGCGTCTGTCTTAGATACCCTGAAACATCTCAAATGGCTCTAAACACTTACACGTAGACAACTATATTATTTCCTACCTTAGAAAGACATGAATTGTCCCTTGGAAGAAAAGGTCTGGTTCTGCTGATCTTAAAAGGAAGTTTAGATGGCCAACATAACCCCACCCTGTAATTCCAATCCTTCCTAAGTTTCTCAGTAAATTGATGTCAGAGAAACAAGAAAGGGAATGTAATAAAAGTCTTGAAGAAGAAGTTAGAACATGGCTGGAAAAAGACTCTTGACTCAAAGAGGCTTGAGCTCAAACTATGCTTCCAATGTTTTCTGTGTGAGGATGTGTGGCAGATGGTAAAATGTTTCAAAAGTACATTAGCAAGGTTATTACCACTTAAATGCTGTGGACTACGCCAATCTGTCTTATTTGTCATTTGTTTTTCTTTTCTTTTCTTTTTGGTAAGTGAGTGGATTCTGTTAGACCTCTGCACCTCAGCTGGATTTCTAAAGACAATAAAGCTGCAGAAACAAGCTGTTGAAGAAAAGAAAGCATCATAAAATCAACACAACACAAAAGGTGACTCCAATTGCCTGCATTGATCCTGTTGAACAGAGACCCAGGTACAGCAGACTGCAGTGTTGTGGGACCAGGGGCTGAGAAGATAGAGGATAGAAGCCTGTGCTGTCAGTTAATCTGAAGTTCACAGAGGGATCAGGGCTCTTATTGAAACTATCAAGGTTTTTTTCATTTTAGTTTGCCATGCTCTTTCACAAGACACCATGGCTGCTGCTTGAATGGTCAGGACAGATTCCCAACAGGTTCTGGCCTCATTCCAGTGCAGCTTTATTGTACATTCCCATATGGGGATGAGCAGCCCCCAACACTGAATGGTTCATTTGTCCCACGACCCAAGAATTCCTCTTTTGCCAGTTTTCCATATAGTTTTCCCAATGGTGAGTAGATCAGGCATTTCCGATGGATCCGAGGAAGCCCTTCTTTAAATCTATCCAGCATGCAAGCAAAGCCAGGATGCTGGAACTGCGTGTCCGGCAACCGACAGACTGGCCCTAACTCTGCTGCTGGAGAAGAAAGTGCTTCAGATTTCATGTGCCACCTCAGCCAAGTCCAGAAGTGCTTATAAAAAACAGTGTTAGTGTATCATTCAGAACAATCAAATACTACGTGCACGAAAAAGTAGTTTAGAGCAACATAAATTTAAAAAAAGTGACAATTTCATCACACAATTACTGTACACTGCTGTTCTTAAGGTTGAATACTTTCCTCTCTCACGCTGCCTCTTTCTCTCTCAATCTTTGTCTTTTTTATTTTCTTTTTCTGATTTTTTCTTTTTTTTTTTTCTTTCTTTTTTTCCCCCTTTTTTTGGATTTGGTCCACTGGAGATAAATTGCCCTCAATGATATATATATTTAAAAAAAATATCAGCAGCAAGACTCTTGAAATAGATTCTGTTTGATGTAGCTAGTCTGTCTTTTCTGTTTTGCCCTCTTTCACAGCAGCCTCTGAAGTTTTCCGCAGGGGGGCTTTCTCCGCGTTGGCGTGTCCTTGGCCGGATTCCGCCGCTCCTCCGTTTTTGTGCGATGTGTGCTTTTCCAAGTAGTTCAGCATTTCACTGAGAACAGTTTGGAAAGTGCTTAGGGCAGCACATATTGCAGGAGTTCCAAAACCATGAGTGATCAAACTACAAATGGGAAGGAGACAGAAAAAGAAAAAGAAATACACACACACACATAAATATAAATGCACTCTCATACATCGAAGAGTTTACAGTATACTCATTTTTCTATAGTGAAATTCAAGATTTGCTCCCTAAACTATTTATTACCTATGGGAGAAACAGAAAAGAAAAGAGTAGAGCCGAAGAGCAGACTCCATAGAGCTTCAAAGGCTGGCTTTGTAGGAGTCTCAGTTCTGAAACACTGTGGGACAGATCCTTGGTTGATGCAGATTGACACACTGTTGTTGACTTCAGAGATGCCCAGAGAGGATCCGTGCCCTAGGCTCTCCAGCACTGCTACTTTTTCCAGTCCCAGAAGATTTGGTTCCCCCCTTCTCAGGTAAATAAAACCAGTTCTCTGTGGTTTGTTCACTCTTCTAGATCAGACTCTTGAACAAGACCTGGTTATTCTATGTGGGTATATGACTGCATCTGTACTAGGAAATTAAGCAATGCCAAGGGTGCAATCTCTGAACCTTAGCACAATTGGCATGGTTTGGCCATATCTGTGCTGCTAAGCTCCCTCAGCATCCAACAAGGTGAAATCGGAACTGCCTGTTGGGAATAGTTCCGGGCCAGTGCTAACGCCCAGACAATGTTTCAGATAAGGCTAGTTCAGCCAGGCTAAATTCACAGACCATACTAACCAAATAACAGTAAAAACAACCAAGTTCCAACCACGTTACCCTGGTGGTGTTGTATTTGCTCGTATAGATTCACCCTATTGCACCTTTCACCCAAATCAGGTGTTTTTTTAAGATTAATTTTTCTTACTGTTTTTCTGCACTGTAAAGTAGTTGAATTTCAGTGGTGGTCCCCACTTAACAGCTGCTGAAACGATGTATTGATGCAGTTGCCTGTCAGAGCTATAGTGGGTTAATTTCATCTCACTTTAGAGTAGCATTTCAGTGCACACATACATATCTAGCCATTTGAGATGTTTTGGGTATCCAGCCTGGGTTCCACCTGCAGATCCAGAAGTGTGCAGGATTCCTACAGGTCCCACCTCTTAGATACTGTCTCTGTAAGGATGTCTCAGCTACCTTAGGGTATTAGAAATGGCACTAGGGACCAGTTTTTAGGCAATCGACTTCAGCCTTATTTGTCTACATATGTGAACAGCGTAAGATGTTCATGTGAGGGCCAGGGAAACTCAAGTCGTACTAGACATCTTAGTATGGGCTACCAAGTTATTCTCATCATTATAATGGCTCATTTTGAGAAGTGGTAAGTGAAAAAAAGCAACATCCAAATCCTCCAGATTTTTACTTTTAATTTAGAAACATAAATGAAAAATTATTACAAAGGTTGAAATGTCATTGCAGTTTTTAAAAGACTGGTTTCAGTTATCTCAATCCTGCTCAGGGCAGAAAGAAGACAAGAGGAACAGAAGCTGATTTGCGGTTGTGGACATATCTGAGAAATCAGTATCTTATTTTGGTTTGGGTGAGGGGGAAAAAAACCCCACCAAACCACATTACAGTGATTCTGACAAAAAAAAAATAATATTTCCATCCCATGACCTATAAGATCTTGTTCCTGTGGTAACTCTCTGGGTGTCTTAGGCACCACATCAGTAAACCCTGATCTAATGCAGACCCACACATAGGTTAGAAATGGGAACATTTCACTTCTGCAAGAACCCCTCTCCTCTGCTCTTTGGCTTCTCAGTCTTTCCAGCTATTTTAGAAAAAAATGAAAAAGTAAGAACCAAGGGAAAAGAGGTTATACAGGACATGGACAATTGCTAGGGTGCTGGAAGTATGTATATAAAAAAAAACAGTATAGAAATGGCTCCGAGATACCTTTTAGGGTGATCTTTCTGTCTGCTGGGCATGGGAGCCCTGTTTGCTAGGAAAGCTGGTGTCCTAGGGAAGACACCAAATGTACAGGAGTCCTAACCAATACGAGAGCTAAGTTTGGAAATATCTCCCCATTTGAGACTGGGAGTGGCCCAGTCTTTTATAAAAGGTCTCCCAAAGGCTATTAACAAATAACTGGCTTTTAGAATGTTTATCCACCAGTCTCCAGGCACTTTTCAAAGCAGGAATTTATGTTTAGCTCCAGTCAGTAATGAGAGGAAAATGATAATTAAATATTTACAAGGACTATTTTGCAGACATCAATTAATAATAGCACATGACTTAAATTTGGACTCTTGAAGTTTGGACTTGTAGTAATATCTGCATCTTTTTCATTTAGCATTAAAAAGAAGTAAACTTACCTTGCTTTATTCATTTTTTTCCTAAATGCCTAGCATACTAGGAAAATAAAGATCAACATCTTAAGTAATTTTTTAATAGTAAAATAGTAAAAACAAGATCAGCAATAGCATATAGGTAAGAGTATTTTTAGCCTTTTCAAGTCCTTTTAGGAGTCAGGTGATTCTGAGATTTTGTGTTGCATTTTATGATAATTTCTAGTCTTCATAACTCCAGAGAAATGAAAATGTGATGGAGCTTACAATAACAGAAAGCAAAAAAAGGAAAATTCAAATGTATCATTACTAATTATAATATCTTATGATTTTTACACTGCTTGTGTGATCTTCTGGGTCTCAATTTGGGGAACAGACTATACCGAGACATATATTTATGATCTTGCATGCAGAAGAAACTACTTTATCTATTTTAAAAGTTGGCAACATCTAGAATCATTCATTTCAAGTAGATGTAAATAGTAAGTTTAACAGAGGATTGAACAGAAAATCAATCTTCCAGCCTGCTCTCTTTGAACCTTCCGACTCCTGAGCAAAAGGAATAGTACTGTGTCCATTTGATAGCTCAGTGCACCCCGAAGAGGAAAGTGGGAATACTACAGTGAACACTTACAGAGATCGCCTCAGAAATGATCTGTAGGACTAGAAACAAGGGTAGAAAACTTTAGTGTTCTAAAATGCTGAGCAAGACTGTAGAAAATACCAAATGGGGCAAAATCTGATATTAAGGTTCATAAACATAGATACCAGCTTGAAGGTGTGTACATCAAAGGTGCCTAAGCTCCCATTACCATCAAAAGGGACTTCAGGCACTTTCTTACCTGTAAGAGTCTACAGTGATTTGAGATGTCCTATGACATCTGAAACATCTGCACAGATTTGCTAGTTACAATATAGGACTGAAGTCCACCTTGCTTCCAGGTATTTTGATGCCAGGCATGTTACCCTTGAGTATCTCACATACCCCTAGATGTCGATGTTTAGGCAACTGAATGGAGCCCTGGGGCTTTGTTCAGTGTGGTCAGAGAAGTCTGGACAACGATTTATACACAAAGTGGATGTGTCTCCTTTATGGTAAGCTGCACCATTCTTCTGGTTACGCTGTGGGGTCCCGCAAGGGGAATAAAAATGTTTCTGGTGCTGTTTCAGATGTCTTATAGTAAGACATCTGTGTCAGGTGAGCAGGTAACACAGAGGGTTTACAGGGGAACAGCAGCCTTTTAAAGCAGCAATGGACTGATGGTATACATCATAGCATCTAAGAAGATCTTGCATGCTACTGTTTACTCAGCTATATCTTCTCCTAGATCTCCCTTGACTACATGAGAAGCTTAGACATCGATCTTATATTGAAACATACTATATTGAAACAAACATATTGAAAAAGAAAAAAAAGTATTTTATCCTGAGCAGAATCTTAAACTTCTAGTCTGAAAACTAGTATTCATAGGAAAAGGATTTTGTGGGGTGGATTAGGGGTCTATCACCTTTACAGTTTAGCCTCTTATGTTCCACTAATCATAAAATATGGCAGTTTTTTTGAAGATAACATATTTCTTATAAAAAAGGCAACTCTTTTTCATTGAAATGATGCTGCAGAGTCTCATGGCAACTCTCAGTTCCTGATGAATATATTCTTTTCCACAGATGGGTATATGCAGAGCCTATTAATTTTCTCAAGAAACTTATTAAGAGAAACCATTTTATGGAAAATTTCTGACCAGGCCTCCTTGCTGTGCTCCTGTGAGGGCGTATTTTTTTAGCCTAGCTTTATGTAATGAGCATAAAAAGGCCAAGAGATGTTATCTTCTACTTTATGTTATGTTTTTATCAGGTAATTCCCCTTTGCCCTAATTTTGGTGGACTTTATTTCTCTACACGTTGAAGTCTTTGAAAAATCTAAGCAAGTTGGGTAATTTCCCTTTGCTGATGAAAGTAAGTTTCAAGTTGGGGAGAAAATCTGATTTTACATTTAAATCAGACATGACAGACAGAAGATTAATGGCAAAATATTCAAATGTGTTTCCTGAAACAAATTTAGTTGCCTGATTTTTCAGGCTGACTGAGCTCCCACTGAAATTGGTTCATTTTCGGTACGCTCCACACCTATGAAACAACTTGCTTTCATTATATTTTCATTTGGGTTTAAAAGTGTGCAATTCAACAACGGTTTCATAATGGAGTCTTCTGAGTATTCTCAGCCTTGTAGTGTACCTTATTGCAATTCCTAGAAACAAACTTTATTGTTCTGAAAAGTGAGGCTAAAATTTCTGGGTTTGGTACTGTGCATGGAGAGCTGCAGAAAGAAGGTGACGAATATCAGGCCAACATATTATAAATCTGTATGCTTAAGGACGTTCAGACCTGCCTGCGATTCTGCCCAGCACTACGATGCAGTTATGGCTGCTCATGTTTTAATGATGGCCTTACTTAAAAGTGAAAAGATCCAAGTGTGCCTGAAGGCTTGGACTCTCGTTTGGCAGCTACCTCAAGGACTCCTCCATACCCCAGGCTGGTGAAACTAAGACATGCAGCAAAAGAGACAGATTCCCTCTCAGCAGGTGGGTGGGTGGGGGGTGGGGGGGAAGAGGCCATCTGCACTGAATGTTTACACCCTCATTTAAAATAAATAAATGCTTCAAAAGAATAATAATGAAGGAAAAACAAGCTTGAACTTATTGGTCAGGCTTTCTCAGAACTCTGAATGTGAAAACCACTTAATGATTACCCAAATCTAACAACACATGACAGATGACAAATAACAAGGTGTGATAAGACTTTTGATGGCTGTAAAGGGAACAGAAAAAGATTTGAACCTTTTCACTGATCCATGTAACATCCTAAGTTAAAGGTGCCCATACTGAGTTAGAGGTGCTTCTGTTGATTTCAAGGTCTGTCCTGTGAAGGTTGCCTAGAGAATTAAATTGTGATAACTTTGCTTTGGAAGGTCAGTAGGTCTAACCACGACACAAGTTAGACTGATAGTCAAGGTAAGCACATGGCCAGTATGTGTTACAGGGATAAGAAGCCTACAGGATCAGGATCAGAGTGACAAACAGCACAGACGAAAGTTGTCTTGCAAAGCAGGCCCTCATGCTTGTCTTCTGTTCATAATCAGACAAGTGTATGAAGGACATGTTCTCCTAAGCAGATGGACCTCCTTTTACCATGTGTGAAAGCAATGGAGAAAGTAAGAAGATAGAGCTGATACCCCATACTTCTAAAATATTCCATTTCAGCTCTGTTTATTTTTGACTTTGAGACTGATTTTCCACACTAGGAGAATTACCCAGGCAACATACCTGAAACATCCAAGACTTTGACTATGGAATATTTCTGACCTATAGACCAAAGATGAAGCCACGGCACTGTGGCGCACATGGCACTCACAGAATCCCTCAGATGTTTGCCAAAAAATGTTTCCAGCATAGCACACTATGTTCTCCAAATAAACCACTGGATAACACTGTGACTTGCTGGCTTTGAAAGGGGAAAAGATGTACAAGCTGTTGGCTAACTGTGGATGAAAAGTGGCCTCACTGCTCATTACTACCTGTGGAGCCAAACACACCAGCGAGACCACAGATCCAAGATGACTAGACAGTTTTAAAAAAGAACGAGCGCATCACTCACACAGGCTTCAGCTCCTTCAGTTTATCCTTTCATTTAGTTAATGCTCACATTTCTGGTCTATGGGAAAGTGGAGAAATTAATGAGATTCAACCAACTTGCCACCATGCACAGACTTTCTCCAGCGAGGCAGCCAATGCAGCTGAGAAGCCCCATTGCCCTCCTCAAATGAAAAAGACCATGAAGTAGACATTGTAAACATGCTGATGACAAGGGACAATGCAACTTTGTAATCCAGTAATTTGGAAGTGAGGGGATGGCATTGCTTTTTTTGGGAAACATGAATGTTCCTTAAATGTTATAAGAAATTTTAAGTGCTGGATTAAAATAAAGTCAAACTCTCCAAACTTTTTTCCATTTTTAATAAATGTATATTTTCTTTTTCCTTGGTAATCGTGGAACTTATTTGTTAATAAAGAGGATAAAGAAAAGAGATATTTATCTGTTCTCTTGACTCTATAAATTGTGACTTCAGGGAATTTCACACCCTTTCAAAAGGATTTTGTTCCTCAGCAGAGCAGGAGAAGGTGGTTGAACCCTTGCTACGGAAAGATCAAAGAGATAAACCCTGGGACAGTGAGGGGGAGATCCTGGAGGAATGAACTCTAATACCTTTAGTAAATGAAGAGCCAAGGAAAGGAAAGGGGGAAGAAAAAGAAAAAAAAAAAAGGAAAATGAAAGGAACAATTTGTTGATTACTAGTACCCCAGCACTATAGGAACCAGTGCTGTCCCTCAGCTAGCTGCATCTAAAGCCAGACTGGAAGAGATTATGGAAATCAGGGAACTCTAGAGGGCACCAGTGGTGCTCCACCACAAACTTCATTGCGCACCAGGCTTCTTCCAGTTCGTGCATCCAAACAAGAGGGCTTCTGCTGCTAATCAAGATGACTGGAATTATGACAGCAGTCACTCTACCTCCTGATAAGCGAAGAAGCATAAAAAAGAGAGAACAATATATAAGGGGGTAAGCACATCTGTAAAGACAAGCCAGAAGTAAGCCTTTGGGCTTGTCTCTTTGCTACAATTTAAAAAACATGTTGAGCTTCAAAACTCATTTCATTGCTCCCTTTTACCCTTCAGGAAGGGGGTTGTTACTTTCTCACTGCTCCCAAAGTCTGAGTCTTTTTTTTTTTTTTGTTCTCTGTCATTTTTCTGTGTCACCTTGTCAGTGTGATGCCAGGCACTTGCAGGAGACTAACAGCTCCAGGCTCAGAGATTACCTAAACAGCGAACCTTTTGTCTCTAACAGTTTCATAGGAAAGGTGTTTCATATCAGCTGGACAGCTAGGCAAAACACAGAATATTTTGTGAGGATGCTGATGGCTTTCATTGTCTAGTTTTATTATTCTGAGTCTATTATTTTTGTCTGGTTTTATAAGGTTTCTGCACTGAAGGAAGTGTCACTTTTAAAAAAGTAGTTTTGCCTTTGCTGTGTTGCTGTCTTTATATTTTATATATAAAATAGATGATCTGGGTGTGATTTTGCATCTTGATGAAATATAA
Organism: Falco cherrug; assembly: GCF_023634085.1. Classification (NCBI taxonomy): domain Eukaryota; kingdom Metazoa; phylum Chordata; class Aves; order Falconiformes; family Falconidae; genus Falco; species Falco cherrug. Next base: position 75,791,995 of record NC_073702.1, read on the forward strand.
CCTTGAAGGTAAAGGATCAAAGCCAACTTCCGTACTCAGTGAGTATTCGCCTTTCCTTATACGATGGATGATATTAGTAGGGTAGCTGAACTTTCCAAACATTACAGATTCTTATAGACACAGAGTGTCCCAAAAGCAGACATAGAAGATATGTCTATACCCAATTCTACACATGAAGAAAGTGAGATTAAGAGGCTGACTAATGAGGTCAGGGAGTCTGTACATGTAAGCCAAGAAACAGACACAGATCTCTTGAGTATAATCTCAGCAAATCTTCTCTTTTCAAGTCTTTTTTTGTGATGATTTTTGGCTTCCTGGCACAGAATGTGGGTCATTTGTTTTCTGGTAACTCTAGTTTTCATGAGATTTTGGGGAACTAAAAAAGACTTCTGCCAAAAATTAGGAATAAAAAGAATAAAAATCAAAGCTGTTCTGATGCAAGGGCAGGTTATGAAGGCAAAGACAAGACAACACATGTGAGTGTGACTTTCAGGTTGCCTGCTGAATCTGCAGGAAGCTCAGTTACAACATTTGAATGGAAGTGAGAAGCAGATACATGCTCTATCCACCCAACAAGAGAGAGTTAGGGTCTAAAATCAAGAAAAATACTAATGTAGTGTTTTGGACATTTGGTCCAGCTGGAGGCATATCCTAAACTCTGCTCCTTAGACTGAAGGCTGGTTTAACACTTCATCAACAGACTTAAGTGTGAAGTGAAGAAAGCATGATCTCAGATCCAGAACTCTAGCTCTGGTTTAATGCAGAAGCTACTACATTAAACAACAATGCTCATGGTCTTTCATTCTCAGCCCAGCCTTAAATTTTCCTCCGCAAAAGGGAACAGCTTCAAGAGGAGCAATGGAAAGTGAACATGCAGGTTCATGGAACTTTTAGAGTACCTGTAAGGCTGGTAGATATGATGGCTTACTCACAAAAGACCCTTGCACTGAGGGAAGGACAGATGAATGTGAGACAGAATATCTCATCTAAAACAACCCTAGATCCCTAGCTTCACCAGACAGGTGAATCACTCTGAGGTTCCTAAACCGAAGCTAGGGAATGCCTTTAGTCACTTGTGCCTGCATTAGCAAAGTGAAGAGCAGCCAGGCTCCTCCTCTGATCATGCGTGGTCTAGTGTAGCCTGGCCTCATCCCCATTATTCAAACACTTTAACCTACCAAGTAATAGCCATGTCTAAGCTTCCATCTGAGAACATCCTCTTGACTGAGATAAGGCTGACTGGTGCCTGGGAATTGTTTGGGACAGGAAGAGGTACTCTAGGCCAAATCCATAACCAGGAACCACAGCAGCAATCAGACATTAACAGACAATTATGTTCCAGTGTCCAGGACCATACCCACACAATTTACTGGATTAGCTTTCATGTATCTTTTTTTTGTGTATCTTAATTTCTACATGTCTCCATTCCTTCTCTGAAATGTGGCAGAAACATTTCCCTTCTTCACAGCAGGGAACTGTACAACTGAAAATGTTTCATTCATCTGGTCTGGTTCTCTACTCTGAAGAGGGTTGGATGCACTGTATGTCTGGGAAGTGCAAAAATAGTAGATGAGTGATACACAAGTTAATCCCAACCATGTCCCATACTGACATGCTTCAGATCTATCTGTGTGCCATTAACAAGAAAAGGATGGAGCTTGCTGATTGTGCTGGTCAACATTGTTCCAGATCCAGCAGAAGAACCTGTTAGCCTGCAATGTCACCATTCAGAGTGGCAGGATTATGGGTGTTGGGGGTTATCCAAGGCTTCACCATCTCCCATCACAACTGCCTGCACCGTATATTCTCTGAATGTGTGTCTCAGAGCTCTTGTGTCTCTAGACAGGCTTGTCTTCATCTGCTGTAGGACATGAATGCCCTGGTTCACCATTTCCAGGCATTTTTAAAGTGAATTATACTCAAAGCCTTATATATGTGTTTTGTTTACATGCATCTTTTTGCTTCCTCTAAATATTCCAAGCCCCTTTTTCCCTCCCATCACCCTGGATAATTGAGAGCTGTCTCTTGGTTTCACTGAGCATGAAACCAGGCATCTTTGCCTGATCTGAATCCAAAACCAACCAGCTTACAATGATAGATTTGTATAATATTTCTGTCCTGAAAAAAATAAAGAAAGATGAAATCTCAGCTTTACTGCTATCAGGAGGATTTGAAAATAGTTTAAGTTTCAGGAGAAATTAAAATCTTAGCTTTTCCCTTTTGTAAACACAGATACACACACATATATGCAAAAGTCTCACATGATTTTGTGTGGTTTTGGAGAGAAGACTACTGAATTATAAGTAATAGAAGGCATTTAAAAAGAAACGAAGGTCCATGTAATTTTTTTTTCCTCTTTCTTCTTTCCTTCTTTCTTTCTTTCTCACTTTCACTCTCCTTTTCCTGATCCTCACTCTATTTTGAAAGCAAGGGGTGAGGGAAATATGTTCCTCTAATTAAAGCGGTAGAAACTTTTGGGTTCTTTTCTGGTACTGGTGTGCTGACTTTGCTCTCTACTGTAGTAGACTCCTAAATGCATTTACACAGATCAGCCTTTAGAGGACAACAAAGAGACACAAGTATCAGGACAAAAAGTCTCAGCACTTAGTAATGGAAATAGATTTTCCCAGGGTTTTCTTGTTTGCCCTGTGGCTTAATGCTGATTCTGTCTTCAGAAACTTGGCACAGGGTAGCTCAAGTCTTGCCTTTCAGGTCAGATACACTGCACAGGATTATTCTACTTGCTCCTCTGCCTTTATCATGAAGGAAACAAAGAAGAGCTGAAGGACAGCTTGGGTAGCCCTGCAACATACCACCACTTCTTGAACCTACACTTACATATATGCTTAGAAATCTGAGTTGCCTCCAACACCTAGCCCGTGAGGTCAGTGGCTTATATGACCCAGCCCTGACAAGGCTGGATTTCTCTAAGTCTTAGTATATTATTTATAGCAAAGGTAAAGCACCTGACTGGGTTGTAATAAAGGCTGGTGGTTCCCTGAATTCTCAAGCTACATATATATTAGTGATACGTATGCATCACTGCACCCAGGAAGAGTTTGGGACACTGCTAGTTAGACCAGGCAACAAAACCACAGGAATTCCTCAAAAAAAGGAGCACAAGCAGGCAATACATGCCTGTGTCCCTGGCACTACTTCTATTTTCTAATAAAAATATAATTTCTCTGCAACGTTACCTTAAAATCTGCTGAAAAGGGAGAAATCTTCAATAAAGCATGTGTACTACTGCCCTGGCTTGGGTAGCGCACAACAGCTGCTGCTGTGAAGGTAAAGATCCATGGAATTGCCTGTTCACAGTCAAACAAGACTGGGAAATCATTCTTCATGCACACTGAGTTTTCTGTATTCAGGTCAGATGGACATCTCAGAGAGCAGCTGCACAAACGTGGCTGTATCAGGGGTGTAGGAAAGCCTCTGTTTTCCACGTATCTGGTAAAGCTGTGCAAAACTCAGCAGTTTTCAGGCTCACTGGCAGCTCCTTTGAAGATTTCCCCTGTTTTATGCTTTGTATGAACTTTGAGTTTGGAGTTTGAGCAAACCCAGCAATTCTGATCCCTTCATGGGAACTATTCTGTACTTCAGGTTGGACACATGTTTGCAGATCCTGATGAATTGGGACTTAGTGAAAAAAACTTCAGAGAAAAGTGTGAGCTTGAAGATTTAAAATAGAGGAAATGGGAAACACTGTTTCGATCTGACCTGTGCCAGCCTGTGAACCCTGGTCTTAATTTGATAACACTGAGCAAGTAACATCATGAGCAAGTGGAGCACATAACTCTGCATTTAACAGCTGTAGGGTAATTTATTCCTAAAACCCCCTCCTTTTTACCCCAAGGTGGTAGAGGCTGGATTCTGCTGTAGGTGTCAGGTATTATAGCTCTTCAAAAAGACTTTCATTATCTTAGAGTTTATTCTAATAATAGAGATTTGTGTGATTCCTGTGAATTTTTCTGGTCATTAAAAATTCTTTGACTTTCTGACATCTTATAACATAAGCATACACATATATGTATAAAATACCCACTTTTAATCTTGTGGTTTCTTTGCTGCCTTGATTATGGTTTACAAGGCAGAATTTCTGAACCTCTTCTTGTTACATTAAATCTGTATGAAACTATATGAGATTCCCCCAAATAAAAAATCATCTCATATTGGTTAATGGTTGAAAAACATGCTATATTTATGCTAAAAACATTCACAAAACCTTGTCAGAGATTCCAGTGAAAGACTATGGTTTGTCCTTGCCAAATGCACTATTTTGGCTCCATCCCAATCTAGAGATTTATATAGCATGGAGACAGAGAATTTATTGTGAGAAAGCCTACAGTTCTGGAATACAGATAGAAATGAAGATGAAAAATTCACTATTGAAAAAGGATGTTATAGAAATTGTGATGACTGTATGGCGTCACTACTTCAGATTTATGTTTCCTCTGCAAGACCTATTTGTAGAACACCAACAGCTCTTGGGCATTTCAGTCATAAATAACATTAATTTAATGTGCGTAATCAGTTCCAGCCACTTATTAAGACAGTCTAATTTTAGACTCTGACTATTGTAGATGTCATCAGAGTATTTGATGACTATAGTATGGAGGTCAAATCCTTCTCCAGCATACAGCTGCAAAGCTCATTATCTATAGATACATGATAATTGTGTTCATTTCATTGTATATAAATAAGGACAACCTGCTCTTTTGGAAATCTAATCTCAAGTGGGACCTGTGATCAGGGATGTGGGGGCCCAGGTACTTTGAGTATTTGAATTCTTGGTGTTAGGCATCTGCTTTTTTAGGCAGACGCTTTCAACACCTTCTTATGAAAAGATTCCTGACTGATGTATAATGGCAAGCAGCTATTTATGCTTGTGACCCGTAGGAAGCTGTGCTGTGCCTCAGACAGCAGTGAGCTTGTTGTTCCTTGGTTACAAGGTGTGTTTTGGGGTACCAAGAATTTCTTCCTCTTCTCCCATCCCCAACTGATCAGAAGAAAATTTCCTGTGACAGAGGTTGGTTCGGTCTGAGGCTCATCTCTCAAAGACAGAGAAACCAAACGATCAGCCAGGAGCAGTCTGTGTTGAAAACTTGCCTCAGAAAATAGTTAATGCTCCTGGAAAATATGGTGAATTGCATTCTCACATCTTCCCTGGCACCTGAGACAGGCTTAAGTGCCTCCTGTGATATTTAACCTCAAGAAGCAAGTAGTGGTAGGAGTTCAAATGACCTAGCTGTGAAGGCTGCCAGATACAGGGGATGGGAATAACAATATTTTTTTTGCCTACACTAGATTTATCTTTACAATGTAAGTGTCTAGTGTGTACTGATTGGCTAAGCTCCCATTCAGCTGGAGATCTAGACTAGACTGTTCAGTCAAGGGAGTTTATAGAGACTGCTTAATTGTAATGCAGATTTCATGGGTTCTACAGACAAGATCCCTAGAGACGACAGCAGGAGTTACACACCTGGCTGACATGGAAGCACCTTCATGTAGATGAGTAGAGTTAGAAGTCTGGGTCAGAAGCTCAGTCTGACCTCAGCTTCTCTACAGTAGGTGGAAAAGGAACATGGCGTCAGCTCCGCCTGTGGGTCTGGCAGTACTCATCGTTCCTGAAGCATAAGCAGAGAAGGCTGTCTGATTGAAGCCCACGGAAGTATCTGTGTAGGATCAAGACCTGTGCTCTACTAGGTGCCCATCTTCAGTCCAAAACTTATTGCCTACAGCAGGCATGAAAGTGCTGAATGATCCAGGAGCTGCCTACAGAAGCTTTGTACTCCAACCTACTGAAGTGTGGCAGAGAAAGAAGGATGGGAGCTGTACCAGCTGACAGCTTTTGTAGCTGAAGCCTTCAGCATGTTATCCTGACTGCTATTTCTTCTTTAAACACAGGAATCCTTGGGGACTAGCTACCTTGTATCACATTTACTTTGTGTGCATGTGATGGGGAATTATCTATTTTTCCACAAGGCTAGGTAGCCCATTAAAATCCCTCTATGAGGATCCTGTATAAACATCTCTTTTGCTGTGCAAGTGTAGTTAGGTATTTTGGGGTGCATGTGTATAAGGGAAAGGGTACATAGATGTAAGTGGTATGTGTATGTGTGTGCACATCACTGCATGAGAATGGAAGTGGGGGTGTCTAGGTATGTTTGTATACAGACCGAATCCACACAGGTATGTGTATGTATAAATAGGAATGTGTGCATTTGTGGACCACGCGTTATCCTTGCCTTTCCTTAGCCCCCAACAAATAGATGGAAATTGTGGGATGGTGGGTATTTTGGATTCCATTCAAAGTCTGAGGGACTAACCATCACACCTGACTGCTGGGTGCCTCATGCTCTATCAGAAACTTAATAACTAAATGATGCTGGGATGTTGGAGTATAAAAATTGCCTGTCCAGCCAATGAGTGAAGAATGGCTCATCTGGCTGTGCTGAAGAACCATGCAACATCATCCTAAGGCTTGGTGTTACAGTCTGTAAAATCTCTCTGGAAAGGTTATATACATGTTGATTTTTTCAGATATCAGCTAATGGCTAGGAAAAAAATAATCTGTAGCCTCAGCTAGTCATGTATTCCCCTCTGTGGTCTGAGCAAAGACAGGAGCACCTCTAGGATGTTTCATCAAATTTATCTTTGATAAATATCTGAGATGACCCTACTATTTCAAAGTGACCCTCTGGAAGTTCCCATATCACTCTTGAATGTATCTATCACATAGCCTAAAGCAAATACGTGAAACTGTATGTCAACTCCTGGGCTAACAAACGTTTCTGCTCCCGAACCATCTATACACTTTTATCCATAACCTGGATAAAATTCTGATGAAGTTTAGACTTGGTCTGTATGTACCATGGGTCCTTGTCTTCATAATAGCTTCTTAGGCTGTCTACACCAGTAAATTAAATACCACTAGGGCACAGGCCCAGGAACTGAGTCTAAATATATTAGCAGTCTCTGGCTTCTTAGTCTGAACCAGCTCACATTCTCACAGACCTTTCCAGTGTTGTTCAGGAATTAGTGCAGTAGGACTTAGCAGGTAGTGTACTTTGAGGCTAGTCTGCTTTGGAGGCCAAAGAGTTAATGGTATGGTCATGGTAAGGTGATGTCAAATGGTCTCAGTAGCATGAAGGTGGCTCTGGAACTATTTAGTTAATTGGTAAGGATGCAGCCTAACTGCTCTTCCTTTCATTGCTGCTTCGATTCATGCATATTGTTGTTGTTTTGGCCCTGAACTTGAATTTCTACATTTCTGGACCATCCGCTTCATTGGTGGGCTTGTGATTTGGCTCATATCTAGGCCAAGACAGCTTTCTGGCCAGATGGGGAGATTTGGCCAGCAGATGTAGAAAATTACTTACTCAAATTCAGACTGTGGTCCTAGAAGCAGGATGGATGCAAGTAACCTGAACTACATTGCTGGGCAGCCATGTGCTTTTAACAGGCACAGACAACAAAGGGATTATAGACATTATAGTCTTCTATGTAAGGGAACAAATACCATTATGATATCATATGTAGTCTTTACCCAAAATATGGATTTTAGTTAATTGTTCCTCTTTCAAAATCATACCTGAAATGTGTTAAATGTCTCTGGATGTCGAGGTCTAATATTGGAGTCGGTCTGGAGGATCCGAGGGGTGATCTGTCTTGACTTAGAAGGTCTTGGAATTCTTTACATATTTGTCTAAAAGGAAAGTTGAAAACCTTAAATAAGACAGGTGTAATCCACTCCATAAAGCTGATTCCCATAACATGGTCACCTTATCCTGAGTGATCTCATTCATAACAGAAATGTTTGGCAGAGGCATTGTCAAAGAAATTAAAGGCAAAGAAATCCCCCTCTTGCTTCCCTGCCCAAAATTCTCAGAGCCAGCAACATACAGAATCTCTTGAACAGGAATAGTTCCCCTCTGGACCTGTATTAACACTGACATTTTAGAATGTGATTTCTCTCCCAAATTGGGCTCAGTTTGGCAGTGTTAAGTCTGTTAGCTCACCTACATTAGAAGCAAGGGTTATGGCTCAAAGAAAATTATGAACTGGCATTAGAACATGCCTGAAGCCTTTGTGTAAATAACCCACTACTTGTACGTTTGCTTGTGTGCACTGGTTTATCTGCAAATAGAAGTCCTGGTCATTTTGGCTTTGCCTTCTTGATCCCTGACTCTTAAGACAAATGGAACACTAAGAGTTATGAAGGAAAATGCTACCTTTGCTCTCCTAGCTTCCATTTGTGTTCATTCTCTGCTTTCTTGAAAAGTCTGGGACAGAAGAACTGCTAGATCCTCAACTGAGACCTCTCCTACAGGTCTGCCCAGAGTGAGAATTCATTCTTGCAGCAAGATTTAAATATCTTATTGAAACATTCATGAAAGTTGCTTTACATTTCTACCATGTATCAGGCAACTTAAGGTGTCTACAGCAGTCCAGAGAATGTGTTTCCTAACAGTGCTTCCTTCTTGCTGGTGACTGTAGGAAGAGCTCAGTGACTCACTCAGCTGTCAGTGCCTACACAACAGACAGGCAAGTGAGGCAAATCCCATGATCTCCACTTCTTCTCGGTGGTGGTTTCCTGGGCAATATATACTTTCAGTAGGTAGGATGCGAGACCCCAGGTCAGCACCCTGTAACGGGAACTCAGGCTTTGTCTTGCCTGGTCTCCCGCCAGCGTAGTAGCCCAACTTCTTTGAAAGGATGCATGGTCTTGCTGTCCTCCCTCTCCCTCTCAAGTCTTCCCTTATGTTTCTCAGGATGCCTCAGCACCTGGGTTAAAAACATCCCCCGGCACGCCTCTATATAGAGCCTAACACTAGGAGAGACCTGAAAATAAGGCCTTTTCATTCTTGTGATATTGTTGGATTGGGTCAGTTCATAAATTAGTCTAGGAATATTCTAACAACGTACTTTTTTAAAAAAGAAACCAAATGAGCTCCACTTAGTGCACATCCTTAGAAGAGTGCTATCTGGACCATGGGTGAACAGCAACACCACTTACTTTCAATGGGTTTATGATACAGTTAATCAAAAAAAGGAGAGGTGTCTGGATAACTCTATCAGGACTTCTCTAAAGGAGGATATCACTCTCCACTGACTGTATTGGAAATAAAGGCACATAATGTGGGGTCAGGAGGGCATGATGCCTAGCAGATGATCAGGACACTCACTTGAAATACCTGATATGAGCCTGACACTCAGCTGGATTGACTTAATACTGGTCACAACCACTACACGTAACCTAGCAAACAGTGCCACCTAGTAGAGTATACAGTGCCAGGGCTCATTCTCATGCCCTCATGCAAATTGTCACCATCTGATGAGGTCCATATAGTCATGCTCCTCTAGCCTCCTAAACAGGGTGGCTTCCTAAGAATGGATCCTGGTGTGTGCTATCTCCCAGAACATGCTCAGAAGGTGTTTGGAAGAGTTCAAGGAGCCATTCTAACATTTTAATAATACAGACAATTGCAATCTGATGACTCAGTGTGTATGTGATTTACTTTGTCAGCATAGTTGCAACCACTGTACCTGGGGCCAATTTCTAATAATGAAGAGTATCTCTGTGGTCTGTGACTTCTGTTAGAAGACTCTTTGCACATATGGTCCTAGATAAAGTTTGAGTTCTTCGTTATCATCTTTTAACTCTTGTCCCTTGGAACAGGGGCATAATGGAAAATAAGTGGGTAAACTCAGCTTCTTGGTCTTTACAAGGTCCTCCGTTGCCAAGTTACAAGCAAGGAAACTGTATTAACCTGGTTGTACCCTTCATTATATCACCATTCTGTGACCTGTGGACATAGACTTTGGACACCATAGCTTTCTCTCAGCTGAGAGGAGAAGAGGTGCAGAAAACTCTTTCCTGCTGTGCTGCTGGACTTCATCCAAGTCTTATTTCTGTAAATGCTTGTCATCTGCATGGACCTAGACACTGACTGCTTGAAAAGACAGCATCATCTTAGCCTTTCAGGCAAAGAGAGGTATTCAGCAGAAATGTATGTAAATGCAGCATACAGTTTTAATGAATAAGGTCCTTAGAGGAAAAACAGTTCCTTTCAACAACTGAAAACAGTCAGTCATTTTGGCTTCTAAACAATCTGCTATCCCCAGTTGGCCCTGTCAGCACTGCTCTTCTCTCCTTGCTCCAACCTCTACTTTCTACCTGTTGAAAAAGTTCATCTTAAAAATTCTTATATTTTGACAAAGGAAAGTGTCAGAACCAAGTGTGCAATTAAGTTCCCTTCCATCTCCACATGTCAAAAGTCTTTACTGAATGATGGCAGATTGAAAGAAAAGAAAAAAACTTTTTTATTATACATGAAAACCTGTAAAAAGCAATAACCTACTTTTTTCAAGGGGATTTCTAGGCAAAGTGGTATCTCAGAGCCTCCACTACCAATAAAACATCACCTGGGGTAGTGTCAGGGGGAGGGGCTGGCAGTTGTTTGCCGAGTTGGACTGTGACTTTGAAAAAGCAAAGAAAGATGGTTATGCTGTCTTAGGGGCCACAGGTTAATAAAAGAAGTCCTGGTCATTCCTACAAGGGAGGCACCTAGTGATTTGTGATAGATGGTCAGATGTTCCAGTATATGACCACGAAAAGATAAAACACTCTGTACTGGATCAGAGCAAGAGCTCATCTAGTCATGACCCTATCCCTAGCAGTGGCCAAAGCAAATGCCTCATGATGAGTACGAGAGTGGGACAAATTTGTGCCCATGGGTCTGATATATTCAAAGTGAGGTGGAGCTGCCAGATATTCAAAGACCAGATATCAGAGAGATGCTCAGCAGGTCCTGTGCATCCAGTCTCAGAGCTCCTTTTTCAGAAAACTAGCAAATGAGTCCAGAGTCATGAGCCACATGTTGATTATTGTGGACTGGCTGTAAGCAATGCCACAATAAAATTGTTGTTCACACTATTCTGTTTTGGTCCACATAAATGTGTGGATATCTGTCACATGTAGAAGGCCTTGTGCTGTGAAACTCTTGTGATTTTTCCCAAAGGACAGTGTGCCGCTCCATCAAGTGGAATTATTGATATGGCCTTCAGCAGTTCTGCATCTGTCCTAGCTGCAACATGATCAGGTTCCATCCCCTGTTGTAAAGTCACTCAGAGTCTCCCACTCCTCTGCAAGGTGAACTAATACATGCTTAAAGACCCTCTAAAACCAAGTGCCAGCTTTTTCTTTTTAATTTAATTTTATTTTTTTCTGTGTGGATTGCACAGACATGTCCTGAAGCCTTTCTAAAGAGTCTAGGGTTAACAGGCCAGTACCAACACCCTTTGGCCAGAACTATGACAATTCAGACCCTTTTTTTGAAGCATCTTCCTCTGGAGTGCCCAGATAATCATCTAAGTCGAAGGAGGTAAGTGGAGAGAAAGAGAATCATAGGAGACCTTCTTCTCCCGTTGTTTACCCCTTTCTTATTCTTTCAGCTCTTAACCAAAACTTGCTTCACTCCCATCCTGCCCTTGCTATCACTTGTGTGCAGTGCTGTATACTGGCTACACAGCCCAATCATCTCTTCTTCCCATGATAATTACGAGGCAAGTCTGATTCTTCATTGTTTAGACCATCGTATTGTTGGAATAACTTGTTGCACCAACTTATACTGTCCTAGGCAGGTTCTGAGTTAGAGAATGTGAGAGAGCATTTCCAAGAGGTTTTGGTAGGTCATGTAGTTTGACACTATTAATGTGGTTTGTTCCATGATAGAAAATGATCCTGATTTCATTCACTGTTAATACCAACACATCCTCAGATGAGGTAGGGCAATGAAGACAGTGTCATCTGAAACTCAGTGACCTCTCTGTGTTAAAGAGGGCTACTGGCATCTGAAGTAGCAGTCTTTAGCCTTCACTAGCCCATGGACCACTGTTCTGTGCATGGCAGCTGAACTACTTCCACTCAGGGTGGGTGGATTGCTTGATCACAAGCTATAGATGCCATTGATAACACTGGGAGCTCCTACTGGACGCTAGACACTGCTGCACTGCAGACAGTAAAGGCTCTGTTCGGTTACCCACACATAGATATGTAGTACCCAACTCATCCATAACAACACAGTAACACAAAGAGACCTGTGTGCTTCTGGAGCAGCAGCTGGTAACCAAACCGGATAACCCAGTTCATCCCAAATGGCAGTAGGTGCCTATGTCTGGGCAACTGAATCAAGCCACTGAAGCTGGATGTCTGACTCCAGAATGGAATTTCACCTGTATCCTGGGAATCTTGGAAATAATTTTGTTCTTTTCCCTAGTTTTTCCTCAAGACCCCACGTGTGGAAGATCTCCTCAGTTCTGCCAAAGGCACACTTTCTCAGGGCTTCTGGCTCTGTCCCACAGTGGACAGTGGCAACACACAGAGGCAATGGCACTCCGGTTCTTTCCGTAGGCAAAGCTTGCCAGGAGTTATTTTACCATCCTGGAATCTCACTGTTGTTTTTGGTGGCAGCATAACAACGCACCACTTTTTCTGGTGCCATAACTCACAAGCACATGAGACAGGGCAATGGTGACATTACTAAATTGACAAACCTAGAGCTTACATATGCCTAGTGAATAATTGAAACTCCTGGCAAATGCCTAGAGTACTTACTATCAGACATATGGAAGCATGTCTGGGAAATACCATGCTAACGTTAGCTATGTCCTGGACCCATGTCTCCTGTAGTACCTGGACAGGACTGGTCTGTGAGTCACTGTTCTCCTTCCAGGCAGGAGAGGGCAGTAGCAGCACACACATTGACCCATCTGTCCCACTCAACAAGCACTTGGGCTGCAGTAGAGTACGGCCTGCCTTTGTGTTAGCGACAGACCTCTCTGCTCAGTTTGCTGGTGCTTTGAAGTGATGGAAGGGGGAAGAAAAGTAATTTTGTTCCTTGCAAGTGCAGGATAGCAGGCTACAAGCCCAGAGTTCATGGGGGTTTGGAGTAATGCTTGCCCACAACTCCCTATCTCAGTCGGTGGTGGTGAAAAAGTAGGTATGGAGTGGTGAGAAAGGGTAGTGAGACCCTTGTGTGTCCCTCAGTGGGACAACCTTTGGAGGCTAGAGCCAGAAAAGAAGGGGGAAGTTCTGTATCTTTATCATTGAGTAAGATTTTATCGATGGGACAAATTCTCCAGCTGGGGCAACCTGCAGCCTTAACTCTTGCTTAGGTTGTGCTGCCCAGCAGGACCATCAGCTCTTACAGAGTCAGGGGGGCAGATTGTTAATGGGCTATGCAGTGATGGGGAGACACAGCTTGCAGCCAGGAGATGCTTCTTGCCAGCTGGTTTATTCTCATGTTTCTGAAAGCCTTTAGGCCCTTAAAACAAATGTGGATACAGGTAACAATAAAACCATATTCCACTTATAGTATTCCTTTTAATCTACAAGGGACTTAAGACCATGATGTGTGAGGTCTTTCGTCACCTTCATTACCAGCAAATGCCCCCTGAGCCACATGGTGCTCTGCTTATCACCCCAAAGAAGGATCACAGGCTGTATTCACAGGATTCCTAAGCCTGAGATGTTTCAATACGTGTCATCTCTGGGTCACCTGCAGGCCAAAGAGCTCTAGATACAAAAGGGACACCAAGGCCAGGGATCCTGGCAAAGCAGAAGGACGCTGGGATACAAAGGGCAATCCTGTTGCTGGTCAGCCTTCTGCCCTACTACAGGCTCATTCCTCTCTGTTGGGTATTTCCCAGACTGGATGATTTCCAGACATTTCCAGCACTGGGATGGTGGTTTGGCAGCTCAGGTTTCTGGCCTCAGCTCTCCTGCAGCCTCACTGTGTAACACTGCAGTAATCACAGGAAGAGTATGAACAAGTTCAAGGTTACCCCATGCAGGCATATCACACACCTAGTGTAGGTTTACATTGTTCCATGCAGACTATTTATTCCTGTTTCCCATAGCTCATGAAGGCTAATTCCTCCCTCATCAAGGCTAATTAACCTAGATGAAACGTTATCCTAACACAATGTTACTGCTCCAGGGTGGTGAGTGGCTCGTTTAGAGCAGTCGGGTGTCTGTGTGTCTTTAATGGCTTTAGCAAAGCTCCCCTGCTGGTCTGCATTGTTCCAGTGTCTTTGACTTCAGGGAAACTCTTGCAATTTCCATCCAGAGTGGATCTGTCCCTCTGCAAACCAGCTCTCCCTCAGCAGACTAATGATAATTATCCCACAGTAACTAGCACTTCAGTAGAAGCTTAGATCTGTTGCTCACAAACAGGAGGCAAAGCCAGTCTCTGTCCTATAGATCTTACCAGGTAATATCCCCTCCTCTCACCTAAACCAAAGCACCTGAGGAGATATATGTGCCCCCTTAGCCACAGGCAATGAGAACATAGCTACAAAAATCTCGTTGTAGTCAATAAGGTTCTTACAGCATCTCTAAAGAAGCTTGCTCTCGCTTGCTGTCAGTGAGTACTGTTGTGATAGCAGTCACCGCAGTCTCAGCTCCATACTCCCACTCCTCCCTCCCCCAGCCCCCAGATCCAAAATGGAGAAGTGACAGACAGATTTCTTTTTTAGTTTCCCCTCCCTTCTTACTTTGTCGCTAGGATCATCTTTTTCCTCGCTGTCTGCTCTTTCTGTTCCATGTGCTGTCTGGCAATGTGCTCTCCTACTGCCTTGGCAGGGAACTCTGTTTCACAGGTGTAGCCGAAATCTCTGGCCAAATGTAACGCTTCCCCTGCGGTCAAACAAAATGGGTCAGTCAGTTTTTAGGGTGGTGGTGGTGGTTGTCGTTGTTATTGTTATTATTATTATTATTGTTGTTATTGTTATGCTTACAGAATTTCTTCCGCTCTTAAAGAAACCCCAAACAATAGCAAATCACTTTTGTAGACATTTATTCCCAAGCTCAGTTACAGATCTCAGCCCCGTTGGGCTCATGCTTAGTCATCAGATGGTGCCAGCTAGAAGCAAGGAAGGGTATTTCTCTCATGAGAAAATACTGGTGAAGACACTCGGGTTTAGCTCCCTCCCTTGCCACCCGTGAGTACTGGGAAGTTGCTCAAGTTTTGTAAGCCTGCTTCATCATTGATATTTAAGGCACAAAAATTAACAGAAGGTAGGAATATATAACTCTGAAGAGCTGAGATTCAGACTTTGGTGTTTCACTTCTCTATCTCTAAATGAAGAATAGCCTTCTACCCCAGGAGGGAGCTGTAGGGGTAACACACATTTCAGCATATTTGCTTAAGGGTTAAGCCAGCAGGCACAATACAAGTGCCCCATGCTAAAGATGAGTAGACCCCAAAGTAGGGCATGAGAAACAATCCTGTGTCCAAAAATATCGCTACCAAAATTGACCAGACGAAATGAAAAGGGATGACAATGAAGATCACAATTGATGTTTTATAGGTGGTGAAAACAAGGCAAAGGGAATACGTTGCTTGACTAGCCTTTGTGAGAAGACTGTGACAGCGGCAGGCACTGAGTATCTCCCTACCGCACCATGGAGACTGGACACTATAACCCAACTCCATGCTGGTGCCAAATGCCTCTGGAAGAACCTGCCCCCCTCCACTAGCTTAGAGAACCCAGAATTTCGTTTTAGGGTTTACTGAACACTCTGGCCTGCGTGCTGTGACTCTGACAACCTTGGTGTGGGATTTATCTGATCAAACACAGCTGCCTGGGGTGTGAACATCTGTGCCTAAGTTAGTTTTTCCCTGGTGAGAAATAGGCACTTCCAGATGACACTTGCTCTCCTCTCACTGTAGAAAGTAGAAATAGGTCAGCTACCAGAAGTGTATGTTGAAGCACATCTGCATGAGGCACTAACAGAGATGTCTCCAGAACAGTTTTGGGGTTAAGATACTGTGGGGTTTGTATTTTATTTTTCTTTTTTTCAGTTGTGTATTTGCTTGTCGCTACGAGAAGTGGCATTGGACCCTGGCTCTTTGGAGACTAGGCTGATGCTCCAGGTGAACAATTAGGAAGGATGCAGGTACTGTCACACTTCCCTTTGAGACATGTGCAAGTGGAATTAATCTCATTAAATGTCAGTATTGATGTCTGACCTAATACTTTCAAGTCAGTGGAGACAAATTAGCACTTGAAGCATGTGTCATCCTATACTAAAGTAGAAGGCAAAAGCTGATCAGAGGAATTACAGAAAAGTACGGGTTAGAAGTGAGCTCAGGAGATCACCTGCTGCTGAAAGCATGGCCTTAGATTAGGTTATTCATGGCCTTTGCGAGCCTAGTCTTTAACATTTCCGACCTTGGAGATTCCACAGCTTTTCTGAGCAACATAATCAAATTTTTAATTATTAATTTAATTTAATTTAATCGTTAATCACCCAGAAGTGCTGATTTCTCCCTATTGACTACAATGTGACATGAGAGGACAGACACAACTGTGATAGAGATGGTGTGACAAATCCCGTCCCCAGCAGGACTGGGTCTGCTCTGCACAGACCTGGCCAAGCCAAGGAAGATGGAAACTTCCACGGGAGTAGTGGTCCTGTGCCAGGGGCAATGTGAGGCACGAAGAACAGCATGCACCGACCTCTATTCCAGACTCTATTCTCCACTTTTTCAGTTTATTGTCTCCCCTTCTATCATTGGAGTTTTTAGCAGAAAAATACCTTTTGTTTCCACGAGCCAGTACTTTGTTTTGTGTTCATCTGAACTAATCGGATTCAAGTACTACTAAAATACATGCACTGCTCCCAAAGAATTTGTTTGCTGACGCCAATCAACAACAACTTTCGCAGCTGTAACCAATTTTACAGAAAAAAAAATAAAGATTATACTCAAAAACATTTGGATTTATTTGGATTTTTTAAACATGATTTCCCATATGCCTAAAACCAGTAAGAAGTTAACAAGTAACCACTATCTCTGAGTTGAAAGGAGAAATGGTTTCCACTTAGTTTACAGCTTCCAGAAAAGTAAAAGAATTTTTTGGTGAAATTAAAATGGATTTCAGTGGTATTTTAACAGTGAGGCAGAATGAACAGTCATATAGCTGACTGCCAGTTTTGTATTTAAAACATCTATCTCAGACTTCCTCATGGATGAGAAAGAGTACAAATTTAAGCCATAGCTTCTAAATTTTCTGTAGAGCCGCTTCAAAATTTCTACTTCAGCTACACCTTTACTTTTCCTTAAATAAAGACTTAAAGAGTAAATCAATTGTAGAAGAGCACCAGGGTTTGCTTTTCAACAAAACTCCATTAAAACACTTGATAGGTTTGTTTTCATGCCAGCATGGAAAGAAGATGAAGCTGTCATCAGGTGGAACTACCATTGTCCATACAGCTCTGTCCTGCTTCCAGTCAGACCCAAGTAGCAATATAAGGCCTATAATCACCAAATAATTTAAACATTTAGCCATTGGAAAAGCAAAACTTTATGTGATGAAATGTAGGCATTTATTTAACATGGTCAACAACAAACTGACCGGAATTTGTGTTCACTCAATGTAAAAGAAAAAAAGGGAATGAAAAGATGAATTGTCATTCAAACTTATCTCTACAAAGATGGTGTATATTATTTACTAGAGTTGAAGAAATTACACTAAAATGTTTTGATGATCTGAGAAAATTATATAAAAATATAAAACATGCCCACTTTACCTGGAGCTAGGATTATTATTGTGATTGAATGTTAATGGGATATGAAGAGGTAAAATCATGAGCAAAAAGAAACAAAATTACTTATCTGCTTGTGGCTATAGATAGCTAAAAATGTAGATAGAAATGTACCTACTGTGTTTTGTGAGATAATAAATAAAAAATGTTTAAAATATATTTTTAAAACATATTTTTACTGGAAATGGAAAGCTGATGTACGCTACGAATGCACATTAGCACTATGCGTATTTATTCACATAAGCACACACTTCCATATGACATACAGAGTAGGAATTCTAAATTATAACATCAAGTTCTGAATAAAAATACAAACCTGGACATGAAAACACTCTGCAGAACATGATTTGTGATATCTCATTGTTGAGCTAAGATAGAATATTTAAGCCAGACCAAATGATGATTTGGTGTTTAGGAGTGGATTGTGATACACTTCTGTACATATTATTTTTTGTTAAACTCTGTGAATAGAGGTCCCTCATATTGCTGTACATAGGAAGTAAGTCTGCTTGGTGGGGAAAGTAGTTTGCACAAAATGTTGTAAAAGATGGTCTTTCTTTTTCTACATCATAATTTGGACAAACATTGATTTTAAGGGAGAATGTGGAAACGTGGGAAATGTGAACGAACCGACCTCTTTTACCTTAGATTTTCTGCCTTCTGCCCAGTTATTATTTACATCGGGGGGATTCATAGTAAAGTAAGAAATGCCTAAAATCCCTGGCTTTTATAACCGATTGCCTTGTTTCAATCTAAATCGAATATCTCTATGTGCAATATCCCCAGCTCTTTCCTTCCGCAGAGACAAAGTATGCGTCTTGATCCTTTCTCCTCAAACCCAGCACATGGCTTTGCAGCTATAGGCAGTGCTGCCTTTCCTATATAATTTGACAATTGACCAGAAAGCTTTGCCTGATGGAAAAGGACAGTTGCTGAAACTGAATTGGCAGCGACAACTCTGGAAAGCCTCAGCGGAGAGACCAGCCGCGTACCTTGACAGGTTTCTGTGGGCAGGTGCATGGAGCAGCATGTATGTCTCCTGGGTCTAGCAAGAGTGAGAGATGCTCCTATCAGAGTGAAGGCAGAAGTTGCATCCCAGGAGAGGGACACTCAGCGTCTGAATCTCCTACTCTCTCCTCCTCCGGATGCTCTACCCAGCAGAAATGCTACCCAGGGGGAGGAGGGACAGGCTGGAGGTGGAGGGAAAGTTTTTTCTATTTGTAGGGTGAGAAGGGAGAAGGAACAAATGGAAAGACATTTAAACAAAGGTTGGTGGGGGAGAAGTGTGACAGTTGATAGCACGGTGAAAAAAGTAACAGCTGACCTATTTTTCTCAAGAGTTTTGGTCCCCAAATGATGAATGCCATCAATTCTGTGTCCTGGAAATTTAGTGTCTTAATTAGGTTTGACAGAAAAACAAACTCCAGACTTTTTTATAAGTGCTTTTTATGGTTGGATTTGGGGTTTTTTTTTGTAAAAAAGTTTGGTGGTTTTAAAATAATTCATGCATTGATTTTACCTGCATCTGCAATTACATTCATGCTATATCTCTACCTTATAAGTGACCTGTCCAAACAGAAGTGGACATCTCTCCCCAAATCATTTCTTGCTCCCACTTGTGAAGCTTTTGACTCCTTTGATCCAGCAGTAAGGCTTAGCCTTGGCAATGCTAGCATTTAATGGAGGAGCCTTTATTGTATCAGCTAAAATATAGGAATTTTCCTTTTAGAACTGGTAAGAAAAATGACCTTTCCCTTCATCTAATCTAGGCACTAGAGGGCATCCCTCACCTACGCGTTTGCGCGAAGATCTGTCCCGTACCGCTGGGGAGAGTCCTGCCACGCCGAGTTCATTCTCCCAGTCTGTCTTTCCACCCACTGTGCCGATTTATGTGGATGGCAACGTAAAGAGAGATGAGCTGTTCAAAGAATCCCTACTTCGGGTCCTAGAAGTCCCTACCTAGACACTAAAGATGCAACCTGACCAAAACAAGAATAATAGTAAACACTCAGCAGCCATGCTGAACCCCACATTAAGTAAGTTTGTAGAAAACAAGGGGCAACAGAATAATTTTCATGAAGTCTGGAAGTTTACATGTCCATGCAGCCTAGAAATTCATTGCAGTTCCTCTGCTGGACTTAGCAGTACTCCCCCAAACTCAATTATTTTAGTCTGTTTTAGAGAAAGAGAAGTATTAGTCATGCCAGAGACTTTTGAGATGGCTTTGGTCAATATACCTAATCATGGTACAACTAATTTTGTCTTTTTGTAGCTTAAACAGATATTCCAGAGGTTGAGCATATTCCTGCCTTACAGAGATTAATTAAAGGCCTCGATACATTGAAGACTGTGAACATTTTTAGTAATAATAAACTTAGAACCATTTGAAGTAATCAAAAATGACACAATCCTGGCTCCTTATGAGAAGTCCACACAGTGCACCTGATATTTAGGGTTTTAATAAGACCAAAAAATCATGATGTCAATTTCTGTATTGATGTCACACAGAAAAAGCCGATATTATTTTCTTCATGTCCTCTAAAACCCAGAATAAACCTGTGTCTTTGTATTCTGCTTCTTAAAGCAGCAGGAGCCAATGAAGGATGGGGTTCCTTGGGGAAACCGTGCTATGAGTTAGTACCACCTGGGAGTATTATCTGCATGTCCAAAGCGAGGAAGCTTATACCACAAAGAGTTCAAGGAGCACTGCCAAGTTTGGCCAAGGATTTGTCACACAGACAGAAAATGAGCTTCATTTTGTTTTCCGTTGGAACGTTAAACACACATGGTGGTGAATTTCCCAGAAATTCCAGTGGAAAAAAATTCATCGTTAGCATGTCTAGGCAAATAGGTCTCTGTCAAAGTGAGCTCAGTCTCAGTATATGTCTTTAGGACTCAAAGTAAGGCAGTCTAAGAACAAAAGCAATACCATGGGCTTGATAATAGGTTTGATATTGGCTCTGAGTAAAGGGCAGGGAGGCAAGAACAGCTCCATCCCTGGGAACGAGGAATCTAATTCTGACTTACAGTAGAGGTACTTTACCATCAGTACCAGGCTAGCAGTTGAAAGAGGGCTTCCTCACTCTCAGTCTCTCGTGACGAATGAGTAACTGGCCATATAGCTCTGTTTATTCTTCCCTGCTAAGCCCTGAGATGTATGAAGGACTGTGAAGGTAGGAACAGTCTTTGCGCCATAAACTGGTATTTTTTCCAAGACTGTAACTCCATTACAGCTTTCTCTTTATTACAAGCAGGTGTGATAAGGACACACCTGTATTTCAGAGCAGCCCCACTGTAGTTCTGTGTGTTCGGTGGCCCCTGAGAACCTTTGCCCCTCCTCCTAGATGCTGAAAAACCTCTGTTGTTGTGGATTCAGCACTCCATTGCCTTGTGGAGTCTCCATCCATTGAGACAATAGAAACCTCAGTAGACAAGGCCCTGAGCAACCTCTCCTAATTGACCCTGCTTTGAGCAGGAGGATTGAACTAGAGGATGGGCAGAGGTCCCTTCCAGCCTCAACCTTTCCATAATTCTGTGATTCTGTGGTAATATGTGCTGAGAACTCAGCCTACTTGGCTAGATCTGTATGGACCTTTCAGGTTATGATCCTAGAAGTGTTGACCTTTAGGATGAGCTGAGTGCTCTCAACATCAAGGAGGAGGGATCTGAAATTCCCAGAGCTGCTACTTGCAGCTAGACAACAAACTGAGTACTTAGTGGATTCACCCAGAATAGAAGAGATTCAGGTAGAGTTTCTTCCCTTTGCCTGAGGGGTTTGAACCTGCATCTCCCTGCTGAAGGTTTGAAGAGCCTCGCAGTATTTGGTGAATGATATTTAAACAACAAATAAAGGCCAAGAAAGTATCTCCTGGGCCTCTCTAGAGTTTATCTGAAAACAGATTTCATTCATTTATGTGTGGGGGGAAAAGGCTTGTCTAAATATTATGCCTTCTTATGGGAGAAAAAAAATAAATCACATTTTTGGATCAGCTCCAGGAAATTCACAAGTTTTTTAAAAAAGGAGGATAAACAAACCTACTTGTAGAGTTGGTATAAGACATTCATCTCACTCACAAGAACACTTGGATCATCGATTTGTAAGTCAGATCCCAGCACAAAAAAACACAGATCAATGCTGAGGAAACTTCAGGACCAAATCACTTGCTGGGAGCCAAGACGTCTCAGAGTGAACTTCCATTTTGCCACTCATTCTGTCTGTGGCTTTAGGCACACCAGTTCTCCTCTTTGTACAAAATACAGGTTATGATATTTAACACTGGCCAAAAAGTGTTGCATACAAGGAAACATTTTAATTATGTTTATATTATATTGCAATATTATAAACCCTACCTTCTACCAAAGAAGTCAAGAGTGTGACATTTGCTGCTTTTCTTCTTCCTGCAGGCAAATTCAGTCCCAGTCTGTCTAATTTTTCTCGCAAGCAGCGTCCTCCATTCTTGGATTTTGCTCTATTGTGAGAGAACAGTAGGAGAGAGAAACTTGTCTTTATTCTGCACTTTTTCCCCATGTTAATCGATGCCTAGAAATTGTATACAGGTTAGTGACAAATGTGTGGGGTAATGCCTGCACTAATGTCAACAATGGAAAATCTTGCAGAGCTGTACTCTGAACATCCTGCTCGCCTTGTACAAGTCTTTCATGTTGGTCCTTTGACAATGTTAGACATTACAATGCCTTCACAGGGGCATCAGATCCTCAGACAGCTTTCCACCTAGTGGAACCTGTGGTCCTGAATTGGGCACAGAGCCTGGGATTGCAATGACTGAATATAAATACTAACAGTGCAGTCGCTTATATCTGATTTAACCACCCCAAGCTCCAAAGACAATCAAGAGAGAAACATGCACTTCTAGCACAATTAAACAGATATCTAGAAAGAAAGGGCTTTAGCCATCTATCCCACCTGGCTATAGGAGGAAGCCCGGTAGCTACTCAAATGTAGATGTCTACATGGAACTCAGCTCTAGCGATCCCTCTATGATTTATGTGGAGACCTGGGTACTTAGAAATGTAGGCTACGAAGCCCAGTACTTGCAAGGAAGAAGGATAAGGCAATAGGAAATGCTGAAGCCAAAATCCCAGCCATTGCTGGTTACCCACGCCCCTATCCCAAATGCCTACATTACTTTGCTCTCAGAAAATGGTTCCTGGTGCATCCCACACCTGCTTTTCTGCAGTGTCTCAGCGTTTGAAATATCTGAGACATGCCCACTTACACAGAAGATGCAGGTTCAATTTCTTCCTCAGCCTGAGGGAATTTTAACCTGTGTCCTTTAGGCACATGCAGCAGCCAGCTGGCAGGGAATTACTGGTGTTAAAATGCTTAAACATCAAACAGTGACTGCAACCCAGATCTCTCCCATCTCAAATGAATGACCTGGTCATTAAGTGATAAAGCCATCACTACAATTACACATTTGCTTTTGTTCAACAAATATTTAATTAACCCCAATGGAGGTTGAGGAGCTCTCATCTTAGAATTATTAAGCTATTATGACTATTAAGCATGCTTAACTGGGTGTTCTGAGGTGCAGGTTCAAGTTCCTTCAGGCCGAGGAAGGAATCAAACTTGGAATACCACCATTTGGATAACCGGTTTTACACAGTGAGAGATACCACAACTTTGGCCATGTTGTACATCAGGAAATGGCTTCTGAGAACACTTTATTCTGAAGAAAATCTAGTTGGGAAAACACCTAGACAGTGACTGCTGACAGGGTGCAAAACCCACCCTGCCAGGGCTCTGGCAAACCGTGAATGGGATTTAGTTTTGCTACATCTCTGCTGGTCAACTACAGAACATTTGAGTCTTTTCTCTAGTTGCCACACCAACAGGTATAGCCTGACCAAATCTATTCATTTACACTCTCTGCTTTGTAAAGCAGAATTAGCGTAGCCAGGCTGCTGGCTGGGACCAGTCCCTGGCTTTTGCTAACTCCTGAACCGTGCCCAGGGTTGATTTGAAAGAGTGATACTTGGTCTGGGCCAAAAATCGATGGGGATTATTCTAGCATTTTAACAGAAGAAAGAAATTGGCCTCTGTGATCGGGCTGATGCCCTTGCATTCTTCATAGCTTGCACTAGTGTTGAAGTCTGTGGTATAAGTATTTAAAGCATATATTCCTCTGACTATTAGCTGAAGGCCTCTGCAGGGTGAAGCAATAATGGAAGAAAATTTGGGGGGATGTAGATTTTGGATGTCAGTGCCTATAGAGGTAGTTAAATGGGGCTCATGCCCCTGAAACAATTTTAAGATTTGATGATCTGTAGTCAGTACTCTGCAAGATGGCTCGAGACAGCTCTTGGAGTACTACATAACTTAGAATATCGCAAGCTGGTTAAAACGACTTTCAGTATAAGCAGGAGGATCAGTGTGGCCTTCAGTGACAGCAATGCAATAGCCCATGACTTTCCAGCTAGTTTTGATCAAAGGGCATTCAAGTAGCTTGTGCCATCTAAGCTGATGCCTCAGGGACATTGCGACTTACATATGCCTGGCTGAATTACAGCCGCCTCCTTGTTCTCCACTTGCAAGGTGGGACACAGACTGCCTCTTCCCTCCTTTCTGCTGTGGCTCTCTGGAGGTGGCTGCTCTGGTCTGTGAAGGGTCAGAGGCAAAACTGTACCTAATTACTTCCCTCCAGTATCTCATAGGATAAGGAGAGCAATAAAATCAGCATATTCTGTCTTTTCTGTACTCAAAAGGCATGCGGAGGAGAAAGGAAGAAAAAGGCATCCCTGCGCTCCATGGTTTAGTTTTCTATTGAGCGAGGGCTGTAAATACATTCGGTAAAACAATTTACTTTTAAATAGTTTCTCAAGAAGAAGTAAGATTTGTAGCTCTGGTGAAATTTTCTGCACATTAAGGGCTTTTCCTGTTTTGGTTGGGTTTTTGTTTGTTTGTTTTTTTTTAAAAAAAAACATTCAAAACAAAGCAAAGCAACACCTATCAGTCTCCGATGAATAAATGAACTGACAGGGTAAAAAAAATGAATGAGTTCACTGAAAAATGCAAACCTTCTGTGAAAAACATCAACACAGTCTTCATTTTTTGTATTTATTGAAAATTTCCCTAGAAATAGTTTTCACCCCCAGTCCATCTCCTGTTTTCCCACATGGTGACCACCTATCCAAGTAAGGAAAGGGAACAAAACCTATTTGTAGAAAACCCAATTACCGAAATTACAGCACTTTCTAGGACTTGTTATTCTCACCTTCAACTTACCTTCTCAAAATACCTCCTAAGAGGGAAGCATTGAGGCATTC
This sequence comes from Falco cherrug, assembly GCF_023634085.1. Classification (NCBI taxonomy): domain Eukaryota; kingdom Metazoa; phylum Chordata; class Aves; order Falconiformes; family Falconidae; genus Falco; species Falco cherrug. Next base: position 75,816,896 of record NC_073702.1, read on the forward strand.
TGGTGGTGAAAGGCGCCTCTTCACCTCTGCAATGGTCACTTTGTACTTGGAAGTGGAGCTGAGTAGGGATAAGCGGCCAGGAACAGAGCAGAACAGGTCGGTGGGGTTAACAACACAGGTGCCACCTACAAAACAACAGATGATTTAGGCTGGGGAAAACCTCTTGTTTTGACAAGCTCAGTCATGAAGAAAAATTCTGTTGTTCACTTGGGGCTGGTTTTGTTATTGTTTTTGTTAGGGTTTGGGGCTTTTTTAGGGGTGTGTTGTTTGTTGTTTTTTTTTTTTTTTTTTTTTACATTGTATCACATTGTTGCTTTGAGAAGATGAATGCATCAAAATTTCAGCCTGGGAAAAGTGAGTTATTAGATCTCATAAGCTTTATAGTCAAATTAGATCATTATGGCTCTTTGATATAATTTGATTTTATGCTCAGCAGAAATTACATAATATCATTGCAAGACTCTTGTACTGACTATGATTAACAACATAAGATTGAATCGGATTCAGGTATCATTCACAATTTTAAAAATGCAGTTGGGGAAAAATGTAGGATGTTGGCCCTGCCAAGAAATGTTCATTTTAACTCTCATAGCAGTGTTTAGGATTACAAAGATGCACCGGCACTATAGGTTTGCAGAGATTTGCAGCTAGAACGGCTTTCCACACCTTTGAACCCTCGTATACTCCTTCTAAAGTTAGGTCAAATCCTCAGCTGATATGAATGATTGAAATCTATTGAGCTACATCAGTTTATCTCAGGTTAGTTCTAGAATTATTTATTGAAAATGGCGATTACTTGGCCTGGGTCTAAAACTGCTGAATGATGACCAAATCTTTCAATGAAGCCTGTGATCAATACCTCCTCAGGCAAAATCGAGCTTTTAACTTAAAGTTAATATGAGAGAGAGCAAGAGAGAAAACTTTCTCTGCAACTGATCCAAGAGGATAGAACAAACTCCCAGGGCAAAAAAACAGCCAACCAAACATCCTGAGGACTAACACATATTTAATCACCAAGTGCAAAACACTTTTCCTTGACCTGCCTTCTCCAACCTGACTACAATAAAAATCTCTGTGGAAGAAATAAATCTTACCACTGCATGCACAATTCTTCCCTGAGGGATATATGAGAAAAAAGAATGAGCTGCATATGACAGTGATATAAATATCATAGAATTCAATGCACTACTACTAGAAGGAGTTCAGATGATTTATGTGAGGATGATGATACAAAGACCTTCTTAGAGCAGAATGAAACTGTGCTCATCATTCAAGCTTAAAAGAAAGATACTGTATTTTTTAGGCTACCAGAATTTCTTCTTTCCTGCAAGCACCTTATTTTTTTGCACAAAACCCCATCTTTTTTGCACTGCAAGAGCTCACTTCATTATGCTTAAAAATTTTAGTTTGCAATCTAAATTCTGTAGTGTGAATAGAATAGAATGGAATGGAATGGAACAGAATAGAATGGAATAGAAAACAATAGTTCACTTTAGGCAAGATCTTAACACCTTTATTTTCTTCCACATGTAAACCTTCTTAAAATTAAGGTGACTATGTGTGTTCCAGTTTTAGCAGAGACAGAGGAATATAACTGAAGGACGAAACTTAAAGGCAGACTATTGCTTGCTTGCATAAGGCAAACAGAATTTCTTTCCAAATATTTCAGCTCTTGAAGGTATATTTAAACATTTGTGCTGACAGCAACACCAGAAAATAACATCTCTTGGTATAAATCCCAGATGGGTGAGATCCTGACTCAGTACAGCAGGGTATTTTATTCCTTTTCTAATTATGTTACAGGATAGTTATTAGTGTCCACATCTCAGACAGAATATAGAGGCAAACCATGCATCGCCAAACGTATATACACATCAAGGGCACTTATGCACATTTTTGCACAGCTCAAAGCTACAGTTCATGAGCTCATATGCTCAAATGCAGAAGTCTGGTGCCACATGCCTAAAATGTTCTTGGTTTTTTGTTGTTTTGGTGTTTGGGTTTGTTGTTTGTTTGGTGGTGGGTTTTTTTTCTTCATATCTGAGGCAAGGCTGTGAAGAAACCTATAAATATTTTCAATCAACATTTTCAAACTTCTGGTCTGTCAGGTACATTTGTGAAGAGTGTTAGCACTGAGTAGATTTGTTTGTTTGGCATCTTCTGCCACGCAGTACATATGCACACGTGTACATACACACGTCTCGAGAAAACAGTAGCAATGTGTACATATTTATTTACTTCAATAAGTCTGTAAATTTTATAATGAGTGAGACTGTACAGAAATCAGTGTCATATTAAAGTGTATCTTCTTGCCAGGTTAAGCCAGTATGTGCACCATTTATGCCAGATAAATAATTGTTCCTTTAATCCAAAAACCTGTTACCCTGCAGCTGCTCCTACCCTAACCAGAATTTACTGGAACACTTCTCATTACTATCAAATAGAAGACTGTTTACCCTCTACAATATTTTAAAACATCACGCCTATGCAACCTGATCTTAAAGAAAGCAATTCTAGGTAAACCAGGTATGGGTTAAAAGTAAAAGAAAACAACAAGCCTAAGTAATTTGCTTTCCAGAATCATGGAGAACAAGTTGCAAATTACAAGAAGGTAAAATCTGTTGCATATAATTACTTCACCATATTAATTATTCATTGACACAGCAACAGAGAGCGGTGTGGTGCTTTCTAGATGAAGCTATGTCTTTGTCACAAACTGTGTGCAGTTTTGAAGGCACGGCTCTCTTACCATAAACACCACCTTGAAGAAGAGATGGATGAAGTCCTGGCCTTTACACCAGGTGGTAAACAGAAAAAGGCATGACAGTAAGCAAAGGGAGGGCTGCTGGGAAGAGAAAGGAAAGGGTAAATGCAACCACACTGGAAGATGAAGGGTTAGGTTTCTTGCCAAACACACACTTTTTAGTGTGTTCCTTCCCCAGTGTTCTGATCATGCATTGGAGCAGACAAATGATTTGTGAAGAAGTGCATCTCAATGGGGAGAGGGCAAGGTATGTTTTAAGTTGCGCTAAACAACAGTGGCAACAATGATCTTTTCTTTCCTGTCCACCCAACACCACTGTAGGTGCTGTTGGAAATGCCAGTCCTTGCTCAATTGCCAAGCCAGCCTTGTCGAAACAGGGTGTTTGAGAGGTGGGATGCTAACAGATACCAGCTGAACAAGCAGGACAAAATACCCTCAAAAATAGAATGGAAATAATGCCTTTCATGAGTCTAGCAGTCCAGCCTGGAGATCTCTACTCCTCTTAGCAGCTTTTACTTGTTTTAGCGATCTTTACAGACTAGCTTCTGGTACATAAGACCCCATCAGCTCATCAGATGAAGAGCCACACACATAGCCACTGCAAAGTAATGTGCCCACCAGTGCACATAAAGATGGAAAAACTGTGGCCATTGCTCCCTGGCTGGTTACCCACACCACTGGTCCTACTGCAAGGCTAGAAGAAAGAAAAGGAGAGCAGGCAGAAGGGGAGATAGCTGGCTGGATCATCCAGCAGATTGCCTCAGCAATTTTGTGCTTCGAGTACCACATGAAATGGGCCTGTGAATATTAAAAAGACTGTTTTTAGGACAACTGTTTATACCCACAGGGAAGTGATTACGTGGTCTGGCCTGACATCATCTGTTGCCATAAGGTACTGTGTTAGAGATGACTGTAAATGGTGATCGTTGCACTCTTACAGCCACAGAGGTCTAAAGACACAAGCAAGCAAGATTTAGACAAAGGCGAAAAATCTTTTATAGTGCAACTGATAGATTAGGGGAAAAAAAAAAAAAAGGGAAAGAAAGAAGGGAAGATTTGAGGCACACAAACCCTTCTTCAGGGCTTCTCTTTCATTCAACTCTATTCAATTGCTTCTTTCTTCATGACAGAGTCCTACCCTCTGATCTGTTACCTTCATGTTGGTTTCAACAAATATGATTGTTCAAAAGGAAAAAGATGGGTGAGGAAGAGATATACTTTGTGCAGCAGACCACACTTGGGCGAAAGACCCAGGACCCAATGCTGCTGTATACTGTATTGCCCCAGCCACCAAGTCACCTCAGGAGGTTATATATAACCTCATCTAGCTGAAGGTGTCCCTGCTCATTGCAGGGGGTTGGACCAGATGACCTTTAAAGGTCCCTTCCAACCCAAACTATTCTTTCAACCTTTTCTATTCTATGATTATTGTCAAGTGGTCTGAAGGAGAGGTATAATGAAAGACTATTTTCATTTTTGCTAGCTTACTTTTGGGACCCAATCCTTTTCCCTCTGACTGCTTCATGCTCATCACAACATACTCCTTTGTGTGAACTGTGCTTTTGCTTTGTTTCCCAAGCCTAGAATGAACAAAAGTTAGGCCATGTGATACTGAGAAAGGTAGTTACAGCAAACATGGAGAGAGTGTTTCCTCTTCCTTATTTCTGTCTCCCCATCAAATAGCACAAGTCAGTACAAAATGCCAACACAAGCTGATGATGGGTTGTGTAGATGACAGCAGCAAGAACAACAGAGCCATACTCTAACTCAACAGTCTTGTCAACACAATGAAAATCCCAATAACACATGATGTGAAAAAAGCTTGGTCTGTTTTGATTGTAGGTTTCTCTTTGTATAGATGAAGAGGACAATAGGGTGGCTGGAGTGCAATGATTTATTCTGATTTAGTTATGTGCTTGGGCACCTGCTGAAACGTAAGTCTCTCTGATGCACTCAGAGTTAAATATTTGTGCATCTTTTCATTGACAAAATCCGTATTCTTACATATTTTATGCTTCTCATAAGTAATGTTATTGCTTCATTAGGCATGAGAAAGACAAATATCTGTTGACATCAATGAATGATTTTTACACTTTAAGTACAAACATTTTTTTTAATGCAGGTCTCTAATTTTGTATAGATACACACACCCTTACACTCTGCATAGTCATTTCTTATTTGTTAATCATAACAGCTGCAATATGATGGGTATTTTACGTTCATTCAAGATAAGGTAATCCCTTTCTTCAAGATATTCATCCATAAATATAATGCACTTATGGAAAGAAACATCATAATAAACTGGTGACAACAGTGCAGAAATACTGTGACAACAGTGCAGAAGTACTGTTTATTTTGTTTTTCAGGATTTACATGTTTGTGTGCTTGTGTACATTATTAAGTATAAGCACGCCTGAGTGCCTACAGATTAATCTTACATAAAATATTAATAACATGCTATGCTTTTTATTAGTCTATTATTTATATCTACAGGTGTTGTTAGTGGGAGTCTTCAGCTTATAGTATATTTTCTGTTCTGAAATTCTGGCAAGTTTACAGTACATTACAAAATTAAAAAATGAAAATCTGCTTCTCCTTAGCTTTTTTTCCCCCTAGTAAGTAGCAAATCTAAGCAAGCAGTGAACTGTATAGAGTTTATTTAGTACTATTTAATCCTGTGTTCAGTTCCAAAAAGTCAATAAGCAATTTAAAATATTCTCCAAATTATTCTCACTTGACCCATTCATCAGTCTCTGGAGCTAAATGTTCAAAATTCTAAAACTCATCAATATTTGTCAGGAAAAATGTAAGTGCTGCTTTGTTTATCACTTATTGTTACGGTTTTTCTTAAGTTAAAAAACTTAGCATCATGTATGTAGTCTTGTAAACCAGCTCGTTCCATGAATGTAATTCTGAGATAATATCCCTCACTACAACATTCATGCTAAGAAAACAAAATCATGCCTGCATGCACAAAACATGTTTGTTTGTCTGTTTGCTTATAATATTAACCAGAAAATTCAACAGGACTGAGGGGATGGTTAGCCGTTTTTAAGACCAGTCTCTTACCTACATGACGTTTATAAGGCTAGTAAGAGTGTTAAGGGTTTTAAGCGTAAGCAGTGTTAAAAAAATAACTGGGGAGAAGCCAGGTATTATGGTGGGAAACAGAATAGCATAAACAAGGGGAGTTGTTACAGGAATTCAGCTTTAAAGACTATATGAACTTGCAAAAGGATGTTAAATCTCAGGCACCCAGGACCAGCCCTCTGTGACTGAGACGGTACCGACAGAAGCACAGCAGCACTTGTACAGTTCCTGGGGTGAAGGATAGGACCCAAAACAGAGCCAAAAGAAAATAAACCTACTGCTTTTCTCTTTCCTATGCACAAGCCATAAGAACTCAGCACTTTTGAATCCCTTTACTGGGCCCTCCCTGAGCCAGCGTTTGGAAAAATTACTGGGTGGTGTAGGTGAACTTGTGGGGCTGCAGGACGAAGGCTTGAGCAGGCTGTGCATGGTGTGGGTTGTGTGTGCAAAGAAGGGATGAGGGGCTGAGGCTCTGCCCCTGGTGTCCCACGAGTGGGGTCTGCATGGGGCCGAGGAAATGGTGTTGAGCGTGGGGGAGCTGTGCTCGTCGCAGGAGGCACTGGCAGGTTGCGTGTGGTGTGTGCGTGTCGGGTGCCCACTTGTGTTGTGCTTCGACACACTTTGCTCCCTGCGTGCGTGCCTGAGTTTGCGGGGTGCCAGGAACTGCTCGGTGTGGTGTGCATGGCTCTGAAATCGACACTGAGGCAGGCCAAGCTGGGACTGTGTGGGTCACGACAACCCACAGCTCGGAACGGAGCAAAGAAAAACACAGCGTACACAACCTCTACCCCAGCAGGAGAGGGGAGCAGCACAGACCCCCAAAGTGGGTGAGATCCCCACCCAGGAGCTTTCCATCGCCTCTCTATGCCCAAGCCTGGAACACCCCTTTGCAGCTCAACAAGGCAAAACAACCAACCAACCCAAAACCCATTAAAAAAAAAAACCAACAAAACCAAACTAAAGGAAAAGCAGCCTAACCCTCAATCTCACGTCTCTTCCCCAAACTTCTCCCAAAGGTCTGGCTGGTGCAGGACCCGGGGGGCGGCTCCGCTCCGCGCCGCCCCCCCCCCCCCCCCCCCCCCGGCCCGGCGGCGCGCTCGGTGCCCGGCAGAGCCCGCTCTGGGCGGCTGCTCAGCCCCCTCCGGCCCCTTCCCCAGCACCAACTCCGGCCCCCTGAAAGTCGCCGACCGATTTGGCTTTAGTCGGCTGGAGATTATCTCAGCTGGAACCGCGAGAGCCATTAATTAAGCCAGCTATTTAGGGTTTTAATGCGATTTAAATTGGCCCTTGGAATAGAAAAGAAAAAAGACAACAGTGCTAATGACAGTGCATTAGGATCGGAACACAATGACGGGCTATTACAAGAGTCCCAAGGCTCTTGTAAGGTTCAGAAGAGCCGGGCGAAGGAAGGGAAGAGGACAACAAAGGGAAGACGAGGAGGGGAGCTGCCCTGCTCTCGGTGGGCTCCCGGCCGGGCACGGGGAGATGGCTGGAGCGCGGGGACCCCCGGCCACCGCCCCGGGACCGCCCGGCGCTGCCCAGCGGGAAGGAGAGCTGCCCTGCCCCTCCCCTCCCCCGCGGCAGGGGGCAGGGCCGGAGGGGGCCGGGGGAGGCCAGGGGGTCCTCAGTCACCCTGCGAGGTCACTCTGGCAGGTAACTCCAGTCAGGCCAGGTAACTGGCCAGGTAACTCCAGTCAGTTTGGCAGAGCAGGGGATAGCAAGGTGAAGGGGATGGCCCCTCTGCCCGTTCCTGCATCCCGGGATGCCTGGAGGAGCCCGCGGTGGTGGTGGGGTGGGGTGACACGCCAGCACCCTAATTTTTTCCCTTTCATCTACACACAAAGTAACAGGGGAGAAGATTCGCCTGGGGAGAGGCGCAAAGCCCTCAGCCCCTGCCCTCACCCGCCTTCTCCAATCTCTGCCCAAAGTCTCATCCTTAATGACTGAGTCATTAGGCGGTAGTTTGGAGTGTCCAAAAGTAAAATTAGAATGGGGGAGAGGATCAAGGCTCAGCGAGTGCCTTTCAAATAAGAGGTGATACCACCACTAAGTACATAAAAGGCACAAGCGAAAAAGGGGAGCGCCTTTCCCCGGATTTTATTGGTAGACTTTATGGTGACTGATGGTTGAGCTTTTAAGAAGAGGGTGTTTTTTACTTTCTTTCTTTCTTTTTTCCTTCTTATTTTTCTTTCTTTTTATTTTTTTTTTTAATCAAATAAGATCTGAGGGTTGTTCCTAGCTAGGCACTAATGCATTCGGATGTCAGTCACCTCTAAGCGATTTGACAAACTCAAGATCTCTTAAAACGTGCAGAGTTCAGATCATATTAATTCCCCAAAAATGTTTTGATTCAAAGTAGTTTGTATTTTATGTTGCCAAGGGCAATCGAAAAAGAGCTATTGCCGATAGGTTGGCCCTTCTCTCTTCATGGCCCAGAGGCGATAGCAGTATTTAAGCTTCTGAAATTAGCCTGGGGCAGGAACGATGGATGATCACAAAGCGAAACAAGGGCTTTTTTTGGAGTTTGCCATCTCGATTTCATAAAACGATGCAGGCCAAATGTCACCGTGTTGTCTTTTTAATCCAAATATGTGGAGGTGAGGACACCAAGCCTGCATACACTTCATGTCCGAGGGATGGAGAAGGGATGGGTGTGGAAGGGGGCTTGGAGGGCATTTTAAAAAGAAGGACATTCCCGGCCCCTCCCCCACCCCCACCCCACCCCCACCCCCCCAAAAAAAAAGAAAAGAAAAAAGAAAAAGGTTATTTTAAAAAGAGAGAGAAGGTAAAAGAGAGACAGGAAAATCAAACAGGAATCAGGTTATTCTGCTTTTAAAATGGCAACCTAGAGAGGAATTAAAAGGGAATGGGTATGTAATAAAAGCCTGAGACGATTAATAGGAAAATATAAGAGGGGAGGGATTTTTTTAATGATTAAAAACCATAGACGACTCCTGTAAATAGAAGCTTCATTTCTTCAAGTGATTTCTTTTGAAACGAGCGATCTGAATATTCAACTTTAAGGCAAAGCTCCACTCTGTATGTACAACATTAATATGATCTCTGCAGAATTTGGTACTCAGAAATATTAACATATCAAAGCCGGTGCCTGAGGCTAGAGAAGCTATCGATACAGGAGCAGTAGGAAAAGTAAAGATTATTGGTTCTGATGGTTAGAGCAGGGAAGCTCCGGGCTAAATCCTGCACACCATTAACTGAAAGTGATAGCATGGGGATCTCTGCCCTGGACTCGGTGGCAAATATTTTCTCTAGCTAGTAATTAGCTCTCCAGCACCTAAGCCTTGCAAAAATCTTTTACTTTCCGAGCCTCATTAAAAGCAAACACCAAATCACTGCACTAAACAATCTAGAAGGCAGCTGATATGTGCAATGGCAGCCAGAGATGGAAGCAGTTTGTGATGTTTGTCAGTCTTATCAGTACTAATACCAGGACTGCAAACCATGGCACTTTCTTTAGAGATTGCTTTTTTTGAGAGAGGACTAGGGAACGCTGTATTCCTCTGGGAAAGTATATGGGAAGTTTTCTTTTCCCTTCCTTCCTTCCTTCCTTCCTTCCTTCCTTCCTTCCTTCCTTCCTTCCTTCCTTTCTTCCTTCCTTCCTTCCTTCCCTTCCTTTCTTCCTTCCCTCCTTCCCTTCCTTCCTTCCCTTCCTTTCCCTTCTTTCTTTCTCTTTCTTTCCCTTCTTTCTTTCTTTCTTTCTTTCTTTCTCTTTCCTTCCTTCCTTTTTTTTCCTTTCTTTTCCTTTCTCCCTTTCTCCCTTCTTTCCTTCCCTCCCTCCCTCCCTTCCTTCTTTCCTTCCTTTGCCCCTTTTCTTCCTGCTGCTGCATCTAAAGCACTCAAAACCAACCTTTAAAAAAGTGTATATATTAGTGACAAAAATAAAATAAAAAATCTGACACGAGATGTTTAAAATATTAGGGAAGCCGCTCTCGAGTTAATATATTCTTATTGATGTATTACTAGAAAAGAAGTGTGATTTATTTATATGGGATACTGTATAGCGCTTAGGCGCAGGATGTTTTGATTACTGCTAACACCTATCGCTTTTTTTGAAGTCGGACAAAATATTTATTATGTATTTTTAATATACATTTGAAACTTATCCTCTCGCCTTTGATATCTTCCCTGAATATGCCAGGAGATAGATAGCAGTGCAGTAGTAGTTCAACACTTAAATCAGGGTAGAGAAACCCTCACATTTTCATGCTGGATTTCCTTTACTATCAATCTTTAAATCCTTGAATAATTTGATCGCTTTAAAAAGAGAGAAGGGGAGAGAGAGGAAGAGAGTCTTGACTGCAATCATCTGCACAGGTAATTGGAATCTGCTTAGCAGGAGCTGGAGAGCTGAATAAACCGGAGTTGAGCTGAGCTGAGGTTTGAGCCGCCCGTCAGCTGGGAAATGAGAGCCGCAGCCAGACTCCACAGGCACAGACCCCAGCTGATGGGGACTCGGTCCTCCTCTCCCTCAGCTAACGATCTCCTCGGAGGTCAGCTCTGGGATCAAACCCGAAAGAATTACCCCTTCTTCCTCGGGATAACTAGAGCCCACCGAAACCCCAGAGACGAGCCCCTGGGCAGGCGCAGGCACCGACACCACGACTCGGGCAGGACTTGGCCAGCCCGGCGCGCTGCCAGCCCTCTCCGCAGCGTCCGCCCAGCGCTGCCCAGGGAGGGGCCCGGAGATGTGGACACCCCCGGCCCCGCCGCTCGCCTTCCCCGCACGCCCCGGGGGGAGCGGCGCGGCGGGGCCGGGGCCGGGGCCGGGGCCGGGGCCGGGGCCGGGGCCGGGGCCGGGGCCGGGGCCGCGCGGCGCGGCGGGGCCGGGAGCTGTCCCTTCAGCACCACCGCGCCTCCGCCCGCCCCGCCGCTCCTGCCGCCCGCCCTGCCGAGCCGAGACGAGCTGAGCTGAGCTGAGCTAAGCTGGACCCCCTGGTCTGCAGCAGGTGAGGGGAGAGGGCACCCCCAAACCTCCCCTCCCGTACATGTCACCGCCTGTGCGCCCAGGTCCGCCCGCCACAGCTGCGTGTCACTGTTGTTTCGGTGTAAAGTTTGTTCAGGTTGAAATCAGCCCGCTGCTCCGGTAGGATCGCATCGCCTGAAACACCTCTTAAACATCTGCTTTTCAGGGCGATGGAATGACTAAAGAAAGGCAGTAACGGGTCAAGAAGCGCGAGTTCCAAGGGGCTGAGCCACCAAGTGTCCTCTCTCCGACTGCATTATTCGTTTTATATTGGAAAGGAAAGTATGTGTTTAAGCTTGTAAGAAGAATGTGTTCCTCAGGCCTTTAGACGACTTTTGTTTCTCTTTCAGGGTAAGTGACAGCAATAACAAACTCCCCGGAACGCTCAGGTTTCACAAACTCTGAAGAAATGCTTATTTAACAAGAGTTCCAAATCTTTCCTCTAACTTTGACGTTAGATATTTACATTGACAGATGGTTATCAAATGAAGTGACACTCAAAAGAGAGTTCCACACCGGTCTGTAGCGCTACTAAAAGCACATTTCCAAAAAAGCTCCTTCCTTTCCCCACACAAGATCAAACTGCCGATTTAACAGTCCTGCGCCAGGGAACACGTTTCTCAAACTATCAGGGACCAACTCGGTTAAACGGGGAATGATAAAAGGAGTCAAGGCGGCTCTGGATTCAGCGGGAGCATCCTAGAGCTACTGAGGAACAGGTCATTTGTAAAGTGCAAATGGACTCTGAAATGTGAAGTGCTCTAAGCTAGTTTGAAAGTGGTTCTGCCAAACGTCAATTTATCACTATTTCGGCAGTAATCCAAACTGCACTGAACAGTGAGGGAGAGAAAGAGAGAGAGAAATGGAGAGGGGTTTATGTTTACAAAAACTGATAGACGCAAGTATTTGTAACCTCTTACCTCTTCTTATCACACCTCCTTGCCCGTTCAGCACAAGTCCACACTGGGCCTCCACTGAGCTCTTAAGTAACGAGGGGAAAAAACAGGAAAGAAAGAAAATCAGACACAGAATCCCAGAGAGACCCCACAGACCTTTTGCTTTGTCACACGACTCACTCAGGAACAATAGTTAAGGTGAACTGGAAAACCAGTGACTCTCATCGAACTCCAGTACTCTGGCGAAATCCCACCGCCACCCTGCAGTCTGCCCCTGCTCCACCAAATGCACAATAATTATCAATTTCATTTCCATTTAAATAAGAGTTTCTCCTGAACTAGGGACTTTAGGTCGGCAGTTACATGACAGGGCAGAAGATAAACAAGTACTCTTGAGAGAGGTGTGTTCCCACTCTACCGTTGCACACACAAAGGTAAAAATACAGTTTTATGTAGTATTTTTGCATGTTTAGCTGCATATTTTATGGTGTGTATATATATATATATATATTTACACACACACGGAGCTAAATTCATGTATCTGTTTCCCGACACCTCTATACCGACTTACAAAGTATTCATGGAAGTAGACAAAGAGCACAAACACCAGACGACCTATTGGGCTTTGCCGGCTACACAGAGTCGTAAGGGTGTTGTAACAATGCGTGTGTCCGCACATAGGTGGGGATGAATATGCATCTTTGCGCACACACAAACAGAGGCACCCATGTGTGAGTGTGGGGTGAAGAACCATCCAAAAACCTGCCTGGGGCTTCTGGTGCACATCCGAAGAGATCTCATTTCTTTATTCTCCTGTTACAAGGCTGATTATTTGGGGATCTTCGCCCTCCTTAATAAATATTTTTATTGGAATGATAAAAGACTTGAAAGGGTTGGGTTTTCTTTGGGTTTTTCCTTATGTTGGGGTTAAAAAAACACAACAAACCAAACCTAAATCTTTGCCCAGTGGAAATGTGTTAAAGACGCATTTTCCTCTACAAACAAACGAGGTATTGGACATGAAAGAGGCCTTTAAGGGTGTTAACCTATTCAACAGCCCGTGAAGAGTTAAGTAAATGCGGAGAGAGTCGGTGCATAATAAAAACCCCACTTTACAAAACAATCTTTACAGTCCTGGCTCTCTCCCCCACTTTCACCATATTGGCGCTGGCCCTGTAAGACCTTCCTTTTCAAGGCTCTTTTTTATTTTAAGTGTTCTGCCTTAAAGTGATTATGAAATCAATATGAAAAAAACTTGGCGACTGAGCATAAATTAAAGCGGTGATGGGAAAAGGTGTGACAGTTTTCTTTGTTGCCCATGGAAAATCTTTTTAGGGCACTGAAAGATGCCACTCCAGCTCCAAGACTGTTTGCATCTGTTAGGCTGACTTAAACCGCCCTCGAAACTATTGGACATTCACTTAAAATTCTGTTCAGGGAAAAGTATATTTACATTTGTTGCATTTGAAATGAGGCATATGCTGATGAACGTTTTAAAAAGAAAGACTAAGGAGAAAGGGGAAGACTGGTTAGACCACAATTTTGGTTTAAAAGTATTTGTGTGCAGTCCTATTTCTGTTTGCCAGCAAAACGCTTCTTTCTAAGCCCAAGGTGATATTCGCAAGAGTCCAAGTTTGTTCTGAATCATCTAAATCGTAACGAGAAATATTAATATTTTCAAGTTGTCACCGCTCAGCCTTTTCGATACCTCAGTACACTCCCTCTTCTGTTCGGGAAAAGAAGGAGGAGGAAAAATAAAGAAAAGATTAGGTACAAAGGCGTTAAGTCTTTTACTTTCGAATGAAGTGTGATCGAAAAATTAATATTTTCCAAAGAAAAGCTGTTGATTTTTTCTTCTTTAAATAAATAAAAAAAGAATGTGCCTTTAGCAGCTTAACCAACCTCTTCTCCTTTTTTTTTTTTTTTTTTTTTTTTTTTTTAAAGGGAAACATGTTGTTTGGTCGGATGACATTGCATAAATGACCAGTTGAATGGCACTAAGTCGAAAATTGGATAAACTATGGTGCTTTTTTGCCCGGGACTTAGGCATTGTCTGCTGTCTTGCAAACGTTCCTAATCCCCTCTTTTGAAAAATACAAGGCTTTGTGCCTGCCAAAGAAAAAAAATTTGTACAGATACAAAAAAATCAGCAGCAGACGTGGTTATAAAAAGGAGTAAATAGGTTTTAGTTGAGCTGAGCAGTGAATGGCAGACTTTTTTTTTTTTTGAGGGGGGTAACATAAGGAGATCCTTGTGAAAAATGTAAACAAAAAATGGCCAGAGAGGGTAAAATTATATAGTGAATTTTAATGCAGAAAGCTAGGTTTAAATAGTTGGGGTTTCCTTCTCAGAGATATAAAAGATAACATTCTTTCTTGTTGGGTTGTTGGATTCTTTTCTCCTTAAAAAAAGAAGGAAAAAGAAAAAAAAAGGGGGGGTGGGGGGGGGAAGATTTCTTTTCTTCTCTACCAATAGAGGTTTGGGCGGGTTTTTTTTGTTGGTTTGTTTTGTTTTTAAAGGAAGAAAATAAACCTTCTTAGTTTTACAAACTTCGGTATATTTTTTTTCCCCGAGTCTTTGACCGCTACGTCTTTTTTAGAAAGACCAACATAGAAAGCTTTGTATGACTGGGAGCCAGATTTGGGGGAAAAGTAAGTACAGTAAATACGGTCCCATTTGTCTGTCCCCGCTGATCGGGAAGCCTTTAGTTCCTCACTCGTCGGGAGAAGGAAGGTTTGCTTTTGGTTGGAAGGGACTTTGCGAAATGGGTGTGAGATACAGGAGGGCGTTGTTTGTAATTTTGGAAAGAAATTTCAGTTCAGCCACCGGCTCGATTTACCGGAGGTGAAGTTTTAGTGCGGGGGAAAGTATTTTTGAGCGGATAAAGCTGATGGTTTGGATACATAGAAAAAGAATTTTTTTTGGATGAGTCCAGATGCCGGTTAGGGGGGAATGGGTGAGTGATTAGACGCATAGATAGATGAATTCAGCGTTATCTGCTTGTATCTCTCTCCCTATTAACATCTAGATCGCATATTGCGAGGGATTTTTATCGGACTGAGTATTTCTGACGAACGTTTGCTCCCGTTTATTTCTTCCCTGCCTCATGCCACGGAGTTCAACGGAAGGTTTGCCTTTGTATGTGTGTCGGAAAGGAGATTTATCTCCTGTCCTGTCTTTTTTCTTTTTTCCTACTCCATCCCTTCCTAAACACACCTCCCTGCTCCGTCCGTTCGTTTAAACGGTTCCGTTCGCCGAAAGAAAGGAAAAGTTTAGAGAAAGCAAGAAGCTGGGTTTGGTTTGGTTTGATTTAGGGTCTGTGTGACATGGATAAGGGGCTGTGCAGGCACACGGGGACCCGCACGGGCACACACGCACCCCAAGATCTCCGGGTGGGTTCCACGGTCTCAGCCATCACGGAGACACAACCCACGCGGGGAAGTCAGGCTCGAGTTTGGGGGGTTTTTTTGTTTGGTTGGTTTTTTGTTTGGTTTTTTTTTTTTTTCTTTTTTCCAAGAAAGGCCACTTGCCTTTGCCCATTTTTTTTTTCCTCCCCACATTTTTTGTTGCTACTATTCTGGAGGAGACGGGCTCTGGATCGGATTTTGGATGAATCTTCCCACCTTTGTATGAGCTATTCTGAGCGGAGGAAAGTGGGGAGGGTGAGGGGGGAACCGGGGCAGGGGGAGGGGAGGAGAAGGTGTCTCGAAAGGAGATCGCATGCTATTTACCTGCAAATCGTCTGCTCCCGAGGCTGCAAGCCCGAGGCTTGGTCCTGGCAGGAGTCTTTGATCTGGATGCATCCCATATTGGGATCCATGGCTCATAAGAGACAGGTCGTGGCGGCGGTAAGCATCTAAGCACCCCAGCTCTCTCCTCTGCTCGTCCAAGCAAGAGGACTTGAGCGCCCGCGCATTGTGCAGGTTGATAAAATCAGTGGGTTCCCCATGGTGGATCTGCTGGTAGTATTGCTGGGAGTGATGGAGAGAGTTCAAGGAGTAAGCGTCGGGGTTGACTGCCGGGTGGCTGTGTTGGAACTCGTAGTGGAAGGACTGGTGGTGCAGTGGGGTGTACTGGTGGTTAGTGGAGAAGTACGGGGAGGCGAACTCGGTGCCCGTGGTAGAGTAAGTGAGAGGAGATGAGGAGGAATAGGCGACGGTCGAGTTGGCCACAGACTCCAGGCATCCAAGCTGCATCAAACGGTAACTGTTTGATCCGTCATGACGTATCTGAAAGGAAGAAGTGAAAAGAAGACCCCAAAACTGGAGGTTTGTCATTGAAAACCCCGGGTACGGTTCTTCCAAGCACGCTGTCCTGCATAGCTTCTCCCCCTGCAGAGGCGTCTAAGCCTGCAAGCGGCAACCCCAGCAACAAAAGATCCTTTCCTACCTTGGGCTGGTGCCATAAAGGTCTGTTCAAAAAATCATAAACAGCCCAGCCTGCCCTTATAACCGCCAAGCGAAAGGAATCCACGCGCTGAAATAAAAACTATCTATCTATCTGTCCATCCATTCATCTTTCCATCCACCTCCTAATCACAGCTGTAATATCTGGGGCTGACACACAAAAAGTCATCAAACAGAGGAAACTACCGAGAATACACACAAGTCCCGTCCCTATGTTACAGCGTTACACATTGAGAAAGCTTTGCCGCCTGCTCGCCTTCCTTTCTTCCTTCCTTCCCTTCTTTTTTTTTTTTTGAACCCCTATTTTTCTTTCTTTTTAAAATAACGAATCAGATCCAAAATTCCCCCCCTCTTTTTCCTGCGTTTCGAAAGAAAGGAGAGTCCTGCTTTTTAGTGAGAACTCCCCATTCCTGGCGAGCTGGTGGTGATTTTTCTCCACTTCATTATATTATTAGGGGTATTATTCTGATTTTCGTTCTGGCAACGGTTTTAACGTGGTAATGAGTTGCCCTTTCTGGCGACAGATGTCATAACGAATTTTCTCTCTATACTTCTTTAAGTTATCTCTGAAGCCGGATTATAATTAAATGTAACGGTCCAATATGGATTTTAAAAAAATGGAAACAACCACACAGGCACATACACACACACATATGCACACACAGGCACACACACATCCACACACACGCGCACAGACACACAGACACACACACACACACACACACACTCACACACACAAAATACCTCTGCATCGTGGACGAGACCTGGAAAGGTAGTTGACATTTTTTGGTTCTCCGAAAAAAAAAAAAAAAAAAAAAGAGAAAAAAAACCCCCTCTGGATAAAATTCCCCTCTCCAAATTAAAAAAAAAAAAAAGGAAAAATTTGAAAAATCCAAAGTTCATGTATTTCCCCAAATTTTTTTAGAAAAAATCTCTACAGACAGAGAGAATTTGCAATGTATCTGCATAGATCAGATCTCTCGCTTTTCCATGCACCTCCTTAAAAACCTGTAGGAACAAAATTTTCCCTCTGCACAAAAGCTGCTCCCTGGATCAGATTTTGTACTTGCTGGGTATTTCTTTGGCTGATGTCGTAGGTCCCTTGGTAATATAGAAGTTTTGAAAATTAAGCATCAGCACTGAGAACTGGGAGGACAATAGATAGAGGAGCTTCATCCCAGGAGACAAGGAATAAATATTGTATCTTCGCCTAATAAGGAACTGTAGGTTCTTTCAACATTTTTATACATTTTTTCCTCCACTCTTTAGAATGCTTTTTCTTACCCAGGCTAATATGGGAGCGAATCTGATCGAAGGGGGTATTTTGTGTACATTTTATTGGGAAGACATAAAGCTAATATATATTAATATATATTATTAAACCATCCTTTTCAATAGGTAAGTGCTCCTTCCTGTTGATTATACTGCTTTTAAATACTGACCAGAATCTAACATTGCACATTTGTATGTGTCTGTTTAACTGTATTTTTTTTTCTAAATGAAAACTATGTGATTTGTTTTGGTTTAGGTTTGGTTTTACTTTTTTTTCTTTTATTTTTTTTTTATACCCTTGCATTTACATCGAATTTAAGTCCACCCCACACTCCAACATGCTTTTAAAGCTTCCTAATATGCTATCTTACAGGCTTCTTTAAATAGCATTTTCAACATAAAACTAGGGTGAGACCACAAAGTATCACTGCAGTGACATATGATATGGAATTATACATAAAATACATATAGATCTACGGGATTACACCTGTACTAGGAGAAAGAAAAAGAGGGAAGGTAACGTGTGAGCTGAAGACCACTGATGACTGTTTCGACATTTCTAAGTGCCGATGTATTTTAGTGATGGAAGTACAGGGAGGCTGCGTAGCCCTGGGTTGCAAAGCTGAGGGGGGTACGTTATTTATTTATTTAGGGACACCCGGTCCGAGGAGTTGTCACTCGGGGAGTGAGTCCCCTCTGCTTGCTCAGCTCCCCCCTGTCCCTCTGCCCCCAGGTAGGGGCTCTCCAGACCCCGAAGTGCTGCGGGCTCCTCCCGGAGACCGCCCGGGGGGGGGGGCCGCCCGCTGCCGGGCCAGCTCGGGGCGAGGGGGGCGGGGGGAGGGGAGTCACACACCCTCCGAGAAGATGCCAGCCCAAATGGCATTTCCCGGCGGGGTGGCTCTGCTGATGGCTAGCTTCCACAAATGATAAGCCTGGAGATAGGAGAGGGAGTAACTTGCTTCTAATTGCCATTTAATTTGGGTTGCTTTTAAGCGTTTAAGCTGCGAAGGTGTCTTAATAATAAGCCGCAGGCAAATACGCATGTGGCTCTCTCCTTCTCGCTTCCCTCTTTTTTTTTTTTTCCATTTTTTTTTTTTGAAGGTCCAGGTTTTGGGAGGGTTTATTGGTATCTGTTCATGCAGGCTAACAGGAGCTGTCACTCAGCCCTCTTTGCTTTCTCCAAATGGACAAAGGCACACGACTGGAATGGGGATGCATTGTCTGGGATGGGGAAGGGGGATTACCCAGGCTGGCGGAGGGGCCGGCAGCAAACACCTCGCACCTCCCCGGCGCGCTGCTGGGGGGCTCGGCTGGGCTCCCCCCAGCCCCCGCCCCCCTTCCCCAGGGGCGAGGGAAAGCAGGAGGAAAGCGAGAAGGAAGGAAGGAAGGAAGGAAGGAAGGAAGGAAGGAAGGAAGGGAGGAAGGGAGGAAGGAAGGCAGGAAGGAAGGAAGGAAGGAAGGAAGGAGGGAAGGAAGGAAGGCTGAGAGGGAGAGCGGGAGGGACGAAGGAAGGAGGAAAAGGAAGAAAAGAAGGAGGAAGGGAGAGACGAAGGTGGAAAGGAAGGAGGGAAGGGAGGGAGGGAACAAGGAAGGAGGAAAACGAGGAAGGAAGAAGGGGTGGAAGGGAAGGTGGGAGGAAGGAAGGAAGGAGGAAAGGGAGGGAGGAAGGAAGGAAGGTGGAAAAGGATGGAGGGAGGAAAAGTAAAGAAGGAAGGCGGAAAGGAAGAAAGGGAGGGAGGAGGAAAAGGAAAGAAAGAAGGAGGAAAGGAAGAAGGGCAGGAAGGGAAGAAGGAAGGAATTTTTTCTTTCTCTTCAATTGGATTTCCTGTAGTTCTAATGTTGTTATAAAAATAAAAACATTTCTCCCCAATATATATTTGACAAAATTCTAGACACCCTTCCAAGTTCACATTTTGTTTGGACTCCTCAAGATTTTGGTAGAGAGAATAAAAAACATGCAGAAATGGGCAAACTCTGCTCTTCCCAACGCGCGGCTGGAGCCTGGCGAGCGCAGCCTGAACCGCCACACCAGCCCGGAGCAGGACGGCTCAGACCCAACAAAAAAAAGTGACAGACACTTCGAGCACATCTTCCTAAGGGAGGGAGAAGTGTCCCTGCCCTTCGAGGAGAAAGGCAAACCCCCTCCCACACATCCAGGTCACCGCCGCGCCCCTCCCCCCCCTTCCCCCCCCAAGCTCGGTGGGTTTCCCTTAGCCGGTTATTTGCGTAGTGTAACTTTAGTCCTGTCCGGGTCTGGGTGTTGGGTTTTTTTGGTGGTGGTTTTTTTGTTTTGTTTTGTTTTTTTTTTTGTTTTTGTGTGGGGTTTTTTTGTTTTTTGTTTTTTGTTTTTTTTGGGGGGGAAGGTTATACATACCGTGGGGACCCGGGCAGGGGAGCGGGGAGCGCAGCCCAGCCCCTGTCCTGGTTCCCTGCAGGTCGGCTGCAATCCCACCCTCTCACCTCTGCAGGGCACTTTGTGTCCTACCCATTCCCGCCCGCCCCGAAAACTAGGGGTGTGGGAGAGGCAGAGAAGGGAGTTGGGAGCAAATTCCCTTCTTTTGATCCTGCGGGGACCGGAGTGCCGTTCTCATCATCCCGCACACAAGTGCTACTCTGGGAAGGGGGCTGCGCGGGGGGACACACGCACGGTGCAAGGGCTGATGCCTTCCCAACTCACTTCCCGAGCTGCCAGGAGATCACGCCGCTGCAAGAGATCCGTCTTGTGAGAGATCTCCCCCGGGTCCGACCCCTTCCCTCTCCACCCTCCTTCCCCAAGCCCACGCACCCTGGGCATCCCCACAGCCCCGGCACCAGCCAGCCCCGAGCCCCACTTCGCTTCGAACAACAACAAAGCCACCGAAATGGTTTTGTTTGGAGGAAAGTTTATGAGGAACCCGGCTTGCCAGATGCACGTTACTGGTCAGTTCCATCTGTTAGCTTCGCTTCCAGACCCTAAAAAAATCATATAGACCGTTTGCGCTTTTAACTACCCCCCCCCCCCCCCCCTCCCCAATCCAATTAATAACGCGAGTCAAACTGCAAAGCACTTATTAATTGCTCCCAAAGAAAATGTTTCAGGAAAGTTAATTGGGAGCTTTCTGGGTTTCCAACCAACAGCATGAGCTAATAATGGTCAGAGCAGACAGACTTTGCGTTGAGTTTCATTGTGGCTTGGTGCGTTGTTTATCCCCTGCTTACAGTTTGCTTCTGCTCCTAAGCTACAGAAAAGGGGTGTTTTGGTCTTTTTTAAAATTTTTTTTTCCCCCCAAGGGGTCTGAAAAAAGGCTGACTTGGCTGCTGGAAGGGATGTGGGAGAAAACCCCAAGCAAATAAAAGCTCCCTCCCTGGGATCATCTTCGTTTCCCTGGTAGTTCACTGGAGTGTGCTAAGTGGCTGGTGGTGCTGCAGGGACAGTCTGGGCTTGGCGTCTGGCTGCTGTGTGAGAGCAGCTCCCTGGGCTCACAGAGCTCTCTCACCTCATGTTTGACTTACAAACGTTTCCCAGCATTTAGGAGCCTGAAATTATACATTTTCCTTTCATTTTTCCTTCCTGCCTTAGCTCCTGCATTTTGCCGGTCACCCAATGTTTATTTTATTTATTTTCTAATTAAGAGCCTTCTTTTCCACTGAAAGTCACCAAAACTTGGACTTTGCTAGACCTAAAGCTCTGACCACTTTTCCTGGAATTTCTTGTGTCTGAATGAGACCAGAGAGCAGTTCAAGTCACCACAGGCAGCTGGGGTCAGCAGTGCCAGGACATTCCCAGGGCAGGGTCCATCTTCTGCAATGCCCTTTTCTGTGAAGGACCCAAAAAGAAGTCCCCCTTCAGCGGCTAGCAAAGGCATTTTGCTTAATACTCTTTTCCATCCGCTTCATCCTCTGCAGTTCCTAAAGTCTGTGGGCTGTGAGCTCTGGGGACACTCAGCTGACCTAAAAAAAAAGCAGCCCTGGGGTTGCTTTTGTGTATCACTTGGTCTTGCCCATTGTTTGCAGATCTGTTGTTGTCGATCCTTTGTCTCATCCCCCCCCAGCAAATCTTTTTCTCCTCCTGCTCCCCTGGTCTGTGTAAGTCCTCCCTCTTGTTTCGCAGAGTGGGTGAATCTGAACAAGGGCCCTCTCTGGGCTAAGCATCACCACCCCATCGCCCATCCCTGAATTTCACATGCAGGGAAGACCCTGGGAGAAGCCCAGACCTCCTTGGCTAGAGGTGCTGGTAGCACCCCTCCATGCATGCACAGAACACCCACCTTCATTTTCAGGCAAACCTGTATGTGTGCCTACCCTTCCACTCACCCAAATGGAGAAAGACGATCCCTGCCTGTTAAATAAATAAACCCTATACACTCTCAGGGGGAAGCAAAAAGAGACCATAGAGAGAAAATTTGGAGGTTTTTTCCTCTCTTGTTTCCCTTTAAGAAACATTATTTTGAGAGTACGGGTTACATTGTATTGCTTTTTCTCTTCCAAGAAGGAAAAAATGGAGAGAGAAAGATTTTGACACTGGCTATGGGCAAGAAGTGTGGAGAGATTTTCAGGGGGGTTTCTTCAAGCTGCAAGATCAGAGATGTCCTGCAGAACACTGCCCATTCGCCTTCCCTCTGAACTCAGCTAACCCCTCCAACGCCCACCACCACGTTTCCTCTTCCTTGTAAATTTGTATTCTGCTTCACCACGACCGCCAAAAGGCAACATAATGGGACAGAGAAAATGCATTTGCAAGCAATTAAAATGCCGTGAATATATTAGTTGTAAATTAAAGGAGATAACTGGTGTCTCCAATCATTTCTTTGATGGCAGCAAGACTTCCTGCTTGCTGAGGCTTTCATGAAGACTCAAAGGCAGCTATATTTCAACCCAGGTGCCTGGCATCACTCAGAGTAAATGCAAAAGGAAGAGGCGAGATGGCTTCAAACATGTCAATATCTATGAATATCGCCTTGCAAAAACCCAGACCAATGCTTACTTGGAGTGAATGCTATTTGTACCAGTCTGTGCCAGGATCAGGAGGGCTGTGCTTGTGGCCACTGCATTGCAATGTGACTTTCCAGACATTTGGTGAGGGTGATCCACTGAGAAACTCTCTTCACCTACATTTTCTGGCTCACCTACCCCTGTCCTCATCTTCCTTAGACTCTCTCTTTCCTGCTGGCTGCTGCCTACCGCTGGCCAAATGTGACTGTGAGCCCCACAGTCCCTGTCCCTCCCTTCTTATTTCTTGTGAGAAGTCATGGTGATGTGACTTCCCTGCTTTCTCCTTCAAGCACCTTGTCCTACAACCACAGATTTACTCCTTATGTGGAGCTGCTCCACATGTTTATACTCTCCACTTCAGTGATCTTGCAGCCATCTCATTACTCCACCTCCTGACTGTTTCCCCACATCTCCCTGAGGTGCTGAATGCCCCATCCCATCTGTCTTTGCTCTCCAGCCAGACCTCAAGAAAGCAGTTTCTCTTGGCTTGCACTTGTAGAGGCATGGAGATCCTACTGGGGAAGCTGCCTAGGGCCCCTTCTTACATGGTTCCTAGGGCTGTACCTGCTCCATGGAGGCCCCTCCACCTGGTCCTCCTTGACAATAGCTGCTGGTGTATCTTGGTCTTTCACACACTCCTGCTTTAAGGCATTTATTTCATTGCCACTGTTGTGTTTTCAAGCTGTCTATCTGCCTTTTTCTCTCTGCTTTAGGCACCTGCATCAAGAAAAACAGGCTGTCTCCACTCTTTCCCTTTTGGGATTTCCCCCCTTTCAATCTTCACACAACACTGCAGTTTTGCCAGTGCCTTTTACTGCCATGTTCCTAATTTCTTTCAGCATCTCTACCGCATCCCTTAGGGGGGTACACATGACGACTGTCTGTGGCAGCTGTCCTCTCTCCAGTTCTGCAAACACTGAGACAATGAAAAACCTCCTTCCCTCCTTCCAGCTCTCTCTTGAAAGCAAAAGCTACTTCTGTCACTTGCTCCTGCCAGTTCTTAGGGGCCATTTTTATTTTCCATTGACCTTATCTGTACTTGAAGAATACGCTATTACTTTATTTATCTTGCTCTCTTGTGCAGTTCATTCATCCCTCAACTTGGCTCCTCTCACATATCTTACACTGACTTCCCTTCATTAGGTAATCCCCCCAGACCTCTTTTCTCTTTGCTTGATCTATCTCACCCATACAGCTCACCTTTTCTGCCTTAAATTCTTTTCTGATTCTGTGGCTATCTGGAGGTATTTACTGCTGTGGGTAACAGAAACACAACAATTTTGGAGAACCCTTTAACAATCTCTTTGCTTTTCCTGTCTATGTAATGACTTGTCAAATTTCTCCTATTCTGTGTGTTTTGCTGTTCTGAAAGGAGATGTTTGGTTCTAATCACAGACTTAACTAGATGCTAATTACTCCTCTATGTGAAAGCCTTGCCTTCCTTCACATCAGTAGCTCATCAGCCAATTCCTCTTTGCTTGTAAGTGATTGATGTTTTTAAATTTTGGGAAAGGAAGCAGTCACAGATATCTTAGCAATGTTTTGTGCCCTCAAGTTTATACCAAGGAAAAAGCCAGAAACTATCCCTTAAATCTTTCACTATGATAACATTTTTTTTTCTTCAAATTGTGATCATGTATTTTCTTGCTACGACTATGCTTTCTAACTGCTTCAACTAGGATTTCTCTAGCAATATTGCTGCTGTAAGTTATTTCTGCTATTAATGCCACACTGGTAAGCTGTTAGAAGGAAACAGAGACACAACCAGCTTTGTTCATGAAATGGGATGAGGTTAGCAGTTTAATGGTAAAAGCAGCATGAAACCTGATTCTGGGAAACCACACAATGGTGAAAAGCCTCAAAATGTGACTTGAAAATTAACAGGAGTCCTGGTTCAAATTCTTGCTCCACTTCTTGTGAAGTGGACATTTGAAACTCGTCCTTCTAGACTTAATCATTTGTGGAAAAGTTTATAGGTTTCAAGAGGGACATTCCTCAGGACCAGAATGGAACGGTGGGGAAGTTTGAAGTTAGGAGAACTGTTGTCTGATATTTCCACTTGGCTCTGTAAACTGTGAAGTCCATACTTAAAATAGTCTGATTTCAACAAAATTTGTGAGATGCTTTCATTGACTTTTTTTAACTAGCTACCAAAGAAAAGTGATGAAGCCTAATTCTATAGAAAGCACTATAGGAAGCTGTGTGGGATATTCCTGCTCATTGATGTAGCATAATATCCATGCTGAAGCAAGGCAACAGGAAAAATCTGTATGTAACAAGGATTTTGTATCAGGCCATCAAAGTTCAGTGGGAACTGTCATCACCACCTTATATTTTGTTGCTCAGAAGAAAACACCAGTGATGAAACTGGAAATCTTCTAGTGCATCTAGTCAAAAGTTTTTGGTGTTTTTCTTCTCTTGCCAGTCAGCCCACAGGGCAATTTTAAACCACATGTAACCAGCTAAACTAGAACTTTAGAAACATTCCTGATCACAAACTGGCTAAGATGACATTATCCACATTATTTTCTGGATGCCTTTCGATATAGGAGGCAAAATCTTATCATTAAACTTCTCTCTGGTAGTGGAGAATGAAAACATTTGTAGACTGTGATGTATTAAATATGTACCTTATATTAGAATCATCCATAATTAATGCAGACATTCCAATAAATAATACAGTGTCAGGTTCTTTGGATTATTGAGTGTACTCCACTGTGCTCATATACTTATGCACTGGCAGTAATAGTGAGAAAGTTTCCTTATCTAATTAAACACTGCGTTCTACTATATGTTTAAATAGCATTAAGGTTGTGTCACAAACTTGAAAGAGTAAATTCAAAGGTAAGACTGACATCTTTGTCCTTCGCTCATGAGTCATATATTGATGGCTTCTCCCATTTTTTCCCCACCACCTGCATATCTGCATGGATATGCATCTTCATGGATCTTTTTTATATCCCTTACATTTAATTTGTAGCCTTAACACTAAAATTAGGTGTAATAGTATTAATATTTTAAAGAGATACTTTCCTCAAGAGCCTGGAATTGCTCTGAATAGCTCAAGTAAATCTGTATTTAGGTTAAGTAATATATAATTTTCACTGAACACATATATTTGTTAACAGATTTAAAAATGGGACTTGTATTGACCCAAGAATCCTGGGTAGGTGCGAAGAAACCACTATATATTTTTTATTGGTTCAGTATTCAGGCATTTGCTATTAAAATGCATAAGATGTATCCCCAAAACTGAAGCCAGCTACTTCAGAGACATAAGATTCCACTGAGGGAATAGTTATTTATGCTTTAAAAGTATTTTTTAATTTCCCAATTGATCATAATAGCTCATGCATAAAATCAAGAGATTTTGGGATTTCTATTGCTTTAAAATTGGGCATTAAAATTCATATGGCAGAAGGAGATTTTTTTTTTTTTTTCCCAGTTTCTTTCCAGAAGTAAGATCTTGTTTGCAGGATCTGATTCTGGAGTGATATCTCTGATAGGGGAGACATCATTCATAACCTGACAAGAGCTACTAGAGGACTGGTAATGAATGTGTTGATAGAGCTCACTGAGCTCCATTCTGCATCCTCGACTTATGTCAGTAATCCCTGTATAAGCCAGTTGTCTCTTTGACCTCTATGGGCCTGAGTACTCTAGTGAAGGTACAGGGGTCAGGCTGTAAAAGACTAGTACTCTCTTGCATGAGGGATCTGATCCAAAGATCATCTTAAGTCAATAGATCTCTTTCCCTCGAATTCAAAGAAATGTGGAAAATGTCCTAAACAAGTATTTGGATTTGTATTGTGCCTGAAATATAAGTAGAATAAAAGGAAAAATAGCAGTGAAATAATGTTTGCCTAGAAAATGTCTTTAAAAAGCAATTAAAAATGTTAGTTCCATAGTCTGAAAGCTGAAAAAGATTTATTATATTTTTGAGAACCATGAGAAACAATTATTTTCCTCCCTTCCTTCCTTCCTTCCTTCCTTCCTTCCTTCCTTCCTTCCTTCCTTCCTTCCTTCCTTCCTTCCTTCCTTCCGTCTTCCTTCCTTCCTTCCTTCCTTCCCTCCCTCTCTCCCTATTGTATAGTATTACCATTATACATACATATATATGTATATGTATGTACTAATGTTGTGGACAGCCTAATTATTCAGTTTCTAAACTGTGACTTAAAGTGTGATTTTCAGCAGTAATTTCCTTCAATTTGTATCGTCTGGCTGTTCTGAAATGATTATTTGCAGACCAGTGAATGAAACATTGGACGAGCAACAATTTTTGATTATACAATAAAATGACTGCAATTGAAGTGCAATGATTTCAGTATTTTAAAGACAATGAGCTATAGCTTACTGACCCTGTTCAGCAAAGTGCTTAGCTGAAAAAATGTTTAACTTTATTTCTGAGTGTAGACTTAAAAAAAAAAAAATTGCAAGGAAGCGCACTAGTAAGCAACATGGATTCAGGATGAAAACAGAAACTGGTATTCAGGTGAGCAGAGACCAGGATATAATTTTGGTTCCTTTTTTAGGGGTGAGGGACGTGGGCCATGTATTAAATGATGGTCAAATGAATATATTATATATCATAAAAAGACTCCACTTTGCTATTTCTAACAATGCTTATGTATATTTTCCATTTCCTTAATGAAATAAATCTGTCACAATAATGACCCTGTCTCTTCCTTGTACATCTATGTCTCTTCCTCATGTATATCACATATATACACAATACAGATGCATCATGCAATTTTGTGGTAACATGACATAGAAAGAGAGATATTTTGCGATAATTTGCACCACTATTTTATATCTTCATTTTAGACAATCAACATATTCATGTTAATGTAATTGATTCACTTCCCATTTGCATCAGCTGAACCTCTGGTCTACTGTTCTGAAATACAGAAACACACTCCTTATGCATGTGCAATTCCTCATCACATCGGTGGGAAGTGCTGAGACAGTGTTAGCAATCTCATCTACCTGCACATGCCAGTGCATAGCGTAGACTTTTCGCCCACTCATATCCCCCCAAATTACTTTTTCCATTAATATGTATCAAAAGTACATAGGAAGAGCTTGTATTTTCCTCAGATGGAAATATGAACACTGACTTTCCATGTAACTGTAACCCTGACCCTAAATTTGCAACCCTTAAAGATTAGCTTAAACAGAAGATCAATTTTGTTTATAGCAATGAGCATTGATTTTTTGCCCTGCAGTGCATGACACTGGCCTGGCCATTAATAGAGGAGAAAATATTACTCACTATGGCTAGGAAGTTCTATAACATAAAAAGAAGCTACATATCATAGAATCATAGAATGGTTTGGGTTGGAAGGGATCTTTAAAGGTCAGCTAGTCCAACCCCCCTGCAATGAGCAGGGACATCTTCCGATAGATCAGGTTGCTCAGAGCCCTGTCGAACCTGACCTTGAGTGTTCCCAGGGATGGGGCATCTCCCACCTCTCTGGGCAACCTGTGCCAGTGTTTTACCACCTTCATGGTAAAAAATTTCTTCCTGATATCTAGTCTGAATCTATATAAATATGTATCTGCGCGTGTATTTTTGTTAGTATATATATTTTAGATACATACATAGAATGTTATCATGGGCTTAATACCTGCTGCCCTGCAGGGTGGGTTTCTAAAATGAAAAGTTACTTTTCTTTATAGTCTTCAAAGAACCCCCTGAGCTAGGTTAGTTGTTTGTAGTAGCCCAGGGGAGGAAGAAAGCCCGTTTAGTATCCCTCTTCTTTCTTGCAGCAAGAAGCAGTCTGGGATGTGGACGCACCCCCCCACCCCGCCTCTCCCCCCCCCTCCTCCCCCGGCCGCGGGGTGAGTCCCCCCTGCGCCCCGCCGGCGGGAGCTGTCCATTCAGCACCCCGCGCCACCGGCTGCCCGCCCGCCAAAAAACACAAAGGAAGGGAAATATTAATTAATTAAAAAAAAAAAAGGGGGGGGGGAGAGCTTAAAAAAAAAAAGCAAAAAAAAAAAAAAAAGCAAGCCAATCTGCTCAAT
The DNA here is from genome assembly GCF_023634085.1 of Falco cherrug. Taxonomy (NCBI): domain Eukaryota; kingdom Metazoa; phylum Chordata; class Aves; order Falconiformes; family Falconidae; genus Falco; species Falco cherrug. Next base: position 75,845,306 of record NC_073702.1, read on the forward strand.
CCTCTGCCTGCAGGCAGACTCTAACGGAAACCACATATGCTTTGCCTCTCCCTATAAGAAATCTTCATTGGGGCATTAAAATACTTAAAAGGATTAGTCGTTAAATACTTGTACATTTGGTTTAATTCACTAGAAACGCTATGTCACTGGGTTACATCAGAAAGCTAGAGAGTTTTAATCTCACTTGCAGTATTTACCTAGATGTTTTATTCCTTCTGCTGCTTGTTACAGGGATAATATTAATATCCTACTTGTCCAGAGGGAGGAAGTTTTAAAAAAAAAAAAAAAAAAAGAGCTGGCGGCTGTCTGATGATATAAAAATATCAAAGAGACTTTTAAGGTGAAACAAAACAAAACAAGACAGCATGAATTGGAGCATGGCATTCCTTCCCACAGCCTGTTGCTTATTCCTGCTGCTGATGATGGAGGGGTAAGGAGCTGTTATCTTAGGAAAAGAGAATAACTTAGTAGATCACACAGATCTTGGGACATTGGAGGTGGTGGCTTTCTTTAAATCCATCTCCTTTTTTAGCCTCAGTTTCCCCATGCAACAGGTGTGCAGCTCCTTTGTAATTCTTCTTTCAGTGTAGTAGCTAAAATGACTCTACTTTTGGCAAGGGTCCAGAAGAACTTCTCTTCAACTAAGTAAAGAGACAAGGGCCATAAATCAAATGAAGGCACATACAGAAACTCCTTCCTGTGGACCTCTCAGTGGGGAGGGCAGTTGGTGTGTAGGGGGACATCATCATGCGAGCCTTGGCTCTTTTTGTGAGTCATGAGAGGACAGACTGTTACAGCTTAAAGCTTTTCTTAAGTTGTAGACGTTTCTGCACTTAGTCCTGACATTCCTTCTACAGCCTTACTGTACCTATATTCATTAAAAACCACCTCAATAATGAGATATCAGTGAAATTCTTTGCTTTTCAAATCAAGAGTTACTTTATTCATATTTCAGGCTGTTTGGGTGAAAAAATGAGAGAAGGGTAAAATGTCTGGTCCTATTTAAATGAATGATTGTATTGCCACAGATTTCTGTTAATTTCATAAGAAAAAACTCAGTGGGGTGGTATATATTTATTATTTCCAAGAAGAAAGCCCTGGATCTTTTCTAGAAAGGCAAGAAAGGATTAACACAAGACAAGTTCCATCAAGTTCTTTGTTTGCTTTGCAGTGTCTGAACAGCAGAACAACCCATAGCCAACCATTTTCATTTTTTAGTGGAGTTATTGCTGTTAAGAGTAATCTCACTGGAAGTTCTGGCTTCAACAAAGTACAGCCTAATCTCATGATAATTTCTCTTGGCCACCATCCTGAGTCAAGGAACCTCCAGAAATAGCAACATAGACTTCCCTGTAAAAAAAAAGTAATAAAAATACAGTGTCACTAGCTTTGTGTAGAGATATAGAGGAAAAATTACCATACATGCTCCCCATCTCCAAAGCGCACACATATCTGCCAATAATCTGGAATATAATTTCAGTGCTGAGATTTAATTTCATATTTTATCTGTCTGAGCTAAACAATACACTGTCCTACAATGTTGAGGTACGGGGTGAAGCCTGGGCAAGACTCATCAGATAAGGCATGCAGTTGTTTTGGATTCAGAAGAGAGCATCCTATGCTGGGATTGCCCAGTCATTCTTGCAAACTATGGAAGAGGGAGCATTCCTGGGAATAGACAAGAAGACTTCCTGAATGCCTGAATGATGTAAGAAATATAAGGAATACCATTCACTATACAGTGACTCAGGAGACATTTCTTTTTGCCTCTTATAATCAATTGCTTTTATTCATTTATTTCTTTGTGGAACCTCTCCCTCTGTTTTGAGGTGTTTTATACCTCCTAGACCTCTCAGCCTAATTTAATTTTTGGGGGTGTCTGAATATCACCCTGCCCTTGAGATAAAGGGCATTTTTTTTGTGAGGCTTTGTGCCTTGTTGTGCTTTTTTCCCCCCTTAAAAGCAGAGAATGGTTCCTTGTATTCAAAGCATAAACGCAGCTGCCCATGAGACTGCTTGGATGAGGACTAGATAAGAGAGTTACATTAGGGCAGAAATTCGGGTCACATCATATCAAACTGAAAGCATCAGGCCAAAGATACGCTTGGCTAATAATATTTATATACAATCATTTTAAATGTGAAAACTCCTGTCATGAAAGAAATCTCTTTTCTGTCTCAAGCTGGTGCAGGTATTTTCAATAGGGTTATGTTGCTGCTTGCTAAAATGCAATGCATTTGCATCTTCTTTGCATTATTTATTGTTATCCTGCAGGCTGGATTGTCACACTAATCATGATTTATGTCACTGAATTTTATCAGCTTCTGCCAGATAATATTTTCCCGTGGTGCCCCTGGACTTTAGGAAGAGAAATGCCAGTGCAAGTCTTTTACACCTGTTACACAGCATAGGTAGATGTTGCTTGTTGTCAGTCATGCAGAAAAATGTCTCTCCTTCAGTAGTAGCTCCTGGTATTGTGACCTTACCACATCCTTAGCAGACAGGCTCTTTAGTGCTTTCAAAGCCTTTAGAACCGTCTTACAGGAACACTGTATAAGTTTATGCTTGACAGACCAAGGGGAGAATTTTCCAAGTCACTGTGATGTGTGCTGCAATATGTGACATAGTAGGCACTGCATGTGATTAGAGGACAGTGGATGATTGGGGTGGGGATTGGTGAAGGTTTTGGGCTGTAAAGTGAAAGATCACTTCTTGCCTCTGCTACTGACTTTCTGTGTCACCTTGGACAAATCACCTACCAAGTTATATTCCTCATATTTTGCCTGTGTGGTGTATCCATTTCTTCTTTTCTTTTTATGTCTTACCTCTTTGCAATGTTAGCTTCTCAGGATGAAGACTGAGTCTTGCTGTGTGACTGCATGTTGCTTGAGAGAATGGGAACCTTGATTGGAGCTTGAGGCCACACCCAAAATGCAAAAAGTAAAGGTTTTAAAAGTTTTGCAACTCTTTTGTGGGGGAAAAAAAAGAAGTGTAACACACAAGATGAAACATTGAATCATCAGGACTTCCTTAAAGACTTGCTGCACTTTAACTTGTTCTGAGAGACTTTGCTGTGTAACAGCCCGGCTGTAGATCCATACAAAGAGCATGAGTCTGCTACTGCGATTGGCATAAAAAGACATTCCATTGCCTGAAAAGGTGAAATGAGGAGTCCAATGAAAGGTTCAGACTTTGTTGATTGGTCTGCACTGATAAAAGAAATACAGCCACAGCAGGTAGGGTTATTTAAACCAGACTTGAAAGAGGAGTGGGATAAGATCTGGCTGGCCCTTGGCAAGCTGTGGGATGACATGCCAAGGTTAGAAGGATGGAGTGCTAGCAAGGGCCTTAAACCTGTTGGTTTAAGATATGCTGGCTACACTGCAGCACACTTGAAGTATTCTAGTCCCCCTACAGCCAGGGGCTGCTGATGTAATAGGACCCCTCAGGAAATCACCAGTGAAATACCTCAGAGGAATTAAGAGGTGTTCATCTAAGAAGGTGATACAGCCCCCTGTAGATGATGTAAAGACTCTGGTACCTCCAGAGGGCAATTCAATACATCCTAAAGTAAATGGAATAGCTTGTCCCCTTGAGGTATCTACTGATGTCCTTTGGCTATACAGGGATCTTTGATCTCCATTACTTTCACATAGCTGAAATCATGTGAGAAGAATCCCAGTGGAAAAATTGAAGGACTTCTATACTGGTCTATACTGATCAGGTCCAAATTAAATCATCAGCCAAATCAGCTTATCACCAGTATCAACTCTTCCAGAGAAAAAGAGCTCCAACAATAGGAATTAGGGATTCTTCTGTTTGTATTTTAACATTATTAATATTTATTATGTTTGCATTATTGACATTTAACCAGTGAAATACCTCGAAGGAATTAAGAGGTGTTCCTCTAAGAAGGTGGCACAGCCAACAGACCAGCTGATAGGCTTCCACACCAATGCACACAGCGCGGGCAACAAACAGGAGGAGTTGGAAGCCACCATTCTTCTAGAAAGCTATGACCTAGTTGTCATTACCGAGAATCGGTGGGATGAATCCCATGACTGGATTGCAGCTGTCAATGGCTATAGGCTCTTCAGCAGGGGTAGGTAAGGAAGGAGAGGCAGAGGCGTTGCCCTCTACAGCAAGGAAAGTATGAAGAGCTGTCTCTGAAGAATAGCCATGAGCAGGTTGAAAGCTTATGGGTAAGAATCAGAAACTGAGTCAACCAAGGGAATCTTGTAGCTGGTGCCTACTACAGGCTGCCCCGTCAAAGGGGATCTATCGATGAAGCCTTCTTCCTCCAGCTACAAGAGGCACTGTGCTTGCAGGCTCTTGTCTACAGGGGGACTCCAACCACCCCAGCATCTGCTGAAAGTAGCATGGTGAGCTGTAGGCAATCCAGGAGAACCCTGGAACGCATCGAGGATAGCTTCTTAAGCCAGGTAATAGACAGCCCTACCAGAGGCAATGCAATACTGGACCTGTTGGTCACCAATGCAAGTGAACTAATTGGTGACGACAAGATTGGAGGCATCCTGAGCTGCAGTGACCATGCACTGGTGGACTTCACAGTCCTGAGGGATATGGGTCAGGTGAAGCATAAAGTCAGGACCTTGAATTTTAGGAAAGCAAACTTCCAGCTCTTCAAGGAGTTAGTCAATAGGATCCCCTGGGAAACTGCCCTCAGGTACAAAGGAGCAGAACAGAGCTGGCAGATCTTTAAGGATGTTTCTGTAGAGCACAAGAGCTGTTGATCCCCAGGTCTAAGAAACTGGGAAAGGAAGGCAAGAGACTGGCGTGGGTGAGTCTTGACCTGCTGGTCAAACTAAAGGCAAGAAGGAAATGCACAGGCAGTGGAAGCAGGGACAGGTATCATGGGAAGAGTACAGGGACGCTGCCCTGTTGTTGTGTAGGGATGAGGTCAGGAAGGCCAAGGTGCAGCTGGAGCTGAACTTGGCAAGGGATGTAAAGAATAATAAGATGGGCTTCTACAGGTCTGTCAGCTGGTAAAGAAAGGTCATAGAAAGCGTACCGCCCTGATGAGCAAGACTGGCAAACTGATTACAAAAGATGAGGAGAAGGCTGAGGTACTGAACAACATTTTGCCTCAATTTTCACTGGCAAACTCTCTTCCCACACCTCTTGAGTGGATGGACTGCAAGATGGGGACTGGAGGAGCAATGTCCCTCCCACTGCAAGACAGCAGGTTTGTGACCAACTGAGGAACATAAGTCTATGGGACCTGATAAGATGCAAGCCAAAGTCCTGAGGGAACTGGCTGACGTAGCTGCCAAGCTACCCTCCATGATTTTTGAAAAGTCGTGGCAGTCAGGTGAAGTCCCTGGTGACTAGAAGAAGTGGAACATTGCACCCATTTTTAAAAAGGGTAGAAAGGGGGACCCTGGGAACTACCAACCTGTCAGCCTCACCTCTGTGCCTGGGAAGATCATGGAACAGATATCCTAGAAGCTATGCTAAGACACATGGAGGACAGGAAGGTGATTTGAGACAGCCAACATGGCTTCATCAAGGGTAAGTTTTGCTTGACCAACCTAGTGTTCTTCTATGAGGGAAGGACCACATTGGTGGACAAGGGAAGAGCTATGGGTGTTGTCTACCTGGACTTCTGTAAGGCCTTTGACAGGGTCGTGAGATTCTATAGATTCTATAGGTTTGAGTTGGAAGGGACTTTTAAAGGTCATCTAGTCCAATTCCCCTGAAATGAGCAGGGACATCTTCCAGTAGATCAGGTTGCTCAGATCCTGTTCAACCTGACCTTGAATGTTCCCGGGGATGGGGCATATACCATCTCTCTGGGCAATCTGTTACAGTATTTCACTACTCTCATAGTAAAAAATTTCTTCCTTATATTTAATCTAAAGCATTACCCCTTGTCCTATTGCTACAGGCCCTACTAAAGTCTGTCCCCATCTGTCTTATAAATCCCCTTTAGGTACTGGAAGGCTGCAATAAGATCTCCACAGAGTCTTCTCTTCTCCAGACTGAACAATCCCAACTGTCTCAGACTTTCTTCATAGCAGAGGTGTTCCAACCTTCTCATACTTTTGTGGCCCTCCTCTGGACCCACTCCAGCCGGTCCACGTCTTTCCTGTGCTGAGGGCTCCTGAGCTAGATGCAATAGTCCAGGTGGGGTCTCACAAGAGCAGAGTAGAGGGGGAGAATCACCTCCCTTGACCTTCTGGCCATGCTTGTTTTGATGCAGCCCAGGATACAGTTGGGTTTGGGGGCTGCGGTGCACATTGCTGAGTCATGTCTGTCTTTTCATCCACCAGTACCCCCAAGTCCTTCTGGGTAGAGCTGCTCTCAACCCCTTCTTCCTCCAGCCTGTATTGATACTAGGGGTTGCCCCAAAGCATATGTAGGACCTTGCACTTGGCCTTGTTGAACCTCATCAGGTTCACATGGGCCCACTTCTCAATCTTGTCCAGGTCCCTCTGGATAGCACCCTGTCCCTCAGGCACATCAGCCACACTATTCAGCTTGGTGTCATCTGCAAACTTGCTGAGGCTGGACTCAATCCCTCTATGTCATTGGTGAATATATTAAATAGTACTGGTCCCAATACAGACCCCTGACACCCCTGACACCTCTTGTCACTGATCCCCATCTGGACATTGAGCTGTTGACCACTACCCCCTGGATGTGACAGTCCAACCAATTCCACATTCACTGAACAGTCCATGCATCAAATCCATCACTCTCCAAATTAAAGAGAAGGATGTTGTGAGGAGCCATGTCAAAGGCCTTATAGAAGTCCAGATAGACTTCTCTATAGGTGTTCCCTTGTCTACTGTTTAGTCACTTCATCATAGAAGGCCATTAGGTATGATTCTATAATTAAAATTACAGCCAGGTCCTTGAACAGGCTACTACAAAAGCAATATTCTTGCTTGGAGTTAGTTCTTGTCACCCATGCCAGTTCCCCACCTTTGTTTCCATATCCATTGCCCTTGGCTCTGAATTTCTAGTCACCTGGAATTTCTTTGACAGCATGCTGCTCCCCTCCTATTACATGCACACTACTCGTGGCATAGGTCTATTTCAGATGTTGTTTAAGCTTCTTCATGTGAACAAGGAGGGAACTTTCTTTCTTGTGCAATTTTGCATTGTTTGACGTCCTAACCTAGGGCTGAGTTTTCTGTCTTACAGCCACCAGGAGAGCAAAAGTTCTGATGAGAAATAGGAGAAACAAGTGTTTAAGTGCCACATGGTCTGTGGAGTTGCATTTTTTTGCATAAGTGGATCATCTATGACATTTTGCTTAAATAACAGCATTCTAACCTGGGGTACCAGATATACCATTGGTGTAAATCAGCACAACTCCCAAAGGACATGTGTTGATTTTACACCCACCGGACATGTGGCTCAGCCAGCCTGTGATTTTAGCACTTAGTTTTCTTCATGAACAGAAAATAAAATTATCATTTGCCTGTGATAAGGATATCTTTAATCAGGAACTGGGATCTACTGTACTGCTAGGTGTCAAAAAGACAGTCCTTAATTTAGAAGCATCTCGGTGTAGCGCAGAATGACTCCTTGAATGCAGGAAACAAGGGATAAAACAAAGTGACAATGAAAGAATGTTCAAGTGTTCAGTTTTATGTGGACACAACTGGTTTAAGGAATTAGGGTTTTAACAGTGAATGAAGATAATTCTTTTGTTTTCTTGAATATATATTTAGCTACAAGTGTTATCAGGGACCTGAATTCTGATCTCATTTCCATCAGTAGGAATAAAGAGCAGGTCAATGGAGTTACACTATTACAGAACTAAGATGTGCATCCTGACTATTATTCCTGAACAGATGTAGAAAAGGAACGTTATTGGTTAGATAGCCCAAATTTAAATTATTTCTAAGGATATCCTGTGGAAAGAAAATGAATTTGAAAAGATGTTGTAAAGGAAAATTAATTTACATCTTTTGTGCAGAAAGAACCTGTTGAATGACATCTAAAAGAGGATTAAAGCTGATTTCTTACAAGCAGCAGAATAATCAGATTTCTAAGCTAAAGTGGAATTAAGGTCCTTCAATTCATCTGCAAAGCTGACTGAAGTTGAATCATCGTTTGGTAATTTACATGTCATTTACAGGGGCATTCATTGTGCTTTTAGTACTGTAAATATGATCTGAACAGCTTTTGATCTTTTGCAGCATTTGCAGGAACATATTATTGTTTCTGAGAAAAAAAGGAAGAGTTTTTTAAAAAAATATCCGTAACGCTTTTTTTACAATGTCAAAACAAATGTGTCAACCAAATGGTAATATCTGTGCTAGTTTCATTTATCTGCACACGGTGGTTGTGAGGTTTAATGATTGTTTGTCACAAAAATACATTTTAGGAGAAGCAAGCAGATTGCTGAGTAGCAAACATGTTTTATGGAATATGTAACATTGTAAACACATTTTTGTTTCAATAGGATTTACAGAGGATTGCAAAATGAATGTGTTCATACAAAATGAGAAGTAGACAAAGCTTACATTTTCCTAGCTAAGTATTTTGTGTTCATTTGCTTTTGCTAGGAGTCATTTGCTACCATTAAAATTTATACCTTCATGCTTTTTTGTACTGAACTAGTCTCACCTTTGAACTGGGACTAATTCTTCTGACATATGTTTGACCACAGCTCCCATAGCAAGAAAACCCTCCCACATTTCCCACAACTGCCCACCTTGTTTATCTTGTCAATTCTCCCTGGAAGGATCAGATCTTTAGCTGTGCCAAAGCCCAGGGAAGTCAATGAAAAGATTCCCAAAGGCTTTGAATCAGACTCTGGTAGCAAAGCACCAGTGACTTCAATAGAATTACACCAATTTACTCCAGTTGAGGATTTGATCTGGCATTTAATACTGCACTCATCGCCATTCTGTCTGAGATTCTTCTTTAATACTTCTTGGAGGAACAAAAAAAGACATGTTCTGAAGCCAGACTTTTGGCTGGGGGTAGGGTAGAAGCAGCTAGTTTTTATTCTGAAAGATAATAGCTCAGTCACAGAATTTATTATACAAACTACATATACAAAAGTTTGTATATGCTTGCAGGACGATGATGTCTTAGAACGAATCTGTATTTGTCTGAATAGTATTATTGGCATAGATTATAAAGGGAATAGTGATAACATTTTGCCTATGTTGTTGACAACTGATTTATTCTGAGATCAGTCAAATTATTTCCTAGAGACCTCTATAAAGCTTATTTTTTGCCCATCAAATTCTTTGCCTCTTCTTGTTGACAAAGGTTTCAGTCCATTCAGGACCATGACACAGTAGCCAAACACAAATTACACCAGCCTGCTTGTCGATCAGATAACACAGATAACTTCAGTGTTACGATTATGATTCCCTCTCACCACTCAAAAGCCAATTAAAAGAACTAATCCAATATTAATTATCCTTAAATAACTAGCTAGATTCCAGTCAATGGAAATGGACAGATGCACCCAGAAAGTTTTTTACCTTCTTTGCTTTGGGCATCAGTTTTAAGATCTTAATCACCTTTTGGAGTTTCTACATCTTTCCATTAGATGGTAGAGAGCCTAATGAGCGTATTGGATCAGTTCTCTTGTTTAGGGGGCTGAACTCAGGCAGGCTGAATCCCAACAATACTGGTTTTATTAGCTATTTAAAGGCAATCACATTAATAGTCTTAGGAGCTATGTTGTCTGACACTGGACATTTACCTTAACAGTAGGATGGTCACTGGATTTTGAATTTTAAGCCCTCAGTAAACCTCAGGTCATTGTGCTGGTTTTGACTGGGATAGAGTTAGTGGTCTTCATAGTAGCTAGTATGATGCTCTATTATCAACAGTGTTGACACCAGAGGGATGTTTTTGTTACTGCTGAGCAGTGCTGACACAGACCCAGGGCCTTTTCTGCTCCTTATCCCACTCCGCCAGCGAGTAGACTGGGGGGGGCACAAGGAGCTGGGAGGGGACACAGCCGGGACAGCTGACCCCAACTGACCCAAGGGGTTTTCCAGGCCATATAATGTCATACTTAGCACATAAAACTGGGAGAAGAAGAAGGAAGGTGGAGGGGACACATTCAGAGTGATGGTGTTTGTCTTCCCAAGTCACCGTTAGGTGTGATGGAGCCCCGCTTTCCTGGGGATGGCTGAGCACCTGCCTACCCATGGGAAGTGGTGAATGAATTCCTTGTGTTGCTTTGCTTGTGTGCAGGGCTTTTGCTTTTTTTATTAAAATGTCTTCATCTCAACCCACGAGTTTTCTCACTTTCACCCTTCCAATTCTCTCCCCCCTCCCACCGGGGGGAGTGAGTGAGCAGCTATGTGGGGCTGAGTGGCCAGCTGGAATCAAACCGTGACAGTCGTACTTATTAACAAGGATTCATAAACTGAAAGCAAAGCACTTCTAATTAGGTAAAAATACTGCATCGTAATCTGTCCGTTATATGAAGAGCCACAAGCTGAAAGTTTTGGAGCAATCTAAAAGGCATATAGAGGTCAAAATCCTCTTGACATTTTTAGATGCAAAAGGCTATGAAATCCTATTAGCTTTGAAATCAACACCCCATATCTGGCTTTAAATATCCTCATTCCATTTTAAAATGTCACAACACATCTGAAATTAATGTCAATGTACACTGGTGTTCATACTCATATTTCACATATATCTGCATAGGAGACATCTAGGTAGTTCAATTTCTTTCTCTGGTTCGTGCTGCCTACCATCCCCTTCTGCCTTCCTGGAATATTTGGAGGATTTATTATCAGTTTAAATCCATTAACTACCAGATTTAGATGTCTAAAGATCCTCAATTTTCCAAATGACTTTTTGCATACCTGGTCAGAACTTAGTCTTCTAGAAATTTTTTTTGTCTGTTTTCTGTACCCTGCCCCCGCCCCCCCCCCCCCCCCCCCTTTAATTTCATCATCTTAAAGATACTTTTTCCTATGGTGCTTGCCTGTCTGATCCTTGTGTCCTCAGCTTTAATTTCCTCCATCAGCTTACAGTTGGCATCCAACATGAATAGGATGGCTGTGGTACCACTTGTACAATATTTATAATACTTAGCACTCTCTTGCCTATACCAGATTCCTATGGTATATGTACAACATCATCATCTTGTCTCACTGAGCCACTCATACTTCAGCCAAGAATTCTACAACATTTGGTTTGATGATTAGTTCCCTCACATGGACGAGCTACAGGTGAGCAACCTCTTCTTCCTTTCACAAGCCTGTCCAAAGGCAGCAAGAGTTTATTTCGGAGGTGCCATGGCTAACCTGTTCTCATATGGACACTGATTTCACACCTAGATTTTTTTTCTCTGTCTTCTCTCTTTCCTCTTTGTCTTTCAAGACACTCTCAGATGTTATTTTTGGAATGCAGCAATCAGCCTCATTGCATTGCTTGTTCTCTATTAAGTAAGCCTTTTTGCATTGATCAGATTCTGGTAGCCCAGTCTCACCACCTTGGCAGCACTCTGTGTTATGCCCACAAAGACTGAGTATGTGTCTAGGTCATACTGCACTTATAACAAAGCAAAGAAATTTCCCTTCCCTGAGAGCTGAAGGAATAAGAAAGGACAAGTGCTTGCAGCAAAGAAGAGACTTTGAGACGGGAACATCCTTTGCCACCATCAGGTATCCTGTCTATCTGGAGTTTGACAGGACAGAAGAATGTATGATATCTCCAGGTACAAACAATCGATGTAGCTGACATCTGGATGTCAGGCAAGAATAAGCAAAGCAGTCAGCTGAATTTAATCCTTTGGAGTTAAGAAATGAAACAAGATATAATCACTGTTGTGTATTTTCCTATACAGATGCTATCTTAGAAAGAAAACTAACCCTACCTTTTCTGCCCTTTTGGTCTGAATACAGACGTCCTGACCTAGGATCTTCTTCACCGCATGGCTTCAAATGAAGGTATGAGCTGAGGAGATCTTCGGATGAGTGGGAAAACAGAAGTTGCTGGATTTTTTTTCCAAAGGTCTTTGTGTATGTGTGTGTGTGCATATGTGTATTTGTATAAAATGCTCTAAAAAAAGGTCAGGTGTCTTACTGCCCATGGTGGGGGCATATCCTACTGTTTAGGAAGATATTGATATTTTTGAATGGCTATAGACAATAGGGAAAATGATAAATCTATGGTCTCTCTTTCTTGCTTATCCAATTCCTCTACCCCGTTGGAGGAGTTGGCCTTTTAGTGACCATAAATTGTCACAGGCTTTATATATATGGTGGCTCCTCTCAGGCCCATGGGCAGCTCATCTATAACTTTTGACTGTTCTAGGAAAAAAGTATACTGCTCAACTGTTTCAATGATTATTGACGTATGACTCATATCCCTTCAGCATTTCGTCAGACCTTCAGCCCTCAAGTGAATACCCCAAAAGAAATAATTTGTTTGGTCAGATTTCCACAGACTTGATCTTCGGTGAAGCTTGACAACTTTTTTTGCCAGAAAGCAGAATGTTTTGTGTTTTATTATCAGTCAGCTGAATTTAGCTCTAAGTGACCAAGAAGAGTTATTTTGGACACCATCAGGGCCACACTTTTGACTGCTTCTGGATTTCCTCCTTGGCTGAATCCTTTTCAGCAAGGTTCTAAAAGATATTTTTGGTGGTTAAAGGAACTAGAAATGCCTCCACCTGGCCTGCTCCATACTCTTTTGAATTTTACACCTTTGTGAATGAATGGCTGTTTTCTGCTTCTCATCTACCTTAGGCATCTGTTTAGGCCTGGGTGGATTGGCCCATGAAGATGTCTTTCTCTCCAATAACTCTAGAGTCATCCCACATGCTTGCCTAGATGAAACAAAACATCTGACTTTCAAATGTCTCTCTTTAAAGGGGGTGAATCCCATCCTAAGTTAGCAATTTTATATTTTGGAAGCTGCAAATACAAAACTTTCCCCCTCTTCATCTGCTCCTAATTGTTCTTTTCACTGCTTTTTGGTATTTTGTGTGTTCCTTCTTGTTGCGGATGACTGCCAACTGCTTTTATCTACCAAACAAGTAGATTATGGCACCATTTCAATGGAGTGATTTAATATTCTATTTCAAGAGAAATTCTGCTCAAGTTTTTGGCTTTGATTCATTGATGTGGAGAAATTGCCTTGTTAGTAATGATGTTTTATATAAAGCATCTAAAGACCTTTATAAAGAGTTGCCTGAACTGATTGTTTCTCTATTTTGTAATACTACTCAATACATTAAAAGATTCAGGGGCATTTTATAGCAGTCCTGGTTCACTTCTACCTTGCTTTGGGCTGATGCAATTAAACAGACATTGCGCTACCAGAGAGCAAAGCAAATACTATGCTTAAATAGACGCAGTTTTAGGAAACGAGGGTTCAGCTTTGTCTTTGGAATGGACATCCTCATTCTTACTGTCATTATGTCATTTTCCAGCCGTGAGTCCCTTGCTGGTCATCAGACCTCACCTCAAAATGAATTGTCTCAATTCAGTGCAACTCCCCGAGATCACCATTTAGGATACAGGCCCATCATTACTATTGATATCCTTGGAGACTTGTCCCAGGAGTGTAGTACCAGGAAGATTTTGCTTGAAATAGTTTTTACTTCATCTGTAGTATTTGTGCAACCAAGCTAGAATTGCTTAGTAATTCTAGTCTTTTTTCTGTCTCTACCATTAGTCTGAAAATCTCGACCTCTTGAAACCAGGGAAAAAAAAGTAGCTTGGAAGAATTTCCATAATTTAGGATAGGAAAAATGAAAAATATCTAAAATATTAGGTTTAGATGTCAAAGATGGCCTCCATTATCTATCAATCAATCAATCAATCAATCAATCAATCAATCAATCAATCAATCAATCAATCAATCAATCAGTCAATCTATCTATCTATCTATCTATCTATCTATCTATCTATCTGTCTATCTATCTATCTATCTATATCTTACCAGATAATACCTCTGTATTTTTGATCCTTTTGTTGGAACTATTACTTGAGAATCATACAAACTGTTTCACTTTTCACCAACAGGGGCTGTAGAAACCAATTTTTTACTCTTCTCCTAATCATAGAATTCACATCCACAGAAACGTCATTTTTATAGGAATATAAATACAAATATGAATATAAATATTGAAGGTAATTAATACCAAAACCTATTATTACTACTTTCATTAAGAAAACCCCAACAGAATTCTTCCTAGATGAGTTCGAAGTTTAGTAACTACTTAGATCAGAACTGAAATCAGTTTCATTCTATGTTCAATTTTCTGCTAAGCATGTTTTTTGTTGTAAGAGCTTCTGTGTAAGGAAAAAAATTCTGAGAGTAAGAACAGAATTCACACCATTTGTGAATAATCGAGGGACATCTCTTTTCCCTAATGAGTCTTGTCTTGTAATTGTATTTTTTGACTATAATTCCCAAGTGGAGAAAACCGATGTACGCATATATATACACACATACCCCCACACTATACTCTTTGCCAGCTAAGTAGGAAAGACTGATTTTATATAACATGATGTATGATATTCCAAGCAACACAAGACACTGTGCCATCTACTAGCATGCCAACAAAACTGCTCTCTGAATGCTAAAAGAAGCAGCAATTATTAGCTGAGTTCATCCTCATCCCTTACCTTGGTAAGTCACCAGTTTCCTGTCTCTCATGTTAACTCAAAGGAAGTTTATATTGACAAGAAACCCAGAACAATCTCCTGGGTGACTCCCTATCTGCTGGAAGCTGCAGCAGTTCCATTCTTTTTGCTTCCTACTGTCACAGCAAGCTGCAGGCAGAAGCACAGCAAGCACTTTCCTAAGGGAGCAAATGCCAAGCCCATCTCCCTTTCTGCTTTGCCTGTGATTGTGACTACGAGTCAAGTGAAACCACTGTAGTGACAATGGAACGTTTCTAAAGCAGGCCAGATTTACATGCCAAAATTCAGAATAAGCCTTGTGCCTATTTACTTTGTTAGACTTCTGACCACATTATAACAGCAATTCATTAAAATTCTTGATCTTTGATACTATTCACCTGATAAGATGACAATAATGATCCTTCTGGACTTGAAAAATGGATATTGTCATAGTTAAGATGCTTGGTGTAATCATGCTTATATACTTGGCTTTACCAGGACCTAAGCCCAACGAGAGCAAAATGGTTTGCACAGGTGTAGCTGAAAGAAGAATTTGGCTTTGGGTTGCCATTCTCAAAAGCAAGGTGGTTTTCTTTGTGACAACAATTTACCTTCCTCAATCAGAATTAGATTAGCTAGATTATTTCCTGAAAATAAAGCTTGGAAAAACCCCTAGCTTTTTCCATTACAAAGAGAACATCAGCCAAAGAATAAAAGGTTACAAGCCTTTAAGACGTACAACACCAGACACACAAATAGAAGCGGGAGAGGAAATGTATAGCGCCAACCAAATTTGCGCAATAATTAATCACAAAACACTTTGCCTTCAAACTGAACTACAGCAATGCAGCACTGGGTAAATTTTATCCTCAGAGCCCTACTTTGCATGGGGTTCTGTGAGGCTTAATTAATGAGCCTTTGTATTGTGGTGGTTGGAGATCCTCAGATAAAAGAAATTGATACACAAGTGGAAAAACAAACAAATGAACAGAAAGGGAAACAAGAAAATAATAAATCTCTACATGGGCTTGCCAGAGTTAAAATGCCATTATTTCAGCTGTGATTAAAGGATACAAGCTTTAAGAAACTGCAGCAGTGAGCTTCCTCTGTGGCAGAACACTGTGGTTTTATGACATAAAATAGGGCTGTTGAGTTGATTAGCAACAGTGTCCCTTAAAAAAAAAAAGAAGCAGCTTCCTATTCACATTCAGCTTAAATAATTAAATTGGTATTTACAAATTCTGCTAAGATCTTTTGTTATTTCATTTGGCATGTGTTGCTTTTTTTTTTTTTTTTTTTAGGACTAATAAGTAAATTGCAAACATACATTATTCTTCACCATTCTCCACTCACTTTCCTCCCACTGGCAACCAATCTACCAGAATTTTCTTCCATTCCCATTAATTGGTCCTTAGAGAATCTCCCTCGCATACCTTTGCAGTGACAGTCAGTGAACATTTCTTAGTAATACTGAGTCAGAAGCCCTGTGATAGCTCGCAAGTCACATATTGAACTGGAGCTGTACTACTCCCTTCCATTATGTTTAATGCATGAGGTTTCTTAAATGGCATGGCTCAGGTGATGGATCATACTTTTACTTCCAGAGTATCATGAGTTTCTCTGGTTATTTCTATAAGATATTTATATATATATTTTCCTAATGTAATGATTTCCTGGCAGTCCATATCAAGTACAATAGCATGGCAAGCAAGTTAGCCTCATGTTTTTTGAAGCTGCACAATCACTCTGTCTCAAGTGACCATAGCTCTACAGGGGAGAGGTAAAAAAAAAAAAAAAAAAAAAAAAAAAAATAGCCACAACTCACAGACACTGATATTTTTAACGTTTGAAAATTTTAAACTGGAAATTTCAGTATAGTATGGAATCCACAGGTTTTTGCAGAATTTAAGTAATCCATGACATCTTTTATTTTAAATGCATATTGCTTAGCAGTGCTACAAGGTCCCAGGTGAAATCAGGTGCCTGCTGTGCACACTGCTGTACATAGACATACAGGAAAAAAATAATTCTTTACTAGCTCAGAGAGTTTATAATCAGAAGATGTGAGAGAAGCAATTATTCTCATTTTTTTGGAGGAAGAATTAACATGCAGAATGATGAAGTGTTATCTGGAGACAACCTTCTATATGTATCTAATTTATTTGTTGTGAGGATTTTAGTTGTTACATACTGAAAACAGTGGGGTGGTTCAGGCTGGTGCAAGCTTCCTGCAACTGTTATCAAAACACGTAGGTTAGCAACCAAGGGTGAAATTTAATACTTCTAATTGTAGCAGTGGGAATAATTTCAGCCACCTCTGGTTGTGCTGAATCCACAGCAGGTCTTTGCCCACTTGATTTTCAGCTGCCAGTCCAGAAAGGTGAACGTACAATTAAGTCGTCACATCTGCTAGCCCCAGACAGATGTCTTATGCCCTGTAAGGCATATCAAATACCACTTTGTGCACTATAATGGGTTTTGAGCTCAAATCTAAGGAAATTAGATTAAATTTATAAGTATGAAGAGAACGAATAGAGCAAGCTAGACAGCTCCAAGGGCTGATTTCATCCTTCCTAACAGAGGTATCTGGAAAAGATGGGTTGGTTCACATTCTGGAGGGACCCAGCCCTCTCCCCTAGGAGCAGAGGAAGGCTAGAAGCTTGGGTTATGCAGGATACATATCACTGAGGTACCTAAATTCATCTGAAACCCTCCTCGGGTGACTGATAAAAATGAAGTAGATAAAGCTGCTTTCCCTTTCTCCTTCTCCTACACTTAGGATAGGAGCCATGAAAGGTCACTTGAAATTCTTAAGACATAAAGACACTGAGGTGTTTTGAAAGAGTAGAGCAGTTCTATATATCAAGAAAAAATCTTTTAAGACACCTGACTGCAAATCCTTTTGCTAGAAGAGGCTATAACTGACTTTATGTCCGTACAGCAGTTCTCAGGGTGAATTGTTACCTTGCTAAGGCCTCTCTCTGCTGCTGCAGGTAAATAGGGATATTGTTGGAACCATAATTTGTGTTCCAAGGGTGGAAAGCACTCATATTACAATAGAATGACTTTTTGTAAAAAACATTATCAAGAACCACAGCTATTCTACAAACAACCCAAACATACTTATTATTACATATGTTACAGAATCATAGAATCCCAGAATCATAGAATGGTTTGGGTTGGAAGGTATCTTAAAGATCATCTACTTCCAACCCTGCTGCCATAAGCAGGGACACCTTCCACTAGACCAGGTTGCCGAAAGCTCCATCCAGCCTGGCCTTGAGCACTGCCAGGGATGGGACACCCACAGCTGCTCTGGGCAAACTGTTACAGGAAAGCTAAGAATCAGATAGTGGGCAAATATATTACTTTCCCTGGTACTTTCTGTGCTTTTTCTTGAGATGGATTGCATCTGCCTTCATCTTCTCTTGCACCTATAAAGAGTGTCTGGGAATAAAGTGATGGGTTCCCAGATGCAGCTGGAAATGGTAATTTTGTTGATAGAAATTGTCACTGTGCTGAGTTCTCTTGTGGATGGTGTTCAGCTGTGGATTAGTAGCTCACAGATTACTGCCTGTGTTTGGCTTCTCAAGGTGCTGAAGAAATGTCAGTGTAGTGATGACCTTCTTCTTCTTAATAGCTACAGCTCTTCATGCTAGGAGGTGGTGATTGTGTAAATATCCTTGAGTGTGAGAAGACTGGGTGTTTAGTTTCTGTATATACAAGAACAACGGCAAGTATTTGCTTTTTTCCTCATGCCTTTGAAGCTATTTTATTTGGCCCAGCTAGGTTTTATTTGGCACGTATACCATCACGTTAAGCAGAGCCAGGGTTTGTTCCCAAACACTGGAACTTGGTCATCTGTACTATTTACTTATTAATGAATCATTTTGGCCTGATCCAGCTAGCAGTCTGAAATAATTCCTAGGCATGGTCAAGAGTTAGAATGGGCTAGAGATCATTCTCAGCAGGTAGTTTAGGTGTTGTCACTGTGTTTTAAAAGGATGTGACCAGACTGTCCCTAGTTATCTTAAAGACACAGAACAGACCCTGGGACTCTAATATATCGGTAAAGATGCAACCATTTGAAATACAAACACAATAAAAATAACATCCTTCCCTCTTTTATAGGCACATATCCAGAGATTATAAAAATATGATCCATACTGAGTGCTTTAAGGGGAAAATATTAAATTCCCTGCCAACGTTCTATAGGAAAGGGTGCTGCATTCACACATATGTATACCAGAATTGTCCTCCTTGATGACAAAGTGCTATCGATATTCTTCGTATGAAGCTGAAGCCCAGAGGTTTGGGTAAAATCATTCTCATGCATAAGAATATGATCCTTTATCAAAAGGGACCAATGATCCATGCAAGCCTGTCTGACTAGCATAGCCAGAACATTCTAGTTTCTGTAGCCAAAGGCAGCAGTATGGCCAGCATCAGGATTAGTGGTTACCTTGGTTCCCCCAGTTTCAGCCTAGATGATTATGTGACAGCTAGGTCAACTTGCCTTTGGCATGAATCTGGAGGGAGGATTAATTTTGTGCCACAGGTTTATGGTGAAATGCCTTAATCATTGCTACTGCTCCTCATGAATCCCATAGTTAAGAATGTCAGTTCTGTTTTGGAAAAATATTTATCCTGAAGTAACACTGTTTCCTTCTTTCCTTCATTCCTTTCTGCTTCCTTATCTCCCTGTAATGAAATTTCAGTTGTTATTTTTGAGTCTCAGACATGACTTTTACAGTTTGTGTAAAGCAATTGTTTCTAAAGTTAAACTCCTTATGTGTTTTTTTTTCCCCACCCATATGACAAATGAAAAATGCCTTTTTCCTGAAAAAAATTAATAGAAATTTGGTTTCTTCAACTTGGCAACAACTGGTGTAAAATTCTAAGATAGATCGGTGGATTTTTCTAATGAAGGACTACTCTTCCATTTTTTTTTTAAAGAGCAGGGCTGTCCCAGATCAGCTGAAATCAAGGCCATGTTTTAAAATGTAATGACTGGATTTTGCATTGTGAATGCATACAAAGCAAGATGTCCCATATCTAGTAGTACAGCTGGAGTTTATCTATCACTGATAAAATGGGCAATGATTAATGGGATGAAATTCATTGGGCAATGATTAACGGGATGAAATTTGAAAAATGAAAAAGTGAAGAAGTTCAAATGCTGGATCCTGCACATAGGATGGAGTAATGCTAGGTGCAAATGTAAATTGGGAGAGGGGTGGCTGGAGACCAGCCCTGCAGAAAGGGATCTGGGGGTGCTGGGACAGGAGGCTCAGTAGGAGTCAGCGGTGTGTCCTGGCAGCCAAGAGGGCAAACCGCACCCTGGGGTGCGTCAAACACCATCACCAGCTGCTCCAAAGAGGGGATTATCCCGTTCTACACAGCACTGGTGCAACACCACCTTGAGTATTGTGTGCAGTTCTGGGCCCTGCAGTATAAGAAGGGTGTTAAGGTACACAAATGCATCCAGAGGAGGGCAACAAAGCTGGTGAAGGGTCTGGAAGGAATGTCCTGTGAGGAGCGGTTGAGGACTTTGTATTTATCTAGTTTAGAGAAAAGGAGGCTGAGGGGCAACCTCATTGCTCTGTACAGCTTCCTGAGGAGGGGATGTGGAGAGGGAGGTGCTGAGCTCTTCTCCCTGATATTCGGTAATAGGACTTGTAGAAATGATTCAAAGCTGCACCAGGAGAGTTTAGACTGAATATTAGGAAGCATTTCTTGACAAAGAGGGTGATGAAACACTGGAACAGGCTTCCTAGTGAGGTGGTTGATGCCCCAAGCCTGTCAGTGTTTAAGAGACATTTGGACAAGGCCCTTAGCATGTTTTAACTTTTGGTCAGCCCTGAAGCGGTCAGGCAGTTGGAGCAGATGATTGTTGCAGGTTCCTTCCAACTGAAAATGTTCTGTTCTATTCTAAAATCTCCTTCTACAGAGACAGCACAGACACTTTTTGAAAATGTCATCCATTATGGTGGGGAAATGTATTTGAATTCTCCACTTCTTGTATATTCAAGGTTTACAAGTTTGATCTAGTGAAGTATTTTCTTTTTTAGCCATTCAGTTTCTCATTTGAGTTTGGATCAGGTTGTGAAGATGTCTAGGTACCACCAGTAGGTGAATGTGTGGTAAAATTTTCTGCAAATGAAACTGAATATAAATAACAAGAGAGGGGAGAGCAGGATGACAAAGGCTGGTGGTCTTAGAAATCAAGTGTCATGGTACTCACACCTTGTCTACAATGATTAATAATTGCTGTTAAAATGACCTGTAGCAAATCTGAATGACAGCTATCCTCATTGAATTACAGTGCTTTAAGGTATGGTATGTGTAATAAGATAAAATCGGATGTCTTAAGCATAATTGGGAAAAGTTGCCAGATGGACAAGTAGAAATTACTGCTCCTTGGTGTTAATCATGTGCATACAGCAATTTTCTTTTAGAGACCCTATTTTTGAGATGGAAGCTCCTGATGCCTAAATTGGGAGCTCAGGGTAAGTCATTAATGGAAAGACATCAACAGTGAGTCTCACCTCATATAACACTGGAAACCAAAACCCACCAAGTATTCATCTAAGCGCATCATGCTGACTGCTTCTAGAGCTAATAGAGAAAGATAATCCACAGGGGACTGGTTCCTATTTTATGAGATGCTGTCATATGCCATACTGAGTTGCAATCTAGAAGAACACCTTTCTCCAACTAGAGAAGGTGAATCGAGGCACCTCTGTTAAGTACCTGATGTTAATTGGATGTTAAAAATTTATAGGGCTTCAATGAAAGGCTGGGAAAGTTCACAGAGGAGAAATCCACAAGGGTTTCCTAAGGTGTGGATAACATGAGTCAAGAATTCTATTGGCCGTGAATTGCTGAAAGATGGGAATAGTACTCAAGGGGAGTACTACCTAATCTTTTTCTATGTTCTGTTCTTCTCAAGGTGCCTGTTTTGGGGCCATATTTTAGAGACAGGTATGGAGATATATGAAGATGAAGATGTTTGATCAGGCCTTATAAAACTGCTCTTTCTTTCTGATATGAACATACTGGTTTGTGCTAGTCCTGATGTGTCATATCTCATCAATTCCCTAAAGCTGAGTGATATGGGAGAACACATTGCAGTATGTCAATCACATTACACTTATTTGGTATTGTCTGAAATTATGACCATTGTAACTCTTGGAGTTAGACCATTGTAGAACGTGTTGATCTAATGCTATCTCTACTTGCTGTTCCTGTAATAATGTTGGACATTGTGGAAAAAGTCATTACACTGTAAAACTGATGCACATTTAGACCTGCTGTCTATATGACAGTTAAACTCAAGCATTGCTTCACTTTGTAATGTCTCATCTGTGTGATGAATCATGGCTTTTTGGGGTGGGGTGGGGAGATGTGGGGAGGGATGTAGGGAATCAGTGATTAATTTGCTTTGCAGCTATTTTTCTTTCTCTCAAAATATGAATCAAATGCCTCAAAATCATTGGAAAGAGACTCCAGATAGAATTAATCTAATGTAATGCTGATGTTGGAGATGTAAAAGTCTACCTTTGAGCTATTCACCCTGGGCTTATTTTGTGGTCAATGGAGAGGAATAGGTATTTCAAGGCTGTAACTGATCTCAGCAAAAGTAGAACATTCAAGTAGGTCAAATGAATCAAGCCTGAATGTGTCTGCTTCCTTCAAGGGCAGATGTAGATGTCTACATTAGAGAAGTCTAAAGTACCCCCTGAGTGCTATTCCATCCTTCAGCAGTTCAGAGGTACAAGCAATGATCAGCTAATTCACAGTCAGATTATTCTGAATTCCACTAAGATGATAAGAACATAAGAGAGATTTTACTGAACCTCACCATCTATCTCAGCATGCTGTCTCTGATAGCTGTCGAAAAGCAGATGCCCAGGGAAGAGCTATAAAAACAGGGCTAACATATCATATTTCTTCCAGCTTCTTTCCCAGCCTCTAACCATCTGTAGCTTCAGAACTCTCTGAGCCAGACATGTTTTTGATGTGTTCAGTAATCAAGGAACGTGTCCCATCTTCCTGCAAACCAATGTTAAAGACTTAACCACGCACAGCATCCCTTGGTAAGC
The DNA here is from genome assembly GCF_023634085.1 of Falco cherrug. NCBI lineage: Eukaryota > Metazoa > Chordata > Aves > Falconiformes > Falconidae > Falco > Falco cherrug. The sequence goes on from NC_073702.1 coordinate 75,868,008, forward strand.
AGGCCCTCAGCTTAACTGCAGGCAGTGTAATGAACTTCCTTGCGTGCGCTTTGTTCCTGCCTTCTACCACTTTCATTTGAAACAGAACAAAGTGACCTGTTTCTCAATAAAGATAGCTGGTGTAGAAAGGCAGTCTGCTGGCTTTCTCCAACCTGAACCATGCAAAATATTGGTGACGGTATAAACCTGGGTGCTCCAGTAAGCTGTGCTACCTTTTGTTTGTTCTTTCAAACACCATAGCTGATGCTAGGCATCTGAACCAGGTGTCTGGAACTACAGTCCTTTGGACATTTCTTTATCTACTGTTGGAAAAAGGTACTCAGGTGTTTTATGTTAGACTCCTGAACTGTGTTTAAGATAAACATTGTAAAGAGTGCCTTGTTCTGCTCTAATTCCAGTGCAACAGAAAGTTGTCTATGCTCTTTGGGTTGTGACGTGGCACATTTTACCTATTAGTAACTAGCATTTTGGTTTTGTTCTCAAATTTCATTTGCCAAAATTGCAATTGTTGAGATGTCTGTCCATTTTGTTTGATTTTCTTCTCAAAATTCTAGCGTTTATTCACAGTTCTTAACCTAAGCACTTGTTTCACAAATGGACTTTAAAGCTCAGTAAAAGATGAAAAGTTGAAGAATGACAAAGAACTAAGTCTGGCATATGGAATTTTTTGTGAGGATATTCTGAAGTAGAAGAAGTAAAAACTGCAAGTAAAAGCTGAGTCACTGTGTCTGTGTCAAGGGCTGAGAACAAGGTTTAATTAACCCCCTTGCAGAGCATGGCAATGAAGTTAGACATGATCTATTGATCACGGACAGTGTCTAAGGTATAATATATAAGAGAAATAGAAAAGTAACATGATTGGAAGACATGGAAGAGACAGAAAGGGAGACAGCTAGATGTTTTTGGAGGCTGATGACCACAAAGGAAACACCACTTCTTTATTTTCTTGTAGGATGTTGGCTTATGAAGAGAAAAGCTGCTGTACAGCTAAATCGTGATAAAGAGGAAAGAAAGCATGTGGGTGGAAATAAAAAAAGGAAGAAAAAAACTTGAGAAGGCCTTGTAAAGGTAAAAAACCAAATGTGAACAAATGAAACTATTTTTGTTCATCTGGTGATAATTGCTTCTGAGGCTTTCCTTTCTTGTCTCTTTCTCTGTGTATTTATCCTGCCAAGAACTGGTTTCCTACCTGTTCTACAAGACTTCTGTGACTTGCCTCCTTCTTCCTGCCCTCTTTCTGACCCGGCTGAATTCTCTTATGTCTTCTACATGCCTGCTAATTTCCAAGTCTCTTGCTGCATGTTACAAACATCAGACCTGTCAGTCACAGCCATGAGCAAAGCCTAAAACAAAAAGTGTGCTGAACCTCCACCTTCACACTAATATTTCATGTATAGACTGATTTGGAAAGGTTGGTTCCATCTTCTGTTCCTTCGTGATTTGCACTGTTTTCATTTTCGTGTATCTGTGGTCTGTATATGAAAGTACTGTCATCTCCCTTGAAAGCTTGATTTCATGATAACACTTCCCTTCAGTAAATATTGAGAATGATTTTTTAAATTTTCAGAAACTACACCGAATTAAGTAAAAAATCATACCTGTTACAGAGAGCAACAAGATTTTTTTTGTCACTTAAGCCAATAGAACTTTTTTCTTTATTGAGAAACATAATTTCTTTAGAATCCTACCAATTTTTGTAGCCTAGTTTTAGTCTTGTTCAAATTGTTAGAAAGCTTTCACATAATATCAGAATAAGTGGCAGCAGATTTCCATTATTAATTACATACTGCAACAACGAATAGCTAAGAGCAATTATTGGAAGATTGACAATGGGCAATGAAAATAAATCAGTTAATCCAAGCTACACAGCAAATACTTTCACATAACCAGCAGCATCTTCCAAACCAGGGTAGATGATCTGCAAACAGTTCAAAATTCTCCACAAATACTGTTTACAGCAGACAATGTGTTGACAATCAGACAAGACTGAGATTAAATAGGGTCTGGCCTTATTTGTTATTTTTGTTTGCCAAACATTCCTTTTATAAAATACACTATATTTGGGTTTATTTAGTTGTTCACACATCTCACATGAGTATCACTCCTTAATTAGCAACACTAATGAGGGCATATGACTCAAAAATCATATTAAAATCTTCGCTGTTTAAACAATTTAGATTTACAAATATCTTAGCAAAATGACCATGTCATTCAATATCAAAGCATCCTTATCACCTTCTCTAAACAATCTTGTTCTGAAGGAGAATATATTTCAGCACCATCTTTCCAAAATAACAAATAAAGCAATGTTTCAATAGAAAAAAAATAAAAATTCTGTGTCCAAATTAAATCGTTTCTACACTCATTTCTACTAGGTGAACTGAAGAAATACTAGTAGAGCTAGATCCATAATGTCATGGAGAACTTCCCCATGGTCCATGCTGGAAGGGTCTAGCAGTGTTCTCTGTTCCCAGGAAGGAAACAGTACTCCTCACATATTGAAATATTGTTTGACCGGTTGGTGGTTTTGGTTTGGATTTTTTTTTCTTGTTTTGGTAGTAGCAAGACAAGATAAAGAGGAGTCTGCAGAAAAGTTTTGTTTTTCTGTTAACTTAGGCTCACAGACACTGATATAAAGCTTGCTCTCACCACTCCTGCTGAAGAGCTCACACTGTGTTTAGTGACAGACAAAACAGGGGTCAGATTGACACAAATTTTAGACCTCTGTCCACATATTTGTGGCCTCTGAAGTGCTGTCTACTACTAGCTGGTAAGGAAAACCAAAATCACTCCTACAGCAGGCAAGGGATAATGCTGGTGATCTTTTGGTGCTCTGGGCCCTTTCACACTGGGCTACCAGATGGGGAGGTTCATATTGCTGAAATGTGTAAATAATCTTTTTTTTTTTTTTTTTTTACTAGTAAAAGTAATGCCAGTAGCACCCCTTCAGAGAGCAGAGCATAGACAATTTTTTATATTTAGTGGCTGGAAAAGGAAGTTACTTTCTTGCCATGTCTAAATGTTTCCGCTTCCTTGCAACACAACAGAGGAATTCATTCTGCTGTGCCCTTTTTCTGGAGATAAACTTGGGGGCCATTGACATAAAGTAGGTCAGGGCTCCAGAATCCCTGGTCCTGACAACACCAACTGCAGAGAAGGCAGGACAACAAAGCATCAGGAATAAGACGACCAGTGAAATGATCCAAATTGTATTTGGCTGAAATTGATGGTGGGATGAAAAAAACATTTCAGTGTTTCTCTAAGCTTTGCCTATACTCTTATGTTCACATTCCAGCTAAAGAAGACAGTTCATAGTATATAACTGTTCTATGGGTGTAGTGAAGAAGACAGTGAAGAGGATAGTGTCAGTGCTTTGGTCTGGTTTAGTAACTGGCTTTTCCGTGGATACTGTAAAGGTACTTTCAGGAAGCTCCTCCTCTTCTTTCCCACCTTTGGCTTAGACCTTGTAATAATCTCTGCTGTCCTTACATGGTGAGGGCTGAATCCCTGCTGGCTCTTTTGGTTCCAACTCTATGGTCCTTGGTTCCAGCTCTAAGCCAGTCAGCCCTTGATCTTTAGTTTGTTCATGGCTCTGAAAGCATGCCAGAACACCACATTTCAATTCATAGATTCACAGAATGGTTTGGGTTGGAAGGGACCTTAAAGACCATCTAGTTCCACACCCCCTGCCATGGGCAGGGACCCCTCCCCCCAGCCCAGGCTGCCCCCAGCCCCGTCCAGCCTGGCCTTGAGCCCTGCCAGGGATGGGGCACCCACAGCTGCTCTGGGCAGCCTGGGCCAACGCCTCACCGGACTCACAGGGAAGAATTTCTTCCTCATATCTAATCTAAACCCACCCTCTTTCATTTCTTTGGTAAGAACTTGTGCTGGCATGGCTTCATCGCCTGCTTTTTACATCTTTTTCCTCGTTCAGCTTGCAGGCTCCTGGAACCAAGGACACTCTCTTGCTGGGTGTTCGTGAAGTGTGTGGACCGCTGGAGGCTATCTAGAGGAACTATCTAATTTGACTTTCTTGACAAATAATGAATTGTTAATTACAGTAAGTCTTTTTTTGATAATAATAAGAACAATAGCATAACTTTATAAAAATCCAAGCTAGTTGGTACTTTTATATTCTTATCTAGAAACTCAGTGGGTGGGATTTGTATAATCTAACTTCAATCATCTATAAATTAGGTGTCCATTCTGGTTTGCCATTTAAGTTGTCTTTACAGTCAATGGAGTATGAGATGTATTCAGGAGCTGATTCTAAAACTGGTGTGATGAAACATCCTCTGGAGAAACATATCTCTTTCCAGTTTTTAGAATATGACTAGATCAAATCAGTTGTATAGACTTAGGCTTTTAAAATATGGAGAAATAAATTCTAGATTCACAGAGAAATAGATAGATCTGGATTCACCTAAGTGAGGAATGTCATTGGTGAGATAGACATTCCTCAGTGACTTAAGAATCTGCAATCCCAACATTAGGATTAATTTGTGTTTGAGGCATTGCATTATATTCAGCATATTTTCTGAATGCAAACTACAGGTCCAGTTCTGAAAAATATTGCCCACCTGTCAAACTATAAATATATAAATTGGTTTCAGTGTTTCAGTATTTGCAGGACTGGATCTATGTCCGAGGCATGCAACTCATTGGGTACGTTTGAGCATGACTGCAAAAGAGCAGAGGTCAGTGCATGTCATTTCCAGATCGGCTGGACTTTTACTTCCCATTATTTTAAATGTATAGCTGAATCCATATTTACTCCACTGTTGCCCTGCCATTTTGCTGACAGCTGTGATTTATCTGCCTGATTTCCTTAATTTGAAAGTCCTCAGAAATACCTTTTTTTAACCTTGTTATCAGACCTTGTTTTCCCCCATTTACCTCAGCCAGGCAAAAGGATTTCTGCATTGAGCAAGGGGTTCAGGGTGCAGCCCCCCCTCTGAGAAAATCTGCTCTCAAATGGCCAGCTGTCCATCTTAGAAGTTCCTTGCCAGGATTTTATTGAGGTAGAGGGTGCGTCATAGTTCGACCTCATGGCTGGAAGGTGTGGACACTGTTGGAATGATGTCTCATAGGAGCTTGAGTCATCCTTGCCACTAACATTAGCATAGCCCAGGCTGATATTTAGCATTCTCTTTGTAGCCATAAGCAAATTGTAAAGCATCTTCAGTGAACCAGGCTCCAGTCCCCCTGAACTCAGCAGGATTTTTGTGGTTGAAATAAAATGTAAGTAAGCTTGGAGTGCAGTTTCCAGTCTGTAAAACAGAAATCATAGCCACACAGCAGAGCACTTCTGCTTAGTTTTAACCACATGGGTAATTCTTTCTACAGGATCACTGCTCTGCTGAACTCCAATGTGCTAAAACCCTATGCAAAATCAAGGGCAAGAAGTTATAATTATCTCTCAATTGTGTTGACTTTGAATTATTTTCTTGTATCACACAGATGATAGAAGTGCTTTATAGAATAATAATAATAATGATAATAATACTATAACAAAAATAATCATACCATGAAACTCTCTTTGCTATTATTAATGTAAGGTGGATGGCATTCATATCCTTTATAGATGGACTTGCATAAATCCTTACAGAGATATTGCTTTCTGAAATGAAAATTCAATGACATTATCTTGTGTGCAAATTATATCATAATTTATACTATACATCTTAGGTAAACATTTGAAAACAGATTTCCAAGGCCCTGTCTTAATCTTAATTTTGCTTTTCAACAAGGAAACAGTTACTGGATATAGAAAGCAATAATATAAAACCAAGTAACAACATGAGTCAACACAAACTGATTATTTGCACACACTTTCCTGCATCCTAATTGCTTTCAGTGTTCTCAAAACACCATTAGGTGGAGAAATAACAACTTTCATCATACAATAAAAGGCAATTACACCAACTTGGAGAAGATACCTTGGGAATCTTCATATCAAGCTTGATTTACCCTGATGTTAGGCAAACGTGTACCAATTGCAACAGTTTTGACTCAACTCCAACACAAAATAGAGTTCCCTGAAGTTCACTGGAGGTAAAGCTACATTTTCACAGTGGTCCCTTCTGGCCTTTAATCTATTAATCATGGTCTTTTTAGATTGAAGTACCAGAACTAACTACATGCCCCATCTTCCTGATTGTCTCCTACTCATTTTCCTATAGTCTCTCTTTCTTGTTCTATATTTAAACTCCATGGCCCTTTCCAGCCTTAACATATGCAGTGCATCCTACCTTCCTTGTCTGAATGTGCTTGTGAAACCGGGTAGCCTGGTTTGTATGGCCATACCAGAAGAGTTATTCTGAACAAAATAAGGTTCTGCCTGATTGACACCTTCAACACAAGAAAACATGTGCTTTATTACAAAATAAAGCAATGCCTGAAAAGCCAGTCCAACGTTAGCCAGTAGAGTAATTAAAGTGGAGCTGGTTGGCACCCCCCCTGCATCCGGGATCAGAAGTCTCAAAGAACTGGGAAAGCCACTCCCTGCTGTTACTTGGAACAGCCATGGGAGTGATCATCATTATTTCCAGGAGCAAAAAAATCTCATTTACTCATTATAGACTCATTAACCCATAAATCCTAATACCTCCTTTTGCAGAAACAGCTATATAAGGAATTAAAAGGCTATCTTTGCTCTAGTGTGCTGGTCAAAGGCAGAGATCAGCTGTATGCACCTCACAGTCTGTGCCGACAACAAATCATTTTTCTCTTCCACAGAGGTAAAGAAGGTGGAGAAATTATGGAGTCTTTTACTGGGTCCAGTTTACCACTCTAAATTACCTGTCATTCAACTCCTTGTCTGTTTTGCCTATATAAAAAAATACTTCTATAACACATTAAAAACATATATGGGCATTGTATCATTGAAATCAAGGGAGCTTGCTGCAGGCTGTGGCTGGAACTTGTTGGCATTCACACTTAATACACCAGGTAGCAACGTAGACCAGGTAGGAATGTAGACCCAAGACCATTGCATAGATATCAAGGTGCATCTCAGCCTTGGCACACGTCCTGCAAACTGGCCCCAGACCCACTCTGTTAAATTCAAGCCTTGCTGGATTTTGCTGGATTCATTGCACCACGTTATATGCAGTTTATTTGCATGCTGTGGCTTTGGAACAGTGTCAGAAAACATGTTCTGACTGAATGTCTGACACTGGAAACTGCAGAGAGTTGGCTAGATTTCCTATTTCCACAAAGAAAGTTTCCCAGTGGAAAAAGAGAACCTATCAGGAAAAAGTACAGTCCAAAGCGTGATTCTGAATGACATGGAAAATGCATAACAGCCCTAATTTCTTGTTATTAATACCTTGTTATATGGAAAAATACAGACTTTGTCTCTCCCTTCTTTCCTTCCTCCCTCCTTTCTTTCCTCCTTCCTTTCCTCATTCCCTCTTTCCTGTCAGCTTGTTCTTGCCCTCTTGCCCTTCTTTTCTCCTTTCCTCCCTTTTTCTCTTTTAAACATTGTGCTCTATGCAGTCAGGTTTGCTTTCACAGTAAGGGTTTTAAAGAAGTTGTTACACTATGTAAGACTGGTCCAATGCAAATAGTTATTAAAACTTAAAAAAAATACAGTTGTTATTCTCCTGTTGTTAACTGTCTCTTATCAGAAATTCTATATATATGACAAAGCAGAAGCAGACAAGTGTAAGACAGGATTTTTCAGATGAAAAGCTAAAATGTGTATCAAAACTGTGTATCATTATTATTTATTACTTGGTTTGTGTAATCTTCAGGGTATCAAGTCTACATCTTGTGGTGGACGTGGCAAACCAATCCCTTTAAAAAAGAATCCAAAGGTTTGTATAGCTACTTTCAGCAAATATGTAACAATTAGACCTTCAAGATCCCTCAGTTCCTTCAGCTAATGATGAAGTAAATAGTGGACACCTTATTACCATAAAAAAAAAGAAAAAAGAAAAGAACTAATACTACCATTAGTAATAATGTGGTATTATCTATTCTTCAGAGTTCCCTAGACATATAAAATAAAGAAGAGTTTAACCAAGTGCCAAACTAAGGAATGAAAACTTGGTTAGATTCTCTGGTGTTTAATGAAAAAGTAATCTTTTTTTAAAAAATTATTTATAAATGATCTCTTTATTATTTATGAGGGTCTTCTTGTGGAGTAGAGTCACTCACAGTTATGAAATTTATTTGTTTAACATCTGTGAGACCTGTAGACTGATATCAAGCTTCTCACTGAAATTGGGTTCAAAGTTATTGGGAGAGGGCAAAGGGACAACGAAGTGTTCGTACACAGTATGAACTATAAGTTCATATAAATCTCTTCGGTCTTAAACAGTCAAAAGGCAATCTTCCTCCACAGGCAAAATACTGTAGTGGAATAGATCAGCTTTAAACTGATAAATAACCACAAAGACAAGGCGGCAGTGAAAGAACCAAAAGAAGAGGTCCTGCAAGTTTGCATTTGCTTATTTATTTTTTTATTTAGCATTTTATATAGCACAACCAACTTTCATAAAGCTTTCATAAAGCGTAAAGCTTCAATCATCAGAGTCACCTCAGCTCTGGGAATCTAAATTCTATGTTGCTTTTGTAGGCACTGAGAAATTGATGGCCTCCAGAAATCACACTTACTATGGAGTGAACAGCTCCTTGCAGTTCAACATCCTTACTGGATTTGGCACGTTGATGAGTCATTCATTCCTGGGAGTTTTTTAATTTAATCTGAAGTTAATTTCGTTATGCTTTGATCTGCCCTTCATGTTTCAGTTTTACTTGTGCTATATAATTTTGTACTCAGAACACGTATGTGCATTGCAGGAGGCTGTTCTATGACACAGCAGCTTTGGGAAGTAGATAAGAAACACACCAACCTTTACAGCCTCCCAATTTACATAAAACAACTTGGGATTTTTCCCAAAATCCATTGACCGTATCCCTCAACCCAAAATATGACAAATGAGTATCTAATGACATTTTATAAGTATTGCACAAACTGCTGAGTGACTCAATACATGTTTACGCAGGCAGCTCTTATTCTCATGAATGTATTTTTTTTTTATATTTAGAGTGGGCTACCTGTGGACTAAGAAAATTATGCTTCTATGCATTCTGTGACCGTTTACATGCATGGGATTACCACAGGGGCTGCAAAATTATCATACCTTTTTTCTCTTTTTTATTAACATTTTAATTTCCACAACACAATTTTAAAGAAATATTTCCTACTTTGTGCACAAGGTTATGTGTTTAGCGTTACTGCTACAGTCAGTTCCCTGTCTATATAGGAAGCAATAAACTGGTTTACCCACAAGCTGATTCATGTCTTTAGTCCCCTCAAATGTCATGTTGTCATAGATGCAACAAGAGTGATGACTAGGAGGGGCGACAACGGCAGCATCACCCCTGCAGATTCAGGGAAGGGTGCTATGGGATATGGGTTTCAGGCAAGCCACTTCCACAGCCACCGCTGGTGACAGCTGTTGGCAGCCTGGTAACCTGCTATGCTTTGCAGGGTTCTCAGACAGTAAAGCAAAGCCAGTAAGGAAGGTGGACAGGAGTTTGCACTTGCTATTGTGAGGCGAAGGGGAAAAAAAAATACACCTTCCTAGTTTCAAAAAGAGTTTTTTCACCTGTTAAGATACCACATGTAACTGGCCATTGTATTAGTGCTATGTGGATGTGCATCTCGGGGAGGGAGGACCAGCAAGGTGGGAGAACTGGTCTCCTTTTCATGAATCATGGTCCTGGTTAGGAAACGATTAGGTTATAATGGGAATTTTTTCATGCCATTATTTTTCTGACCAAAACTCCATAACTGTTGAATGCCTTTGATTCCAGTTAGTTCTGCAGACCCAGCTTTGAGTCTGTGGGCTGGCACGTGTGTCATCAACTGCATTGTTAACTGGAGTTGATACAATTTCTAACGAAAGTTAGCGGCAGGCTACCCACTGACTTCAGCCAGCAATTGCAATTTCAGAAACCATGTCACTTCTGATGATGCATGAGAATAGAAGGAACATGGGTTAAATTTTGGCTCCTAACATAGAGTATGTGGGGTTGACAGCTGGAAAAATAACCCACCTTTACCTCTAAGCGTGTTATCTAGCTACCTGCCTATCTCTAGATACTTCTTTTGGAGCAGAATTAGGGGGGTTCTTCACTTGACAAGGCTGAACATCTAATGGAATATTTTATTTGCATGTTTTTTTAGAGATATAGTGAGCATTTGGTCTTTGTCAAAGGTTTTAGTCTTATATTTATTTTAAACCTTCAGAAAATGTGTCTTATATTGGGTCTTTTCTCACACTGCAGCCATCAGAGGGATAAGAACCTAGGATGTGAGGTATATTTTCACAGTTTAATCAACTAGAAACAGATCCCCACATTGATTAGTATCTCTTGCAAAAGACGTTTGTCAACACTGAGTCATCAAGTCAGTTCTTGCTATATTATTAGTTAATACAATAAAATGAAGTTTTGCTCTAAGATACACTATCATCTTGGCAATTGAACATGAAGTAAACTGAAGATACAAGATAATTTTTTCCCAGTGATTGATTAAGAAAAATATATAAAAATCAAGTTTAAGTGTAACAGAGCAAAAGGCAACTCCTGAGAACTTGTCATGCAAATAGCCAAAGAAGAGAAATCAAGGAGAAGATACCACCTGAAACTGCTTTTTCATTATTGCATGTGGTTCCTGTGGTTGATTTCTGTAATGTAGAGTAGTTCAGGATGAACCTGAGAAGTTCCCGAACTCTTTTTGTAAGGGGGATTTGGAGATCAACACTTAATTTACTGAAGCAGTGCATGTCTGTGATTTGTCAAATGACTTCAGAAAGAAGGAAGAAGAGAAGGGTTAGATCATTCTTCTTGAGGTCTAGGGGAGTTTAATTGGAAATATTTTTTAGTGTTACTTCAGAGCAGATATTTTATTTCCTGATGTGGAAGGGATGGATGTGTAAGGACTAACCAGGAAGAATCCCAGCCCCACACAGCTACTCAAATAAAAATGGCATTTTACTGGAAATGTGCAGCAAAGTAGGCATTGTGAGTTCCAGTGTGAAGTTTATGTCCTTTGTTCTAGTTACATACTGGCTCACCCTTGTGTATGCTAAGTGCTTTCAGTGGAGCTGCTATATGTTCAGGCATGCAGAGTGCTCACAGTTTCATGTTTATTTGGTTAGGTGGATCACACTTGTCCCTAGATTCTCTCTAACCTCACTTTTTTTTCAACACTTCGTTTGAAATTGCATGTGCTTTTTGCAAGACAACCTGAGCAACAGCCAAGATAGCCTTGATGAAGTAGTAGTTGACCGTGACTTGATAAGAGTTGCCTTCATATTGTCACTAGTAAAGTTTTTGGGAAGACAATGTGGTATTAAAGGTGGAGCAAAGCAAAGTGGCTTGATGTCCTCAGGGCTTTATGCAGCAAAAGCATTTGTTTGTGTATGTGCATGCATCTAAATAGATCTTCAGGGGAGAATTCACAAAGGCTAATTTTGGCCTGAAGAGATGAATATCTCTGACTTGCCCTATAGTCAGGAAAAAGAAGGAGGGGGAGACAGGCTCCTTCAGGCAGCGATTAAGGACAGCCCCTTCCAGAACTTATTTCTTTCCTCTGACCCAACGGAACCAAGCGCTGTAGGCTGGTGTTAGCCTTTATGGCCACCACCCCTAGAGTGTTTGCTGTTAGCCTAAGAGCTGGGATAACTGGACCTATCAGAGGATGGACTTCTACTTGGAAAGTGTAAGTCATGACTCATTAAGCCTTTGGTCATGTGAAAATTTACATGCACCATTAAAGGCAATGAGATTGCTCACAGTGCACAGACACCACCACCGGGGCCCTGCTCACCATCATTTTTAGTCATAGCTCAGAAAAAATTATATGGATACGTAGCTGCAGGCCTGATGGACAGCAGAGCTAGTTTGAACAGTTGTTTGCAAAATGATGATTTGTCAATAACAAATCTACGTTCTAGGAAAATAACTTTGTCAAGACATCATGCTTTGGGAAAGGTTTCTCAGGTCCAAGGGAGAATTTCTGTCTGGCTATAGGTGTGCTGGAAAGCGGCCAACAGCCCTGGGCTACAGCATTCATCTGGGGCAGGGGAGACCCAGGTTGGCTCTGCGCTGCCTAATTCAGCCCAGGTGTTTGAATTTTTCTTCCTGTGTTTCAACTAAGTGATCTGATGCTTTGGTTAACCTAAGGTGGGGTATTTCCCTCTGGAAACCCAGAAAGTCTTCAGCTACTTCAAAAGGAAAAGGAAGCAGATTTAATTATAAAGCAGCTTAGTTAAGAATGCATTCAGATTTACATTTCCCATTAAAGCATGCAGGCTTTTATTGCTAAAAGCTTGAGAAGACTGTTTTTGGAAAAGCACACTGTATAAGAAAATATTTTCCTGTCTTCGCTAGAAAAAAAACATGTTCCATTTTCTCACTGCATTTTGTATTCTCTCTGGCCCCTATTATTTGGTAATTTTGGTAATGAATTCTGAACTTGTGTTTATCCATACCTTTCCTTATTAGTATATTAATTAATGCATGAATACCTTTATAATTTATTAATATACACATTCAAACTGGTTTAAACTGGTTTTACAGTCAGGAATCACATATTTACTGAGAACTATCACATTAGACCAATCTTTCATGCCACATTATGACAAGAAGGCATCCATCAGAAGTACCAGTCCTAATAGGAAGTGGCTAGCTTAAAAAAATCCCATATTTTTCATAAGACAAGAAAATATCTTCCCATTATGTTTTTGCAAGTGATGCTGTTGACTCAAAAAGGGCAACTTGCAGTCAGTAACACTGAGGAATCCGCAGTGTGTTTAATGGAGAAAGTAGTTAATTTGGTTTTTGAAAAGAAATCACAGACAGATGAAATGCCTCATAAACAGAAATTTCATCTGCAAAGTCTTTTTACTTTTCCAGTGTAGTGGACAAAAAGAAGATAATACTAAGCCGTTTTGTGTGATTATTCCTGCTCTTTATAAACAGCAGCAATGTATCTCTTTATTTTAATTCCAGTAATGTTTTTTTTCTTTTAAGTACATAATTATTGATAAATATGGACAGAGCAGAACATGGGTCCGCTTTGAATAACTGCTAGCATTTTTTTATTAGCTTGACAATTAAATGTAATATTTCACATACACTGTTCAGCTTCCTGCAAGAAGAATAAAAGCATTGTTGCTCAATATCTCTAACTCCATTGTGTAGCAAAGGAATATTTTAAGAGCATTATTATCATAAGAAAGATGATAAGTTAGTACTTTCCATAGAGAGTGTAACTTGTTCGAAAAATTAGAGAAAAATCGAAGTATTTTTAGTGAAGAGCCATTTAAAAAAAATTACTTGTTTATTTATTTTAATGGCAACATCTTTTAGTTATCGATACACTTCAAAATAAATTCACATGGAAAGTTTACAAAATTACTAGTGTATAATCCTCAACAAAACCTCTTTTCCCTCAAAAAGACACATGGAAAGTTTACAAAATTACTAGTGTATAATCCTCAACAAAACCTCTTTTCCCTCAAAAAGAAGGAATGCTCACTTTGATCCTCACTTACAATGCTTTGATGAGTATAACAAAAAAAAAAAAGGCTGACTGACAAGGTACAGATGGTATCCATTGACCAGAACCCAGGTGTTCCTGGCCTTGGAGCATTCAGGCTGAGCCCTTTCTTGCTTGCAGTCTTTCCAGCGCCACTGAAGTGAGTTTCCCTACAATAGAATCTCAGGGGAGTGTTTTCTGCACCACCCCCTGCACACAGCTCAGTCGTTCATCCTTGTTGGTGACTTTGAGTGTTCTTCAGAGAGAGAGACGAAGTTTACTTTTGAGCCCTCTCAGTAAAGTGAGTCTCCAGCTGTTAAATTTGTAGATAAGTGAGCAAGTTTGGGCGTTTTTCTGCCTGATTTCTGAGCAACTCGGAATAAAAACCCAATGAGACTCACACAAAAATGAAGTTGGGAATGCTCCAGGGAACAGCCTTGAAGAAGAACATTAGAGAGCACTGGATGTTGGTGGAGGGAACCCAAAGGATGGTAGCTGTGAGTTGCAATGGACCTGAAGTCCACCTTGGCTCTGCTTTGGCTTTAGCACTCAGCAGAGAATAAAAAAAGAAAGAAGGAAGAAAGAAGAATGAGTGATGATTTTATAATAAGTTCAAGAAGGTGATTTTAAACACAAAAGCATCCCTGCTATCTCTCTGCAGCCAAATACTTCCCAAACAGCAAGCCCTGTATTGCTGAGCAGTAGAGCCCAAAGGCCAGATGCTAATTGAGATGTTCAGGCATGAATCCTGGGCAATCCTACTGGCCTCAGTTAAGACACTCCATATTTACCCTGATTAACTGTGATTATGCTCTGCCTCTATGAAAATAAGCAGCTAAGGATCCATTATAACATAAGGCTACAAGTGCTGTAGAACAGCTGAAGCTGCATATATGCACACATACGCACACAGGTTTAAGGCTCTGGGCATACACTGTTATTAATGCTTGTATTTAGCACCTGGACTAATACTGCAGTCATCTCCCTGAAAATTAAAGCAATGCATTGTAATGCTAAACTGATAAATCAGCCTGCAAATACATCCCCAGAAATATTTATTTTGCCAGGGACAGCTCTGCTGTATGCTGTGCTGCAAATAGAGATGTTTCTGAAGACAAATGGGCTGAATTTTTCGGAATGTGTAAATCACCAGAGTTCTGGGATGTTAACATAAGTACACCAATTTTCATGAGCAAAGAATTTGACAGTTTTCATGGAAAGTAATGACTGTTTAGTTACAGTTTCAGCTATTAAAATTAATTACTTGGAAATTCCTAGGCTACATTTATTAAATGGAAAAAATTGCCATAAGGGTGCTACTTTAATAACCGTGCAACTAGCTCACAAAAAAGTTTCGGCAGTTATTTTTCCTTACTGCATTTTTTGTTGTTTTGTTTATGGTTATTTTGACCATATATTAGTTTAGCAATATTTCAGATCAGCTTTAGAATCTTAAAGTTTGGTACGAGGGTTGCTGTAAGGCTATATTTTTCTATCTGATTTTGAATTCTTAGTAAAGCAAAAATTATACAGATGCTGTAAGCTGTGTTTTATTGCATTTTTAATGGAATGAATGTTAAATATTAGAATTGTCACTGGTTTTAATGGCAATAACCCCTTAAAAAAATAAAATATAGAACCTGTATGCTTTCCTTGCTTAGAAATGCCCTTGTTAAATCTTAACATATTGTTTCCCATATTTGAAAAAAGAAATAGATTTACAAATATGATAATGAGCTCAAGTTTACCATGAAGCCTGAGAAGAGCAGACATCACCCTGTAAAATAAAGCACTTCTAGAGCCATTTGCTGTGTGCTATTGATATTAGATATTATGTAGGCTACACTCTGAGTACGATTACCTTACAAAATTCTGTTTTAGAAGGAAAATGAAATCATTAGTTCATTGGAACTGAAAATTTGCAGTCAATCAGTAGATTAAGTTCACAGTGATCAAGAATTACTATATTAAAATTCATTAGCAAAAGGAAAGGCATCATCTATAAAATTGGGTTAAATGGCTTAACTGGGTTAAGATAAGTTTTTTCTTGCCTTTGCTTTGTTTCTTGTAGTTTCACTGTTTCTTGGATATTCATTATTTTGTGTATAAGAACAATGAAAAGTTAAAGTAAAACTTCAATTTTGCTTTTTGGAATAATTTTTGAAACAATATAAAAAATACTGTCTATTTTCTTTTTCAAATCTATCTCCTTTTCATTTTATTTATCTGTTTTTATGTATGTGTTAATCTGATAGGAATGTACCATAGTCGCAAATCTATTCAGTTCTACTATAATACTGTTCTCCTAGGAATAATAATAATAATAAAACACCCCCCACCCCCACCCCCCTGTCCCCCCCGTTCTTCTTCAATAACTAGTAACAGAAAAGCTGATTTTATATGCATTCCTACATGTAACTTATTTTTTATGAAATCATATCATGCTGTACCCTATAGAAGACTGTCTCCGTAAAAATGTTACACACACACAATTCTAAACTGCTGTACATATTTTGCAGTTTGAAAGCCTGTCACATTATAGATAAAAGCCACAAAATCCTACACCACCACATCTTTGAAGTTTTACTTTTATTTAGATTAAGCAGTGAGAATAATTCTAGTAGAGAAATATCCACTTCTGAATGCATGCCCTATAATCTTTTCTATTTAAAATGACACCTTCTAAACTTAAACGGCTGGGTAAATATACTAAATTATTGTTGTGATAACCGTTGGCATTATTTTTAATAAAAATTAAAAATTACCTTTCATAAAACTTACTGCCTACAGTCTTCTCAGTGAGTGTGATTCTGAACACAGCATTATCAGACCAGACTGGAGATTTCATGTTACTTTCTGCATTTCAAGCCTTAATATTAAACACTTTTCTTTGCCTAGTATTAGTTTCATATGTTAATATCATTTTTTATTAACATAATACAAATATCACTTGCAGTACTACATCCTTCATTGCTAGCGGCTTTCGTATCAAATGTCACAGCAAATTTTATTTTCGCTAATAGATTACGACTTGTACATTGTATTAGTGAAAGTGAACATTATTACAGGATGACACTAAAATTAAAGAACATACTGTACAACAGCACATAACACTCTGCTAAATTACCTTCTCCTTCTGACCCACTCTCTAGCCTATCCCACCCCACAAGATGCTATCAGAAGTTCTGTTAGATATTTTATTGCTTCTTTGGAGAAAACTTCACCTTTCAAGAACCTCGCTATATCCATTGTCAAAATATCACATTATACAATTCACTGGAAGTGAACTTATTGCTAAATACCCATTAGGTTCCCAGGAGATGCCTTACATTAATTGTTTAGTGAAAGCACCCTTAGGCTATCACTAGGGAAGAACATTAAATGCATAAAAAGAGAAGTTGACAGAGATCCCTGTAGAACAAGATACATCTACTGGCTTAAAACTTCTCCAGGAAGAATCCTGCGAGTCGCTGCTCAAAATGGTCATTTTGGGGTTATTTTTCTTCCTGCTCCTGCAAGCACAGATACAATTAAACTGAAAGGAAAATCAATGCTTCATCAGCAGAGGTTCTTTATAAAGTGATTATGAAAAGCCAAGCTGGGGGTGGTAAACAAGGGGAGGAAAAAAGAAAAAAAAAGGTCATTGTTTTGGACCTGAGCTGTCCGTGTGGCTAGTGGAGATAATAACATGGAAAAAGAAAAGTTGGAGAGTAGGGAAACTGCAGAACCAGTGCTACAGATGAAACAGAAACTAAGAAAAAAGAAAGATGGTCGGGAGAGATAAGAGGGAAAATGAAGACAAGAGAGACAGGGTGCTCAAATGAGCTGTGTATTGAGAAAGGTTGTACCGAAAATGTCAGCTAGCTGCTCACGAGCGAGAAGTCCAGTTCAGCAAGGAAGCCGGAATTTCAGCAGCTAGGCACATCATTATCTGCTACATCTCCTGCATGTCCCCTCAGCACCGTTCTTTTCCCTGGTACTGATAGCTGATAGATCTCCTCTTGATTATGCATCTAATACCATTTCAACTATCTTACTCTACCTTGTATTTAAAACACCTCTGAAACGAACCTGTATTATACCCTGTATATATATATATATATATAAAATATCATCTTAGGAAAAGATTTGGGGCTTTGGTATTGCTGCCAAAGCACCACAAGAGGGGGCACTAGTTAAACAAGACGCAATAATGTAACACTTTTCTCAGGGTTTTTGCTTTTTGTCACTCATAAATACAGAAGAAATATTCTCTTTCCCTGCTGCACTAAAATATGATGCTGTTATGTTGAGAATATTTATTCCTATTGGGATAATTAACTAAGAGTATCTACCATGAAGATATATTGTAAAAAGGGACATAGAAGCCTGAGTGTCCTCAAAAGTAATTAGCAAAATAAAATTAAATTTTTCTTCACATCCCCCTTAAGAAAAAAATTAACCTAAGAGGAAAATCTAATCTTCTTTTTTTTTTGGGCTGAGTCTTCAGATCTGTTTATAATCAGCATTTGAAAACATGGGGCTCCTGGATATTGGGATGTGCCTATATTTTCAACTAGCCATGCCTCACAGCTTGTGTAGTCATTTGTCTTTGTAAAAAGCGTACACAAATTATATTACTATGAATTTTATTTTTATTTGGCACTCATTTTGTGCAGGTGCAAATGCCTGCAAGGCTGTAGAAATCAAGCATATGTACATTGACACTTTATACTAGCTGGCTATCTTAAAGGCTTGTATGTCTTTAATAAACATGTAAGTACCTCAGTCTGTTCAGGATTTTTCTTCAAACAGCCCAATGAGGTAGGAAGTATCATTATGTCTAATTTTATGTTTGGGGAGCTAAGGCAACCAAGGTCTGGAAACACAAAGACATTCAACTCCCACTGAAATCACTGGACTCCAGGTGATCCCATGTATGTAAGTAGCTGAGCCTAGATATTTTGCCCCAGTGGAGAGGTCAAGCAACTTAAATGAGGGATCCCCAGTCCTAAAAGGGAAGATTAAATTCTTTTCCTTGTAAGCAAAATACCTGGCCCTAAACTACCTTTATTCTCATCTGCGCTTCTTTTTATCAAAGTGCAGCTATCTAGGTTCATGCCTGAGCCACGAGGCTTTCACATTCCCAAATAACTGATATGCATTTAGTGGTGCTGTTCCTAACATGCAATGTAAGGAGGCTCAGAACTCATTTTTTCAGCTCTTCCAAGATTTTATGGCTTTTTCTGCACTGAAGTTGCCAAACCTGGCTAAATACAGCACTTCAGACTGAATTAGGTTACTGAAAACTCCCTGGTGCATGTTCCCACCAGTTCACCCATGTTAATGATTTGGGTAAATGAGGACAACAACTCAGGAAAAGAGGCATTCTGTTTTCCAGTATTGCTGTGGGCATTGTCCCCGATCTGCCCCAGTACCAGAATTATTATGTACCACTAACCAATTTCTAGCTTGGTTTACTGTGGAAGGCCAACAAGCTACTGAATGGGAAGCTATCCCTCATCATGCATCTGATCTCCAGTCGACAGAGTGGTCTCCAGAGCAACACTAATGCACTCATTTCAGTGTCTGTACTGGGAAGTCTCATTTGTTTCTCATTATGGGATTAAAATAGGTTTGTTTAACTCAGCACAGTTTGTCCAGCATGAGTAGAGTTGCAAAAAATGGCAAATCTCTCTCATGAGGAGGCACGAAGCTGATGAAAAAGAAAGGAAGACCGGTGGTTTAATTTTTAGCTTAGAGCTTGAGCAGGGAAGAGTCACCTCCCTGCTCTGTCACAGACCATCCTTGTGATCTCAGCTAGACATCTCCAGAATAGCTTAAGGGGTTGTTTCACAAGCAGCGAGGGTTGAATTAACTGTTCATTGCAACTGAAAGGATTAGGAGCTCTGTCATCTCTCACTTACCTTGAGCCAGGCTTTGCATACCTCCCATGGCATGGCAATGCCAACTCAAGCTTTCAAGAGGTTGAAAAATAACCTGGTGCAAAAGAAGCTTATTCTTATTAGATTAGTGAGCTGAACTGCCTGGCTGTGCAGTTGGGTGAGCAGCATTGAAAGCTTATGGGAGGAAAGGACTGTGGTGCTGGTGCTGGGGATGAGCATGGGGAAAAGCAGGAGAAGGAGGAGCAGGAAGGTGGCCGTGCATCTTCAACATCAACAAGCTTGTCTCGGCTGCCTGTGAAACACATCTGTGTTAGGCAGTCAGAGTATATAATGGATGGGGAATGGTGTGGACCCTGAATGGGAACCATCCCTCTGACCAAGGACTCTCACCAGCAGCTGGCTGGCAGTGTGAAGAGGAGGGCAGCTTTCATCCTCATGGTGTTCTGCGGGGTTCATGGCCTGGATTCTCTGGCTAATCAGGGTCAGCCATCCATAACCCTTCTGCAGTCTGGAACACTGTCTCGCAAGTCTCCTTCGGAAAAGGACATGACATTTCTATCTGGAAGCGCTGGGTTAAGAGTATTCACTCAGAATATGGGGTGTTGCTCTTTTTTCTATGAGGACACAGGGTGTCACCATTCCTACCTTCCCAGTCAATCCCCTAAACACCAGGTTATATATTGACATTCCTAGCATGAGGTGACTTGATGAACGAGTTGTCAAGGTGCTGACAGATAAAATTTCTAAAAGGCGTTGATTTTGTATCAGGACAAGCTACGTTGTCCAGTGGACAACATATTTTTACAGTGCCAGCAGCTGAGCAAACCAAGGAGCATCACACTTGAAATGCTGTCAGATTCACAGCCTATGGAGCATCCATATGACCTTTGTAAGAGCTGCATGTGCATCAGGCTTGGTGTGAACACAATCCTGTTGACTAGGAGGGGATACGGGCATGCAAAGAAAACTTTGGCATGAGTTAGAAAAAAAGTGTGTTCCTATACAACATTTCAGTAAAGAAATTAATGGTGTAAAAATGCAGTCTAGAGGCTTAGTACACTGTTTGTCTTGTGGGTGATATCTCAGAATATTTCCCAGGGTATAAAAGCATAGGAATCTACATCAGACCAAAAGTCCACTTAACTTGATGTCCTGCCTCTGACTGGTGTCACAGAAATGCATACAAAAATGAACCATTTTCCATATCATGCCTTCCTGGGACTTTTCTTGCCTTGGGGATGTTGAGAGACCAGTTATGATGATGCCTCTGATGGACTTTTTTGCCATGACTTTACCTCACCATTTTTTAAATCTATTTACCATTTGGACTCCACAGCACACTGTGATCAGTTTTTCCACAGTTTAACTGTGTATGGCAAATGTAATTAGTTTTGCTTGATTAAAACTAGTTACTGGGGAATTTTGTTGCATGCCATCTAGATTTCTATATTGTTAGAAACAATGAATAAACCTTTCCTATTCACTTTCTCCACATCAGTCATCATTTTACCTACCTTTAGCATATGAGAGGGGAAAGTTCAGATCAGGTTTATGTTCTTTCCTTCTCTCTTGAGGTGTAACATGCTTGTATCTGATTTCAGCATTCAACAACCTGGACTAGAACAATCCTATCTGGACTAGACTGCTATCTGGAACTCCTCTACAGATGGCCACCATCTATGCACAGGCTGAGTGATCATATGGAGTGAGTCCTATTGAATCTGTAGAATTGGTCTCACTGCTCATGCACGGAGGGAATGCCCAAAGCACACATCCTGAATATCTCAGATCTACTGGACTTTAGTTGCAGGTTCAAATTATGCACAGCTAATATCCACCCTGTCTCAAATTCTTCAGACTTGTTTTAAGTGTAGCACAGGTCTGAAACTTCTCCAAATTGAGACACTCACCCTGAAAGTGCCCATGTGTGCACCATATATATATATATTTACATATAGAGGGAGAGAGATAAGCTGAATAGGCAACATTATTGTAAGTGATGAGACAGAGACAATGTCTGGCTCTGGAAGGAGTCCCCTAAACTCCCAGCCCTGAAATGACTGAAGAGACCAGAAGGAGAAAGAACTCAGTGACGCACAGTTTGTTTAACTGTGGCTAGAGAATAAGGCTTTCCTCGCTCTCCATGTGAGGTCATCTTGCATACTCTATGTTTGTACTGCAATATTCCTCCAGTTTCCAAAATAGGATGACCTCTTCCAAACACCAGCTTGGAAATGGCTCATATTAACATGTTATTTGGCAGTGACCTCTTTGCCCTTCTTAACTGTGTACCAGGCTTCAACTTAACAAGTTAAAAGCAAAGGTGGTCAACATCCAATATCTGCATCCATACCCTGCAGTATTACATTTACTAGCATTGCCATAATCCCAAAAAGCACTGGAACTTCAGGATGAGGTGTGTCAGCCTGTACATGCCACATATTAGGTCCATTTTATTGTTCCCTTTTTCTGCACCCTCCTTCTGGTGCCACCATCTCAAGTCTGTGAGGAACAGTGTCATGCTTTTTCTTCCAGGGCAGGTGAGACTTGGTACATGAGGCCACAAAGAAAGATTTCATGATGTTGTGGATAAGGTGTTGACTTTTGCCAGAACCCTATCATCAAATGATCCTTGCTAGAGGACATACACCCTAGGAGGCAGCTCACTGCTACAACCCTTTTTTTATCATGTTGCCTGAACATACATTATTCTCAGTTACCCTTATGTGAATTGATCTGTGGAATATCACACTTCAATATCTGGCAAAACTCACGAGTTTGGAAATGGGGAAGGAAAAGCAAAACTACAGTGAAAGGAACCATTCTCACTTCCTGAAGTGGGGACAAGAAAATGCCTTAAGGTAGGAAATGTGGGGGAAAAGAAAGCAATGATGTTAGAGATGGTCACTGGAGCATTTCCATGTTGGTCATAAATGAGTGCATTCGGGATCAGTCCAATCTAATCTGGAAATCTGTTGTGCAAGTGTCTATGTAAGAATGAGTCACTTACTTGAGAGTGTCTTTATAGTCCAGACAAATAAAGACACTCTTCCAGGATGGATCAGAGGAATCACACCTTAAAAGTGTCTACTTCATATACGGTAAACCTGGGTTTAATCTCTGCTTCTACAGGAAGGAATTTAGCTAACACCTCCATGTCTGACCCATAAAAAGCAGGGGAACTCTAGGAAGGGAGGACACAGGAGATGGTGTGACCACGCTTTGAACATAATCCAGCTTTATGATGTGCTCTAAGAACACCTACTAAAGCAGGGTCCTCAAGTGAGACAGGTGGAAGAAGGCTGAATTTGAGGATGCCAAGAGCCATATAGGTATTGACTTGTTGAGTTCTGTCAGCATCGAGACACTTCGTGGCACAATCACAGTTAGGCCTTAAGTAAACTTTACTACAGAATACATAATATTGGGAAGCTGGTTCAGTTAATCTAAATTTTCCTCATTTGGGGATTTAGGCACCTGAATTTCATGTACATCACCAGCAGAAACTCCCTCCTACCATCTATTTTTGTTCTTTCTCTTCATGTAAAAATCTAACCCCAGTAGTAACCACCATGTCTGGTCTTCTGGGAGATTGCCATCAGATGACTCCTTTATGCTTCTCTAGTTTTAAACAAAAAAACTACTTAAATTCTAGTTTTTTGAAGCAGTCTGAGAAATGCAATTAGCCTATTGTGGTACCTCACTTTTTTTTTTTTTTTTTTAAGTAATCTACATCTCTCCAGAAAGAAAACAGCCTCTACATCCTCTCTGGCAGGAAAGGATCCTAAACCACCTTTCGTCCATTTCATGGGACTGCCCTAACCCGCAGGCATTCCCAAAGGGGAACCATCCCTTTTTCTGAAGGTTACAAATTAACACTCAAGAATGAGAATGTCCTCAAGCCATAAGGAGCCCAGGAGCCTGACTCCTAGAAAAGGGACAGAAATGGTGTGATGGACCCTTCTCCTAGGGGTGTGTCCCTTGCCTGTAATCACAACATAATTTGCAATTATGGGATAGTTGTTCTGAAGTGTAGAACTATTGCTATTAGTATATATACATACTTAGAGGGAGCAATCCTTACTCCATTAGATGCTTGTTTTAATTTGGGTATGGGTAGCTGAGCTTCTAACAGTAGCCATGCATCTGAACAGGCATTTTGGTGCATTAAGTTCAGTTAATAAGTCTATTTTTTTCCTAATGCACATGAAAGTCTTAATGACCATGTAGTTCCTGGGCCAGTCGGCGGTTTAATACTGACTTATTAATAAATATAGAGCTTGGCTAAGTGAGAGGGTCTTCTTCACCTGCTACAGTTCCAGTTGTAGTATTTCAGTATGGTCATCTACATAACACACAGAGCATCTGTCATTCTTCCTCCTGCCAGGCAACATTTCCACTTCAGTGTAAAAAGATGTAAAGGTAGAAGATTAAAAACCGACGTTGTTCAGGCTTTTGAAGGGGAGGGAGTTGATGATGCCAAGTCACACTATTGCAGTTTCCAGCCATGTAGTGATAAATGTTTTTGACTCATTCCTCTCTGATGGAAATCCCTCCTTTGGAAATTGGAGAGCTCACAACATCCTCACAATATTGGCTTAAACTATTTCCGTTGACTTGACTCTGATTTTCCTGAAGATGGGTTTATTTTTTTCCATGGAAACTGAGTAATGGAAAAGAGCTCTGCTCAGAATTGTTTTTAAGACTATGGTTTAATGAGAAGCACAAATCAATCTAGTCTAAGTCCATGCAATTAATTAAGGGAGCAATTCCTTCAGAAGCAATTCTGGAACAATTCTTCTGTTCCTTTTCCTTACCCTGAATTGGCAATCATGTGGCTGAGTAATCAGGTGGATCAGATAGGCACTAGATGAAAACTACAGGGTTTTTTTTTTTTTAATCTGTCTTGTATTTAGAAGAACTATTTGCCTGATATCCTGATTCTGATATTTCAGGACCTCTGTGATGCCGTAATGGAGACTGTTGAGAAGATGGAATCATCCCTTTGAAAACAGCCTTAGGTTACCTTAAATTCGCTGTGGAAATATACCCTCTGTTTAGGACAGTGAGGCTTGTTCTATCTCTGCATACATATGACAGGGTTACTTCACTGGGACTTAACTTAGTTGCATGAGTCTATGATCGAGATCAGGATTCCCAGGGTTTAAACATTGAAAACTGATCTGGCAAAGACAAAAGCAAAATTAGAGCCACATTTACAAGGAACTTTGTAAAAAAAACCCGGCTATTTTCCTTGAAAAATCATTGTTTATAGTTCAGAGGAGGAATTTCTCTAAGGTAATCAAAGAATCACAGAATGGTCAGGGTTGGAAGAGATCTCTGGAGATCATCTGGTGCAATTCCTTGCTAAAGCAGGACGCACAGAATTGCGTCCAGGCAGGTTTTGAATGTGTCCAGAGAAGGAGACTCCACAGCTTCTCTGGGCAGCTGTTCCAGTGTTCTGTTACCCTGAAGGTAACAAGGTAAAGAAGTTCTTGCTCATATTCAGGTGGAACTGCCTGTGTTGTAGTTTGTGCCAGTTGCTCCTCCTGTCGCTGGGCACCACTGAAAAGAGCCTGGCCCCTTCCTCTTGACCCTTGCCCTTAAGGTATTTGTATTCATTGATGAGATGCCCTCTCAGTCTTCTCCAGGTTAAACAGGCCCAGCTCTCTCAGCCTTTCCTCATCAGGGAGATGCTCCGGTCCCCTCATCATCTTTGTGGCCCTTCGCTGCCCCCTCCCCGGCTCCTCCCCATCAGTTCTCTGTCTCTCTTGAACTGGGGAGCCCAGCACTGGACACAGTACTCCAAGTGTGGCCCCACCAGAGTACAAGAAAGGGGAAGAACATCCTCCCTCCATCTGCTGGACACGTTCCTTCTCATGCACCCCAAGATCCCCTTGGCCTTCTTGGCCACAAGAGCACACTGCTGGCTCATGTGCAAGTTGCTGGTCAATATTTATATTTATATAAACATCTATATACTATATACATTTATAATGTTTATATTTGGGCATGAACTAATTTTCACTGTTGAACATCCTCTTAAAGTGATAGCTGAGAGAACCAGGTGGGCAGAGTACCACAGGGCTGAGACCAGTTTCATCCGTGCTAACAGAATGCACCCCAGCCACATGGATGCATGTGGACATCCCATAACATTTGCATTTGGACAAACCCATAACAGTAAATACTAGAAGTATCTACCAGTAGTGGATGCTTCTAGTTACTATGAGCCACAGCTCCAGGTCTTGTCCTCCAAGAACACCAGTCCCTTGGACAATAGGGTGAGGATTCATCTCACCAAATTCAAACATTTGCAGCATAGAAATATAAATCTGTGGTACTCATTATAGTGTCTCTGAGTAATCAGTGGAAAGAAATAAACTCTCCGGGATGTTACAGGTTTCATCTTAACTCAGGTGTCTAAAATAGGCCATGCGGATCTAACTAAAGAACCAGACTGCACGCTGCTACCAAGTATATTTTCTGCCTTTTATCTGTACAAATGCAGGAGAAAAAAAAACCTGGCTCCACGGTACTCAGATTGGTAGAAGCTTTTATGATTCAATCTGCTGTATAAAGAAAAAAGAGAGAGGGAGAAAACAGTTGGTTTTATGTGGTATTACATACATTTGGCTCCATTTTCATATTGATTGTATATATAAAAAAAGGGAAAAGTAAATAAACATGAGGAGGATAATGTCCCAAATTGAGTTTTATCACAAGTGCCTCCTGCTGGGATTTGAGAGCAAAACCTTTCCTTGAGGGGACAGAATAATATCATTTTAGTTATGGCCATATTCTTCATTTAGAACCTCCTCATCAGCATGTCAATGCATGTTATTCACTGCTTGGAGAGACAATAAAATCAAAGGGCCCATCTTTAGAACGAAACATGCATGTTACCAACATTTACACTACAGAGATCCTGGCCCTTAATAAAACCTACATCCAGTAGCGAAGTTATCAAATGGAGTTGTGCTCATTTTCTTTTATACGCAATGAAGGAGCACAATATATCTTTACCAGCAGCTGGGAAATTAATGCTACAACTAAAATGACATTCCGCGTCTCAATGAATGATTTCCTGTGGGGTTCGGAGAGTGGCTGTGACGAGAAGAGGTGTGATAATGGATCTAAGTCCATAATGCATTTATCCCCAGGTGCACTTGCTCAATCTGTTCCTTGTGCAGCTTTTTTGGGCTTAGTAGGACTTTTAGAATTTTATTTTGCTGCACTGAGGCAAATGATTATGTTTCACTTTTAAAAATCTGTGAAAAGGAAGGTTTCTGTGCTTGTGAAATTGTGTGGAATGAGATGGGGCTTCTTTGCTGTTTTTCAGAAAGGAAAGAATCGAGATTTTTCAACGGTAGTGCAAAATAGAGTTGTGCTACTGTTTCTTTTGAAGATAGGGAAACTGAGGCACGCCACAATACACTTTCATAAGCAGAAGCAGGCTGCTAAAATCCATCTTCTTTCCTGTGCTGGTCCTTTCTTACAAGGATAGCAAGACTGCAGGAAACAAGTCTCCTTTTACAGCTCAAGTGCAAGTCATTTCTAAGCATGCTTTGTATTAAGGTTTGCCTGTATTAGTAATTGAAAAAGGGCTAATACATGATTAATGAATATTATAAGCATGTTACAGTCCCAAGTTACATTTCTTCAAGAGGACAGTAAGAGCTCCAGCAGATTTTTTAGGCAGTAGGTTGTATGTCAGGCGTTTACCCCATTGAAATTGTTCAGTAACCTGTATGAAGGAATTAAGCACTGTTGAAAACAGCTCCTTAAAAATGGAATTGTAATGTAGTGGATTTGTCTTCTGTGAAGAAGCAAAATATGCAGAGAGGCAGAACAGTGTCTTGAAATAAAATAGAGAGAATGTTCATCAAATCAGGCTGGTGGAATATTATAACTTGAAGATGACTGTGGGAAAAAAAAAAGCTGTCTTATGGCTTATATTGTCTTTCTTAAAGGGGAAAAAAACTCACCTGTTTTGCTTTCATTAAATTAAATGGAAGGTTATTTCCAGTGCTGTGTGGTCAGCCACTTGACTGTTTATCTCTTCAGTATCATCAGTAAGTAATGTTAGTACATTATTGTCACAAATGCATACACACTAGATATCATATATATTGCAAAACTATTACCATAGTCTATTAATATCATTGCTGTTGTACCTCTGAAAGCTGGGATGTGAAATTTCTGGGTAGAGGGAGCTTGGGTTTTTCTGGAAGTGCCTGCACATGAGCACAGTTACCCACTGCCTAGGAAAACTGCACAGCCCACATCAAAGCTGTGGTAATGGGAGAGGGAAATACAAATCCATTGGTTCACTGTGTATTATCTGCCTTCAGGTTTGTATGGTGCTGAGTGCTCTACAGCCATGGGTCCAGCATTTCCAGCCTGCAGTCTCAGTGCTGGAGATGCAGAGGTCTAGAGGTGGTGGCACGGAGAAGTCATCCGTTTCCCCATCAGGTTGCCTTGGTCCTGGCATAACCTGACTCACTTGGCAGTGAAAACCCCTCTCCTCTGTCTCAAAATCCCCCCATGGTCTGTGTGCTTCCCCACCTGCCCACGGGAGGCTTTGTGAAGCTGTTCTGGGCCGGAAGATGCTGAGCAGCTAAAAGCAAAGGTTCCTTCAGGACTTCCTACCTCCTGAAATGCCGTGGGATTGCTTGGGAAAATATTGTAAAAAGGCAACATACAGCACAGTTTCCTGCTGCCGTAAGTATGGTCTGAGTTGCTCTCCACAAGGCTGAGTAACTCCAAAAATCCAGGAAAGGTAACAGATTCTGTTCCTAACCTCAACCCTGTCGGGGAAAAAAAGAATTATGGGGAAAAAAACCCCTGCAATTATCCAACACCAGACACCCTTCCAAATCCAGCTCACCTAAGCTATTTTTTTCGCCCCCTCCGCGAGCAAAATGAATGCTGCAAGCAGTCACAGTGTTAATGGTCTTTTTTTCACGTCGCTTCCCCTTGCTACCCTAACTGAAGGCAGAACTGCAGAGACTTGAGGAGACTCTTCATGCTATCACTTCACAGGCTGGAAGGTGACAGCTTCGCCAGGGACTAATACGGGCCGACATAATTGAATGTGGCCTGCAGCAAAGCAGCTGCCTGGAGCCACTGTTGATTGTAGCTGTCATCAGGTGGAGCCTGCTGCAGTAAAATACGGTCCGGAGGAATGCGGCTCTCGTGTGTGGCTCCGCGGTGATAGCTTATTTACTCTTACCCCACTACAACAGTTTTGTAGTTAATAATTGTCAGTATCACACTGTTGAGTGAGCACAGATGCTCAAGCTCTGAATCATCAATAATCCTCCCCTTAACCTGGCCTCAGAAATTAAACAATGGCCTTAGTATTCCCATTTTCTGGGTGTATATTGTGTGTTGTCCTTTTATTTTACTGTTTTTTTTTTTTTTTTAATGAAGAACCTTAAATGATTTTAAAGATATTTCCTACGCCTGTTTATTTAACTGTCACAGGATGTGGGAGAAATATAATCTGCTAAATTAGGCATGAAAAACTGTACACAAGGAGAAGGCTCCCTGATTTCTGCCTTGAAAGAGAAGTGACTTTAATTACAAATTCAGATGAAGAAGCAATCACATCTTCCATTTATACAGCTTTTTTTCATTTCAAAGAATCTCACCACAATGAACAAGCAATAGGTTTAATCTTTTCTCCTTTATTTGGAGATTGTGAAGTGCAGAAGGAGTGTGAGAATATTTCATATGAACAAGGCTCCAGGAGCTCTCTCCTAGATGCAGTAATGTGTATCTCAGATAACACTGATCTTTGCTACTTGAGCCCTGCCTAAACTCTTAGTGGAAAACTAGGGAAGCCCCAGGATAAACTTGGTCTATTTTTTTGATTAGTACCATTCATAAACTATTTATAAAACATAAACTGTGTATATGATATTTAAATTTAGTATACTAAATACAATAGACAGAGTATCACATACCGAATGTAATATATATTTAGTATATTTAGGGTACCATATTCAAATTTAAATATAAAATACAAACCTTGGTCTGTATTAAAATATATACAGACCGAGGAAGAAAATCCTGTAGCTTTAAAATGATTATGTGGTTGTGCTGATAATATATTACTCTAGTTAGGTTTAAGAAGTGCCATTTTACTTTAAATACTTGTCATTTGCATTTACAAAATAAATCATATTGGTGTAACCGGCTTTTAGACATCCAGTGCTTCCATATCAGTTGGCAACTAAGGAGGTGCAGAGCTGCAGGTACATGAAAGAATTCAAAGTGAGTTGGTTAAAAAAAAAAAGGAAGCATAAGGCGGCATATTGGAGAAAAGATATGTCAGCCTACACCTGCTGGAATTTTGGATTTGGTTACTTTGCTGTTTGTTACCTCCTTGGCTTCCTAAGAAATTAGCTTGCTGGGGATGATGACGAGGAGGTTGGCTACATCTGCATTGCAACATTACGCACATGTTCCTTGCTGGGACACAGGAGCGGTGCACCCCTTTGGATGTCTTCACAAAGTTCTGTCCAGCCTGTAGCACTTGGAATAGCCCAAATGCAGGCTCAAGAGGTCCCCAAAGGCTCTACAAACTCAAGTTTAACTTGCAGAGAACTCTTTCCAAGCAGCTTTTTGGACTGTATTTAGGTTTTGATTATTTCGGTTTTGCACGCAGTCCAACCCCCCAGCTGCATTGTAGTGCAGGTAAAGGAGGTGGCAATTAGTTCTGTTATGATCATGATTAATCTTGTTGATTCTAGTTTCCACCTAGGATTACATTATGGATGCTGCTTTGATTTGGTGCTAAAGGGACAGAGAGCAGCCTTTTGTCCTTTGTCCTGATTCTGAACTTCTCTTACGTTGCTTCAAATTAAAAGTAATCCTGGTATGTAACTGGTGTACAATAAGAACTGTATCCACTGCGTTCCTCCCATCTATGAACCTCCTGAATGAAAGCTGGGGGTCTGACT
Organism: Falco cherrug; assembly: GCF_023634085.1. Classification (NCBI taxonomy): domain Eukaryota; kingdom Metazoa; phylum Chordata; class Aves; order Falconiformes; family Falconidae; genus Falco; species Falco cherrug. The sequence continues at coordinate 75,898,424 of NC_073702.1, forward strand.
TTGATTGACCTTACGGTAGTTTCACAGTGGTGTAACTTTAATGACTTCAGTGGAGTTACTGCTGATAGATAACCTCATGAGTAATCAAAAGCGGAACGGATCGCTCACGCAGGGCTTTTCTACTGCAGACAGAAACAAAAGGTATTTCTTTCCAGACCCGCAGCTACTTAGTCCGTTGTGAAATATTTCTTCCCTTCCTTGACAGAACTGGATCTGCTGTTTATGAAAAGCAAGTATTAATTATACAAGGTTTAGCCACAAACATCTGTTTTTTCTGCTTTTAAATAAACATGTCCCTTCAGCTGGTATGGAGTGTTCACCGGGAAGGGAAGAGATGTACGCTGCAAAATTTCACTGTGGGTTAAGACAAGTGGTCTGATCATCTTGTCAGGGATGATTCCGTACCTTACCCAAAACACGAGCAAGCAATATTCTCATAAACAGTAAAAAAATGTATTTTTAGTAGGGGGATCGTGATGTCGTCTCAGCTGTCTGCTTGTATTTAGATTTTGGGAGCTTGCAAGAGGATTAAAACCACTTGTTTCTTTTCTTTCTTTCTTTCCCTTTTTTTTTTCTCCTTTCTTTTTTTTTTTCTTTTTTTTTTTTTTTTTTTTTTTTTTTTTAACTTGTCACTGCAATAAAGTTGGAGGTGGCTCTGGGGAGTCCTCTGTAAAGTACAATGCCCTGGGCTATGGGAGATGGAGCCCTCAATAACTGATATGAAAGGTCCTTAATTAAGCACTTAGCATTTCAAGGCAGTTATCACGGCTAGCCCACAGACCGAGCTGGCAGTCCGTCACCACCGATAGGCCACCTAGATGACTAACATGAGTTGAGTCGAGTCTTTTGTACTTTAGGCGAGGAGCCCCGAGGCACAGGCTGATCTGGTGACCCTCCCAGATACACTTTCTCTGCCGGAAGGAACTGGATATCGGATGTGACAACACTGCAGACGGGAACGTGTTTTTTTTCTTTTCCCCCCTGAAGAGCAGGGATTGAGGAGAAAGTTAGAATGACAGTGGCACTTTCTTGGCTCTGTGTGTTGGTATGAATATGACCAAACCAAATGAATGAATAATTATGAATGTATTATGAAAACAGAAGGGAAAATCCTGTTGGTGTGGTGCATTCAATTATTTCACCGATTACATATGGCCATTGGGAAGTTAACTAAGAAAGAGACAGCTCGTCCCCCCCCAGTCCCGCTCTCCTTCCAGTTCTCTTTGTAATCCTCTGGACATGAGAGCATAACTGTTTCAGGGGAAGTTTATCTTTATATTAAGGAGAGGGGGAAGACTTTTGTGGCATTAAAATGGAAAGGGTTAATGGAATGAACTATAGATTAAATTGTAAAGCAATCAAAGAAAACCAAACACTTTATAGCAGACAACCATCTTCTGGTGTTTGGGTCTGTGTCAAGCCATGGATGTGGAAAATTAAAGCCATACTGAGAAGGGAAATGAACCATGTCTAATACATCCCCAGCAATAAAATGTTTTCACTAGGACTGTAAAACTGTGGCTTACATTAGGAAAAAGAAAATCAAACTATATGTCAATTCCACATCATGGGACATGAAGTGTCCACAAAAATTTATATTACTATTTAGAAGTGTTTCATTCTGGTGTTTTATTGTGATTGGATGCGCCCTTCTCAGTATCTTTTGACTGGTATGAAAATGATTTGAACTACTTTTTTAGCATTTATTTTACATCTATTACCTGTTCTATTACTTTTTATTATTTTATTGTGCTTGTGTAGAGGATTTTGCACAGTTTTCATTATAATGTAACATTAAGTCAATTTATTTGTGTATTACACGCTGTATAATTGCACCTTTTTTGTGGAACAATTTGGATTTCATTATCCAACAAATCAGCAGTGTTACATTTTGAAAGCTCTTGTTAGAAATCAAGTGCATTTTCCAACTAAGACAACAGAGGTCAAGTTTGCATCAAAAAGGGAGCAGAAGATTTCTTGCCTAAAACACTTGCACAGATGAGGAAGGTCGTGGTGGAAACAGAAATGCTCATTTCTTTGAGAAAATATTTAATTACTATGGTCCAGATCAATAGAGATCAATATTTGCAAGAAGAGAAACAGCACGGAACAAGGTGGTCTGACAAGGAATGAGTTTGAAGGAGAATAGATCAAGGCAAAACCAAATGGGTGCAGGGAACATGTAAAATGTAACAGCATTTTTGTTTAATATTCTTCTGTATAACATTCTGTTCCTTAATTTACAAGTGCCATAAAGAGTACAACTAACATAGGCAAAACAGAGTGTGCATCTGTTTGTGCAGATCTGCTTTGCTATCATTTATCGGGCTGAAACCTTTCCTAAGAGGTGACGTACCAGCAATTCCATCTCTCTCAAAGGTGAACTGAGAGCCTCTCTGAAAAAGAAATGCAAAATAATATTTTTAATATCACACCAAGAATGAGAATATATGTGAAGAATCAAACCTTCTTCCTTTTATAATGTGCAAAAATTGCTACCTGGATCCCTCAGCTCTTCTCTGGTAGTTATTACAGCTTCACGCAGAAAAAGTTAAAACTAGCCCATGAATAAATAAATTAGCTTGTTAAATCCTGAAATCCTCTAGTTATAAGGAAACCTTTCCACTCTTAGACCTCCTATGTCATTCAACTGTCTTACTGTGACAGAGTGGAACCACCATCTTCAGAGGGGTATGATCTCACACCTTTTTCTTTTCTGTTTAGCAGGGCCTTTTGATTGAAAATATTGGATTTACAGGCAGGGATTTATGTGTGTGTGAGCACAGTGCTGAGCACAACCGATCTACAGGATCACTTGAACTTTGATGATCAGTGAGCCCTTCAGGACTTTCAGAAATGAAGGAAGAAATGGAAATAACCTGCTTTTAGTGTTTTAAATGTTGTCAGCTTTTATGTGGAATTGAAATCCCTTGAATGGAAATGGATGCAGAAAATGAGAAACGCAATGGTATTTTGCAAATGCAATTTTTTTTCTCATATTGAAACTATTTTGCTTTTGATAGATTTATTCCTCTAAAATATTGTTCTGACAGACCTTATGCTCTGCACTGAAATTCCTTAAGGAAGATGTGAGTAAAAGCAAAACAGATTTGGATACTTTCTCAAATGTAACACTTTTTCAACAAATTGTCAACTTCACTCTTGAACTGTGGCTTAAAGTCTTCACCTGCTTCATGGTAGCAGATGAATCAGAAACCCCCCCCCCCCGCCCCCCCCCCCCCCCAAAAAAAAAGATGAACATTTAAATTACTAATAAAACCTTTTACTCAGTCCTTTAATTCTCTTTTCCATCACAACTGGCTCAGAAGCTCCACTACAGAAAGCCTTGTTTACTTCAGCCTCTCTCCCCAACCACACATCAAATCACAATGTATTTCAACACCTCTCAAAGGTTAAACAAAGGACTGAGGACTACAGCAGAACAATGCAGAGTAATCACTGCCCAATAAAAAATCATTTTTTAAATTTGTAATGTAATCCCGTAATTCAGGTTCTGGACTGTTTTGGGTGTGTGTATGTGCCATATGTTTGAATACTCTAAGATTCAATGCTCCCATATTAAAAATATTACATATTTGACACCCCAAATTCTTGAGTTGGTTTGAACAGCTAAATAGATGCAATTTTTCACATTTCATGAGACTGATTTTAGGAACATGACCGTCCCCCTGTGCTGGGCACTGGTGAGGCCGCCTCTGGACCCCTGTGTTCAGCTTTGGGCCCCTCACTGCAGGGGGACGTGGAGGGGCTGGAGCGTGTCCAGAGCCGGGCAGGGGGCTGGGGCAGGGGCTGGGGCACAGGGCTGATGAGGAGCGGCTGAGGGACCTGGGGGGGTTCAGCCTGGGGAAGAGGAGGCTCGGGAGATGTTATTGCTCTACCTGAGAGGAAGCTGTAGGCATAGGGGTGTTGCTCCCTTTTCCCAAGTAAGAAACAATAGGACAGGAGGAAATGGCCTCAAGTTGTGCCAAGGGAAGTTTAGATTGAAGATTAGAAAGAATTTCTTCACTGAAAGGGTTGTTAAGCATTGCACCAGGCTGCCCAGAGAAGTGGTTGAGTCACCATCGCCGGGGTGGTGGTGGGTATTTAAGATGTGTAGGTGTAGTGCTTAGGGACATGGTTTAGTGGTGGACTTGGCAGTGCTGGGTTAATGGTTGACTTGATGATCTGAAGGGTCCTTTCCAACGTAAATGATTCTATGATTCTATGACAACGGATTCCCCCTACTCCTTTTTTTGATGTTTTGCTTTATTTTCAGTGAATGTTAGCATCTTTTATGGGCTGAGATGAGCTGAACAGCATACATACACAGGAAGTACATTACATATCAAACTCCAGTGCTATGATAAGAAATGTTTGTATTTGAGTCCGAAAAAAAATATCCAACCCCTGTTTCCAGACAGAGATGAGTGAAAACCTTTATTTCTTTCTGGTAGATGGTCACATAGGGTAATCGGCAGAGTAATGAACTCCATCACTTTAAAATGTATCATTAGAAACCAAGTTGAGCAGCTGAGTGGCTGATGATCGAATGTGAAGTATTTTGTCTCAGTTCCTCAGTTTCCCACAGACTTATTGAGTGGGTCATTAAAGCCATTGAAATCCAGAGCTTCAAAAGATTTTTAGTTATTTAACAATCAATAACCCTGAGGATTTTTGCTTTTTCCTTTCCTTAACTCAATTTCCAATGTAAAAGGGTAATGGAGCTTTTCTGTGACTGCTCTTGAATAGCCACGATGCTTGCAGTTCGACTGTGATCCTAAGAAAGGGAAACAGTTTTTTTGAGGGCAAGATCTGAACAAGTATCATTTCCATTCAGTAGTGAATTGTCGAAGTCCATTAGAGTGATAAAAACATGCTAGCATATGAGTTCTCGGCAAGACGTTTTCTAAAAGGAAAAAGACAAGCATGACAGCATATTACAAGCAAAAAGAAAATTACTTCAAAATACATCATTGTTATTATTTTAACCCATTCCAACACTGTGACAAAATCTTGCTCCTATTGAATTCATAGGAAACACTCCCTAAGCTCCATGGAAGGTTTAATTGATCCAGAGCAATAGGAAGAATCTAGAACCTCCGAAGACAGGAGAAATTCACCAAAAATGCTATAGAAGAGTGGGATCCCCAACATTTTCAGCACAGAGTGCATAGTCTTAGCAGCTAAACATCTAGATAATTTTCAGAGTTTAACTTTGAGCACTCAGATTGAAAATACTTATTTCAGTATTAATGGCAAACTGTTAAATCTTTGCAGTTGATTATTTGCTTTTATGATTGCTTTTAATCACATAGAGGTGAAATTTAGTAAAGACCCTGCACAAAAGTATGTAAAAATATCACAACAACATACATACAGGAATTGCTTGTTTATTTTCTCTGACATAGATTTATCTTGATTTTTTTTTTTTAAAATGACTATTATTAGTTATAAGAACTTAATATGCTAATACTTTATAACAAAACAAGTAGGTGTTAATTAAATTTGTATCTGTACATTCATATATCTATAAATTGAATTTATATTTTACCAGTTTGGATGATGTTTTTATCTTCTACAACGTACCTGATGTCACAGTCTCCAATTCTGAAACCATTTTCTTAATTAAAACACAAATGCCACAATGCACAGAACAACCGTATATGACATCATGAAACACAAGTGCAAGATCAGAATATTGGACTTCAAAGACTAGATGTTTCATGTCCTGAGGAAATGGGCAACCACAAAATAGGCGTCAACCACAATGTCACCTATGCACCCTATCGTGCACAGTTGCCCATAAGACACTTCCTCATACCTTATAGAAAATAGGTGGTAGCTGTAATACAGATTGCTGTGCATGATCAAAATTTTGTCATAATATGACAAAGTGAACAGGGGATAGCAAGAACATTACCAAAGGCCAATAACTCTACAATAGCAGGGAATTTGTTCATGAAAATAATACAATAATCCTAGGAAGCATGGTATGCCCTATGTTAAAAGAAGACACTTCCCTCCTGCTGTAAATAATATAGCATAGAATAAAATAAAACTAAAAATGAGAATTTTCCAGTGTGACCAATGGATAAAAACTGTCTCAGCATTCCAACTATAAGAATAAATTTTAACCCAAACCTCTAAATGGGAGACACAAACTAGGCACGCTATAATAAAATGGGAAGAGGACATACCCTACCTAATTCCTGTCTCCAGGACTGCACAGGGATATGAAAATACCCTAAGCTGACAAACACTGGCAGTTCTCAGTTGTTCTCAAAGTAACAGTTCTGTCACATAATGGCTCCATGAAAGTGCAACCTCCTTTATTTTTTAATAATCTTGGTTCATGAAGTATTCCTGCTGATTCCTCCACACCTTGAGTAAGTATTTATGACCATAAATACTCAGACTCTTTAATGGGCATTTGTACTAGATGCAGTGGAGCTACCCCAGAGATCTCCCATTATCTTTACCAGTGTTTTTTCTTCCATGTTCATCCATTTCTGCTCTATATTTATCTCAGAAAAGCATCTTGAGTCCCAAAGAAGTGTTTGATAATAAGAATTCATAAGCAATGACTTATGCATAAGCAACGACCTATTTACATGCAACTGATTCTGTGGGGAGAGGGAAACTGAACCTAGGATGGCAAACTGCACGAAACATTGAAGACCTGTTTAATTTACATACCTAATCTGGGGATGGATTCTGCAAACTGAAATTCAGTTTGTCACCTCCTTACTGTTTATTGCCCCTTCTAGGAAATAACTGGGATTGAAAAGTCCTTAATTGGGCATCCTGGTCTACTAAATCAGAAAACCCCTCATTCCTATGAAGGCAGGGCATTCCTTTCCCTAGGCAGGGCATCTGCAGTGGAGTAGGATTTTATTGGTATTTATGTGTAAAAAACCCAGTGTATATGAAAAAATGTTTCCAAGTGAGAACAAGAGTTGGGTGTACTGCACTGGTTTTGGTTAGAAGTTCAGGTGTGCCTCTAGCAGCAGCAAAATCAACAAAACCCATTTCTCTTCTGCCCCATATTCCCCAGTTTCTCATTAGTTGGTTACAAGTATTGCTGAAGGTGAAGAAGAAAAAAGCCCAAAACTGCTATGACAAATGAAATTAGCGTAGCAAAGGCTCAGATAAAGAAGAAGTAGGTTTTCTTCATGCAGGGTTGTATAATTATAATTATTTTATTTTATTGTTTGCTGGGGAGAGTCAGAGTTTCAAACTACTGGCACGTAGCTATTTCCTCTCTTGTGAGAAAGATGGGAGATGACATGTCAGTGCAATTCTTTGTCAGAAATATACATCTGCATGAAGAGAGTAGAGTTAAAAATTTAATCTGCAAAGCTATTTAGAGAGTGGATAGGCCTTGACAGGCCTCCCAAATGTATTAAAAGAACAAGAACAGCAGAGTTATAGAAAAAAAAAGCTGTTGCAAGCAAACAGAATGAACCTAAGCTTTCTTGACAGAATCAGTTTGCCAAATGACTTTAAAATTGCACTATGTCTTGTAGTTTTTTCTTAAATAGATTTTAATTTCAATGTGTAAAGCAGAAGAAACTAGCTTAATTTCAGAGACCTGCGCAGGTTTTTTCCTTCAAAAAGAAAAGAAAAGGACCCTCACAGTGATGTTTAGTCAGGTCATGAGACTGGTGAAGGAAGGATGGAGGTTGAGCAGTGGCTCAGGACTCCGGAGAGCTGGCTTCAGTTCTTGCCTATGCACAGACATTGTGTGTGACTTTATGTGAGTTATTTGATCTTGCTGGTCCATTTTTGCAAGGATCTAAGTAATATTCTGAGATTTGGGTTCCTGTGTCACTGAAGTGCACATGGAAATGCCACCCTTTTTACCACATCCTTCCCTGACTGTGAAATGAAGATGTACTGCTTTCTTTATGGGTCTTTTCTGCATATATAACAAGACTTTGAGTCAGGGCTACTAAAATCAGGTGGTAGTCACCTTGCCTAAATAAAGTTGCCTAAATGTTAAACATCTATTCTAGATCAGTTTTGACTTTTTCTGCAGTCAAGAGTCAGGCATCGCCAGAGACCGGTTGTTCTATCTATTTCAGATAAGCCTGTTAGAATAGGATGAATCACACTCTGAAAAGCCCTTTCTTTCTCCATGGCCTGTGGAAGAAATATCGGTGACTGATGCAGACTTTTTCATGGCTCAAGCCAGGAATCTTTTACATTGTGAAACACAATCCTATCGCCCGTAACAGGAGAGTCCTCAGCACAAATAGGTTTCTAAAAGCAATGTTAAAATCAACAATACAGGCCAGTCAAGTCTTAAATATTGACAACTGGTTCTGTCCCTTGGAGCCAAACCTGTACCTCCGACACGTACAAGTCTAGCACTGCAGAAGTGTTTACTCAGTTCTGGATATCATGTGCTTGATATGATTGTATGGAGTTGCTGGCTGAAAGGGAGCCTTCAGGGCTGTCCTGCAGAAGGGTGTTTGCTTCATGGCATGGACAAAATAGAGGGCAGTTCCAACAGATGCTGAGTTCCTTGGCTGCTCTTCCTGTGCCATATATCTGCCTGACAGTGCTACTTGAAGCATAAGATTTTAAGTACCAAGGAAAAAAGCACTTCAAAGATGTAACTAGAGCAACTCTGGCCACGTGTAACTACTGACCATGAAAACTCAAGTCCATATGCTGCTGAATGACCTCATAAGACCTTTCATAAAAAATTTTGTTGATATAAAACTATATCACTTGCAAGGTAGTGTGTAGATTAGGAGGAAAAAAAAAAAGGCCAAAGTTAAATTCTGGATGAAATGAATCATTCTTCTGCTCAAACAATTCTCTTTCTCAGGAGACAGTGAGAAAGCAAGCTGCAGGTGGTAGCTTCTACTCACCAGTTATTGGCACACCTTGAAAGCCTCTGAGAGAATTCTGGGATAAAAGAGGTATAGAAACCCATGGAGAACAGAATTAAAGTTTGCATAAATTTGTGTGGTGTTTCACACAGGTGAACCTGCAGGCATACAAACGGACTCAATGAAGTTGATGAGATTTCATTATAAGTTTGAAACAATTTTTTTCCCCCACATAATCAAAGACTGCTACTTTCAAGGCTTTATTTCAGTATAAATCAATCAGTCATTAAGATTATTGCAATACGTTTGCTTTTGTCCCAGGTTCACCTGTATTCCCAGTTTAACCGATCAGTGTGGATGGTTAGCTCATCGTGTGAATGACACTGATGGTTCCTGTCCTCTTGGGTGATTCTATTTGTGACGGGGAGGTGTTGGATATAGCATCGTGATTTACAGATTCTAAAGTAAAACTATAATCTGACCTGATCTTCTCCATATATGGAAAAAAAAGATCTAGAAATGTCCCAACAAGTTTTGAATTGGAGAATAAATATTTCATAGAATAGTTCACTGCTATTATTTAGGCAAGTTGGCTCAACGTTTGTTTAACTATGAAAAGTACATCTTCTCTTCCTTGTTTACTACTTGCTGGTAGATCCTGTTTTGACTCCTGTTTTTATTAAGAGTAGCTGTATTTTTAGGTTTTATTTGGATGGAGCCAATTGAAAGAAGAATTTCTGGTCACCTCTGTCTGTGCATGGGCAAATGTTTATTTTTCTCTCCTGGTAAGCATCCCATACTTCAAGGAAAATCAAGGAAGAAGTTGTCCCAGCAGTTTTTTTAACATACCAGAAGAGCAGTGGGCTCTGGAGTGAAATAGGTGTTCCACATCTACTAGTGTAGTAGTTTAAGATCAGAAAACTGGAAATGGCAAAAGTTAATCAGAAGGTGATAGAGTTTGTACAGAACATGACACAATTGAGTGACTTACGTTTCAACTTTGAGTAAGCCTCTAAGCTGTGATTTCCTTTTTTGCATCTTCTTTTTTTTCCTCATTTTCTTCTTTTCTTAAAGAATAGTAAGGAGTTTTTTTACCATTGTGGCTCCTGTCAAGTGTCAGTTCAGCCACAGTATTTACAGATTTATAACTAGTCAAGCTCAGCAATTCAGCGAAGTGCTTGAGGAAAACATTATCTTTTTATATTTTATTTCCGTGGCTTTTGATTCATAGATTAAGGGGTCATAAGCAGGTCTTGTTGGCATGAGGAACAGGTCTACAAAGAAAGAAAAAATGAAACATCAGTTTTTCATTCCAAAACTCACATTTTGCTATTATTGAAATCTTTAATACTGATAAAAAGAATGAGGGAAGAGGCGGGAAGGAGTATATCTATTTTCTTTTCCATTATCTTTCTGATCTTACCTATTAAAAAAAATATCTACACTGTATTCAAATATTGCATTTTATTCATGCAGACTGTTTTAGTCCAATTTAATAAATATTTCATATTTTTATGTAACAATAGCCCAAATAAAATGATTTGAAATAAGAATGCTGAAAACATTTTCATTCTTTAACAATGAAGTGTTTAATACCCTTTAATAAGATTATTACTTTAGACTTGGGTTTTTGATTCAGGCACAGCTTCAGTGTCTATTCTGACTTAGAACATCTTTCTTTTCCAAATGCCCAAACTACCTAGAGGATATTTTTAGTTTCCTGCACTACTGTTATACCATAGCAGTCAAAATTACAAGAATACATTGTATAAAAATAATACCAAGATTCCCTGAAGAGGCGGGTAGAGGAAACTAAATGGATTACATAAGGAAGGGGAGAATAGAGAAGGTGGAGTAATTGGGAAGAAAATGCAGAGACCTGCACCATAACTATAAATGACAAGAATGCAGACAGTACTGTTTGTGGTTACAGGAGTGAAATAGAGATTTAAAGGAAAAGCTGGAGGGATTTTGTTTGTGATACATCTTCGAAAGCACTGCAACCCCTGGATTTGATGTCTAAATATGATAATCAGAAGTCAGAGAGACTTTATTATTCTTTATCTTCAGCATGGTGCTGGGGAAATTTTTAGATTTCTTGGAGACAAGGTTTTCTTAGTGAACTTCAGAAATACACTCTCTTAGCCTGTAGTAGTCTGCTGTAGTTAACAGCAGAGGCTGTTAAGAAGTCACTGCTAAATTATTTTTTTTGCCTCTAGAGAGTGGTTCATCTCATCCAAAGACAAAAAATACCCAATATGAATCAGATGATTCATAACTAGAAGAACCTATTTGTTTCATCTGAGCACAAAGGAACTTTGGGTGATGATACCTGACCATAACACATGATTCAGTTGAGCTGTGTCCTTTATTTCACACCGAATACTGTCCCAGATCTGTACAGCTAAGGCCAATGACTTCTAGTTATTGTGACTTTATGCTTCTTTAAGGTGGAAAATAGTATTAGTTAGCCAAGAGAGTCTTTTAATGATCCTCACCTAAACATGGCAGCACTGTGGCTGTTGGAAGCATGACGTCATGTCAAGGAGTCTTACTTCCTTCTAGGAATATGTATGTGTACATATCCATAGACGTGTAAATAAACAAGATTTTAAGAAAAACTTACTTTGGAATTGATAATTTATTTCTTTGTCAAGGACCTATCACTGAAGATATTTAATAAGAAAGGAAAAAAGAAATACCAGAAATGTTAATGCACAGAGCATTGATACAATCAAGGACTTTGAGAAAAGGGGCCTGCCTTTGATTTTTAATGTTTTCTAGGCATCAGTATGTCAGTCATTATTAATTTTTACATAGCTAGAATGCTGGTTATGGTACTAAAGCAGCAGCAGGATTTTTAGTTCTTATATTGAACTGCTTGGTAATCTACTGGATCTAGCTGTTGTGCATTCATCTCAACTTATATTTGTCCAAAATTCTATTTGCTTGGTTTTATCAAAAAATCCAGAATTGGAAATACAGCAGGATATGGGAACAAGACAGGTTATTGGGAAGAAATATAGTAACTCCAAGTGCAATTTAGCCAGTCTATTTTAACAGTAGTTTTGCAGAAATCTGAAGTAGTGGAAGACGTAATAAAGTCTTCAGATAATAAATTATTCTTCAAAAAGTAGCATCAGACCCTGATGAGAGTTTGAATAATTTAATCTTTGAAAGTATATCACTAGAACCATGCAAAAATGATGACGACCAATTTTAGAGTAGTACCACCTCTGAATAAACAGTCTGCCCCCCATTCTATCCACCCAATGTATTGACCAAGCTTATGCCTCTCTAAGACACCTAAAGTTATTATAAATCATGCTTGTCTGGATGCAGCATTTCATGCTTACAGAAACTCATACACTGAATGCCTTTGTAATACTTCAGGATGTAAAATATCCTCAGGCCTTAGTTCCTATTGAAGAGTAATAATGTATCCCTTGCATTTAGAAGCCTATGAAGGGCATAATTTTTATTCCCAGTCTTAGCCTTTAGGTGTCAGATTAATAGGGTGTAGAAGATTTAAAAGTAGCATCCTGAGGCCCTGAAAGCAGGATTCATCTAACCTAATTTTAGCCATCTAAAATTTAGTGGCTCAGTTTAATAGCCTACACATACTGTGGTTCCTAGTGCCATCTGAGACTTAAGAGTTGCAGCTGGAGTCCAGGTGCAATACTTTAGGCTCTCCCAAATGGCACTAAATGCTTGTGTTTAGCCAGCTGACTACTCAATGTCTACTTCATACTAATTACCTAGGATGTGATTCGGTTCAAAATTAACACACCTAAATTTAGGTGTTTGCAATGTAGATGCTTGCATAAGTACTGCATCTCTAAGCTTCCATTGTTCACAATGGGAATTCAGTCAATATAGTTCAGTTGCCCAGAAGTGTTCATCTAGTGCCTTTTGAGATGGCTGAGGTTATTCCTCATGATCTTGTTTTTCCAGGTCATGGGTCTCCTATAGGTCCTGTACTATACCCAACATGACCATGCAGATGTCTCAGACACCCTAAGGCAACTCTGATGTGGTTAAGCAAGTGAAACAATCTTCAGGAGGTTCTTGGGAATTTTCTGCTGGTTAAATGGAGATGACCATTGTCTGGAAGGGGAGCTTAGTCACACAGGGACTAATGTGACGAGTGTCAGTTGATATAACACATGATTTATGGGGCTTGTACTTTTCTAGAGCTAGATCTCAATTTCTTAATCTGTGATGATTTCGTGGCCTCCGTTTATGCCTTGCTAAGTGCCCATGACCAGATTTATTTAAAAAGGATAAACTTGATTTTTTTTTCTTTTTTCTTTTTTTTTCAGAGGAGTCCAAGTGTGTGTTTTCACCAGTGTTTACAGACAACAACATGTGCTCGTCATTCTCTGACCATGTCTTAAATTATCATGTTTTAAAAGACGTTTAGTAACATTCCTGTGTCACTGCTCTGGAGAAAAAACCCTTGGGAATCTGTTTAGTCACACCTGAAAATTAAACAGGATGATTTAATCAAGATATACCTTTTATTAATATTCCTTGTTAATAACAAGTAAACTCATTTAATGCAGATCTTCCTTTCAATCTAATCCAAAAATGGAAGAAAAAAACCCTGTGAGCACATATGTTGAGTAGCACCGTACAAGAAAGGAAAAGTAAAATTGCAAACTGAGGTAAGATTGTTGAAATGGGGATAGGAAGAAGCTCAGTTATTCAGGAGGGAAAATAACAGCATAGAACAGCATGAAATAATAAAGGAAAAGATAGAAAATCACCCAGGAACATCAAGAAGGCTGACCCTTCTACCTTGTGACTGATCAGTTTGGGTCTTATCAGTGACGGTGAGCATACCAATGCTTAGAATAGCAGCTCATTAACCTCAGCTATCTTCTGTATTTATTTAAGCAATGGATAAGGGCTTTTTATTTTTAAGTTGTGTATATTTTGTGCATTTACATTCTTCTTTGTACACAGGTCAAGGTGGCAAAAGAAAGTGACCCGGAGAAGGAGGGTTACAACAGAGACATAACTGACACCTCACTAAGAAGTTGCACAGGCTCTCGTTTACTCTCCCTTCCTCTCCCTGCTTTGATGTACAGCTCACGTATAACTGCTTTTAAATACTGGCATGGGTCCAAACATGCACGATGCTTGGTGAATCAGTGCCCAAATAGTTACAACCAATTGGACTGCTAAGATTTGCTAAGAAGCAAATCAATAAATGCGGTTTTCCAAGTCTCTGGCTGCCAGCGTTGTTTCAGTACATTTAAGGCAGATATTCAAAGAAAGGATTTCGACTTTTTTTGGTTTTAGTTTGTTTTTAGTGTGCGCTGCTACCTGCATTTGTAATCAGATTAGCATTGCTCTTTCAATAAGCTCATTGGTTTGGGATTTTCCTAGGGAAGCCATCATGCAGAAGTTGTTGTCTAGGGGTAGCAGGCAGGAAAGGCTAATGGGAATGACATGTTACAATTCCAGTCCTCACAGACAAGTACTGAAACTTTAACATATGTTTTGGTACTTCTATGAGATGTTTCACAGAATCAGAGAATGGTCAGTGTTGGAAGGGACTTCTGGAGACCATCTGGTCTGACCCCCTGCTATAGCAGGTTCTTTGGACTGACCTCAATTCTCTCTACTGAAGATTGAATCCAAGATATTTCTTTAGTAACATGTATTCAAAACACAGCTGAAAGAACTTACACTGCTGCTTTCTCTACCTAGAAGAGAAAATATTGTGTCCAAGAAGAGATCCATTTTCATTTCCTCCTCTGCCCATTTTTCTAACATTGTCTAACTAAGCAATGACTAATAGCCTCTTTTGGAGGTGATTCCTCACCTTTTCTAGCAAAGCCATTCTACTTGTCATGAAAGAATGAAGGAATAACTAAGAAAAAGGGAAAGCTTGAGAAAGATGTTAGCTCTCCGTATTTGTTCAGGCACTTAGCTGGGATGGGAAGAAGAAAAAGTGTTTAAATTAATGCCTCTAATTTTGCCTGAAGTTCATTAGGGAGTTTTGAGATGAGTGCACAAAAAGTTTGAACTCCTGCAAGGGCTTAGGGATAGTAAATTTACACACTGCATAGCTGGATCACGGGAAAAAAAGGGGAAACACCTGCAGGCTGCTGTACCTTAAGAAGGTACAGTTGCTGCTGTGTTTTGCCAAAAGCCTGATCCAGTAAATACATTGGTTTTCCTCTTTGGCTTATGTTTCTTAATAGAAATGAATGAACACCACTTTGTGATCTTGGAGGAACCTGCACAAGAGCTGGGTGCTGAAGGGGATCTGGTATGTTGAGACTGAAGCCTTTCAGAGCAGTTCCAGATCATGCGTCAAGCACCCGAGAAGCTTCAATAAATGGAGAGAGGATGTGATAATGACAGATTTAGATTTATGTGCCCAACTTTTGTCGGTATCCCACCATAGGTATCTATGCTTTACTGTCAGAGCGGGTCACTGTCTGTGCTTATCTACTGTGGAAGTGAAGTAGAATAATAAAACAAGCAGACAACAGACTGACAGGATAAGCAATTAGGGTAAAGAGTGTATTCAGCACATTAATCTGTGTGTGTGAGCATGCATGCTTATGGGTTAGTCACAGACTCAAATTTTCAGCAAATCTTTTTGCTTTGTTCTTTGTGCTATACGATGGATCAGCTAAGTCATGAGATCCTTGCCGAGATGAACTGATGTTTGCAGAACGTTTCTGTTTCATCCAAGCATTTTGCTTTTCAGTGTCATGATTAAACATCTCCAGGTTCAAACCCAACATTTTAACATTTTGTCAGCCCAGTGGATAATCTATGTTGAGAGAATGGATTTGTGTCTTCTAATGGACTATGAAGAAGGTTTTTTAATATCTTATTGATTTGGATAACTGTGACTAAGTTTTCCGGACCAAAAAGTAAACATGATTTTTTTTTTTAACTCAGGAACTCCTAAATTCAGTTTTCATAGATAGTAACTGCAAAGCATAACCACAGATACTTAATCATAGATGACTTTCCCTAAAAGACAAGGAGTATATTAATAATGACACACTTTGAGGCAGTGGGGAACAAAAAGAAAGAAAGAAAGAAAGAAAGAAAGAAAGAAAGGAAAAGAAAGAAAGAAAGGAGGAAAGAAAGAAAAAGGTTGAGCAACTGGAAATCCTAAATGTTTTTCCTGCCTTTTGGATCTGGTCTCCCAAGAGCAT
The DNA here is from genome assembly GCF_023634085.1 of Falco cherrug. Classification (NCBI taxonomy): domain Eukaryota; kingdom Metazoa; phylum Chordata; class Aves; order Falconiformes; family Falconidae; genus Falco; species Falco cherrug. The sequence goes on from NC_073702.1 coordinate 75,914,454, forward strand.
GACATTGGTTATCAGGTCCAGCTCCTTGTTATTACAGTCCATCATATCAGTCATACTTGGCCAAGATTCCACCCAAAAAGGAACAGTAATTTTTTTCTCATTTAATCTCATTTTTTTCTCTCTTTGCAAATACTTTTCCTGAATCGCTTTGACCTAATAATTAGAATCTGCCAATAAATTCAGATCTTGGTCAGCTTCCACATTTGGGGTTTAAGTCTGATTCAGTCCTAGAAGAATCAATTCACTGAAACGCAAGGGTACAAGTACTACTTTACTATATCAGCTACTTACTGATCCCCTGATGTTCCTTCCTACATTGCCTCTGAACACAAGATAAGGGATTGTATTAAAAACTTTAATGCCTTAAAGTTGGATTCAGAATCTCCACTGATTCATATATGCAAAAATTGCTAATTACTTTAAGCCTAAAGCTAAGACCAGAGTTTTCCAAATCTTTCATGGTGCACTTAACTATAACATAACCACTCCTGTCCAGTCATGTGTTGATGTAGATTTATCCACTACCTTTTCTGCTTCCTTTTTTCCTTGGCTTAAGACAGAGTATATCCCAAGTCTGTTCAAAATATTAAAACTAACTTCATGCCACACTTTTGTGTATTTAAACATTTAATAAAAGGTAAGTTATGCCAATTTTTTATAATATTCATTATTGTGTGTCTGTAATTAAAAGAATATTTTGGTTGGGTTTTATTTAGTTAGGGGTTAGGGTTTTTTCTTTTTCTCTTTTTTTTTTTTTTCCATGTTAGCTTTGAGAAAACAGGTCACCTCTGCAGATAGATTGCAGCAAATCTGATTTATGGTCAAACCCTACAGAAAAGGAATCCCTATGAAATATTCACTTTGATTCAACTGCAGTGGGAAAATGTAAAAATAGAGAAAGCTCATGACATGATATATGAAAATAATTCATTCTGCTGTATATGAAAAATGAGGGGATCCGACAGCATCAATGATTCATCCTCTGCTAATACAAATTCAAAGTAGAGGAAATGCCGGATTTTGTAAAACAACAGTCTGACAAGATTTATGCTGCCAACTATTGTTTCAGATCATCATTTCCTGAAAAATGGGAAGATGATTATTGTGTTTTCACCTGCTGCAGTTTCCTAGCACACTATTAGCTTGCACAAAGGGGTTTCTATCTAGTTTCTACCATCCAGAGACATATTAAGATTGTGAACAGCTGGTGAACTGTTTTGTTACTGGTTTCATGCATGTCACTCTTTTTTCAAAGCATCTCCTGTCCTATTATGCTGATGAAATTTTCTTCATCAACACATTGGGTCAGCTACTCAGCTGGTGTAAATCAGCATAGCTTCACTGAAGCCAACAGAATGAGGAGGATTTACACCAGGTGGGAATCTGGCCCATAGATCCTAAGACAAGCAAATAATTCACAGTGCATTATTTATAGGGTGAGTTTCATATGATTTTCTATTTATGAAAATCTTTGATTTATTCTTCATTCCATGCAAAATTGCTTCAGAATATTTCCTTTGGCAAAGAATCGTTTGGACTGCATATGTCTCAGTTTTCAGGCGACGGGTACATTGCTCATAGTAAGTTGATGTAGGATTGGATAAAGACACATGAGTTTCTCAGACTATTGCAGACCATTTCCTCTTGTACTTGCTCTTGTTGACACAATCATTTGAAAAATAATGTTAATATTATTGTTTTATTTTATTTTATTTAATTTAAGAGCTAGAACCATGGAGCAGGTTCTGTTATGCAGTCCATTGGTAACGACGATTCCTTGACCACAGTGGAAGATCCACTGAAATTTATGATTATGACCACATATGGAATTATATGTGTCCCCAGCTAGGTGGAATAATGTGATTGGGTACATAGTGACAGAAAAATGATTGGGATACTTTTGGAATCCCTTCCAAACTTGCAGAGACCTTTCTTACCTGCTCAAGCAAGTCACTTTAGCTTCTCTATACCACATTTTCTGTATCTGTAAAGTTTTGGAGCAATTCACATATTTTTAAATTTCCAAAAGCTGGGCATTTATTGTGAAAAAACTGAGGATTTCTACACTCTTCATGGATAACTTACCCCACCCACTTTAGACATGTCTTGGAATGGGATGGAGTTGCCTAATTCTATGAGGAACTCCTCCTTCAGCTGCTCTGAATACCCTTGCAGTATTTGGGCTGGAAATAAAATTCCCCACCCCCCCACCCCCATGAAATTAAAATAAGAAAAGTTCATTATAAGAGTGCAAATAAATTAACATTTGTGTGCCTTTAATGTACTTCCTTTTATCTCTGAGGACCAAAACCACTGCCACTTTTAAATTTTAGCTTAATTCACTAAATATCACTACAAAATCAGCCCACTGCTTTGAGATGTTGCTTCTTCTGTCCCAGTGACTATCCATCCCAGTTTAGCTGAGATGAAGCTACTTCACAGTGAATATTATTCTCAAGACCTTTCCCACAAAGTAACACTAGATATAGGGTTGGATTCAGCTCCCTAAAATGTGGTGTCTGGAATCATAGAATGGTTTGGGTTGGAAGGGACCTTAAAGATCATCCAGTTTCAACCCACCTGCCATAGTCAGGGACACCTTCTACTAGACCAGATTACTCAAAGCCCCGTCCAACCTGGCCTTGAACACTTCCAGGGATGGGGCATCCACAGCTGCTCTGGGCAGCCTGGGCCAGTGTCTCACCACTCTCATACTGAAGAATTTCTTCCTCATATCTAAATTAAATCTACCCTCTTTTAGCTTAAAGCTGTTTCCTTTTGTCCTTTGTCACTACATACCCTTGTAAAAAGTCCCTCTCCAACTTTCTTGTTGGCCCCGTTAGGTACTGGAAGGTGCTCTAAGGTCTCACTGGAGCCTTCTTTTCTCCAGGCTGAACAACCTCAACTCTCTCAGCCTGTCTTCATAGGAGAGGTGCTCCAGCCTTCTCATCATCTTCATGGTCATTCATCTAGTGCCATTTCAAGAGCCCTAGGGCACCTAGCACAGCTCCGTGGGATGGGCAGACATGACACAGAATCCGCAGACGACTCTGGACAGTAGCTGAAGATCAGGCACATCACCTTAGGGTGTCTTAAATGGAAGTAGAAACCCGTCTTTAGGGAAATGAATCAAGCTACTGTAGAACAGCATTCAATCCTTGCAAAGTCTAATGGCATTTTAGATTCTGTGAAGCATTTTACTGGACCTCCAGCTGTTGTTTTTGAAAGGTGTTAATTTCTTATACATCCTTTGGCTTCATGCAGACTTCAATGCTCTAGACTATCTTGTTAAGAAGAAAACTCCAACATTTGAATGATGACCCTGTTCATGCGTCACCATTCAGCTCCAGATAAAGACAACTAAGTTTAGGTACGTTCATACAGGTATCTAGATGTGCCCCAGGCACCTAAACTCCTGTTGTATCCAGTAGACAACTGGTAAATAGCAGTCAATTCATTGGTATACATAGCCACATCTAGTCTCATTTGAAATACCCACTGGTTTTCCAGCTCTTGCTCCAGAATAGTGAGAGAATCACATAGCGGTGGCATCACATTTGCCAGATCCATGTAAACGTTTCAAATATCCTAAAGTATCTCTGATGACCGTAAATTTTTATATTTTAGCAAGGTGGCAGCCAAACTGGCCTCTCTTGACTGTACCGATTAGATTTCTATTAACTATAACAGAAACATAGGCAGCCATCATACCTATAAATATGCAGACACCTAAATTCAGTTGCCTTAATCACAAACTGACGTCTACACTATGGAAAAATATGTAGTGAGAAGTCAATCTGAAAGGCTTGGAAAGGGCAGCAATATCACATGCTTTATCCTAGAGGAAAGTGCATTGAACCAGGGTTACCATGATGATCGTCAGCTTACTCTCTTTGGACAAGACTGAGGAAGTTTAAGGCATTTATTTATGTGTCATTTGCTGCACAGGATTAATCTCATCCAACTCAAGATGTGTACAGCACAACAGTCCACATCTGAGATGGGTGTCTGAATGCTACTTATAATTGAGGGAGAGAAACATACACCTAACTTATATTTTAACTCTCAGCATTAGATGAAACTTTTTTCACCACTATTTCCTCATTTTAAATGAAAAAGAGAAGCTGTTTCTGCAGCTGATACATACTGGTTTATCACCAGTTACTCCTATAATACTGTACTGATTCCAGTATTCTTACATATGCAGATTTCTTCTGAGCCTCAATATATAAAGGACTGCTAATCAAAATAAAACTTTTAGGATTATTCAGCATAAGATTTTTAGGATCATTCACAGCTCCATTTCTGAGCTAAGGTTCAGAAGTCACTTTGCCCTGGGACCAAAAAGACAAATAAATTACTTTCAGAAAAACATTAAAAAACATCACTGTAACATTATCATATTTTTAGATGCTCTGTTGGAGTCACGCTCCCACGTTAAATATATGTAACTCAAGATATGTTAGTTCTCTTTGCACAAAGGAGTTCTGAATCCAAAACTCATCCTCTGTTGTCCCTTATTCCATTGGAGCAGCATCATTTCATATCACCAGTGTAAGAAGTGCTACAATTTTTATCTCAATACAATGTGGTGTCTGCAAGCAGCTTTTATTGTGGGAAGTGGGTTCAGAAGGTAACAATTGTTGTATGCATGGCATGCCAATCTGATCAATAGACTGCTGAAGCATGTGCGGCTGGCTCAGCCCAGCACCGCCATTTGCAACCTAATTAGCAGCTGCTCAGAGATGGGAAACAGGTGCAGATCCGGGCTCAGGCCAGGGAAGTCTGCCTATAATTAACAAGGAAAAAAGGGTCAGATATTGGGAAGAATATCAAATCTTGGTCCACTGGGGCTATCATGCTGGCCTCAAAGGCATAGTCACCTGAGATCTTAGGCATGCTAATGTAAATTATGCAAGCTTTCAAACAACATGGCTGCATAATCAGTTGGCAGGGAAGAAATGATGGGCTGTTTATGTGTAGTTTAGTCTGAGCAGTTAAAAAAAAAAAAAAAAGAAAGGTTTTCAATGTTCTCACTGTGTTGCTTTTTTGTTTTGCAAATAACAGTGGTTTGCTGTTGGATAAACAGAGAATGCCTGACTTGTCTACTGGTAGTACTAAAATGCAGACATGCTATTTAGGTGTCAGTTTTTATTTAATCATCAAACTGAGTGAACTCTTATATATGTAGAAAAATTGATTCTTAATTAACAAGGATAACCCTGCCTAGTACTTGCATGGGCATCTCTTAAGCTGGAGGTTGGAGCCTTCCTAATATCATCTCTATTTTCTGGCTATATTTATATAACTTGTGAACAACCAAATTACTTCTTTTAGCTATTAAAAAAGAAAATGTTTGATGAGTGGTTGATTCTGGTTGTGGTGATGGTATCCAGGGTATCAGCTGGGGTTCCAGATCTCATTGTGCTAAGCAGAATATTTACACTAGGGAAAAAGGAAGGCTTTTACATCATAGGGAAAAGGTAAGGAACTACCCTAAGGTAGTTAAAATGTATTGATGACTTGACAGAACTTTCTGGATGCCAACAGGTACTTCAAAGGAAGGACTGTTTCCCCATGAGGTAAGGCATAATCCTTCAGTTTGCCCTTTGAAGTTTATCTGATTAACTTCAGTTCTGTAGCAGAACAGAGGCCAATCACATACACTTATACTAATGAGCCCATTACAATACATATCTAATTGAGATGTTATTAATATGTTATTATATATAGACACACATATATACATGAACTCAGGACCACCTTTAAAACAGGAGGATACAGGGAAACAAAACTAAAATGAGAAGGAAGGCAGAGGACTTCCACTGTAAAACTTCTGCATGTCTTTTTTAAACGTGTACTTCTAGCAAAAGAGCAGCCAGAGATTAATGTTTGTACCTGTTTTGTTTTTCTGTACTAATCTTTGCAGAATAGATTTTTTTTCTGCCCCCTAACATCTAATTTTATGTATTTTCTTAAAACCACCATGAGAACTGAAATGAAATCTGTAATGAAGAGGGAATAGCTTTTATTGACAAGATTTTTTTTTTTTGGGGGGTGGTGGTGGTGGTGAAATAATACCCTGTTGAAAGTAAATAGTATTTTGTAACCAGAAAGGCTGTGAAATCATTCTAGCCGTGTGGTTTTTCTGGATTTCAGCTCTTCGGTTGTTCCAAGTTCCATCTCCCAAAGATCTGCTAGATTCTGATTTCTTGCTCTGCTTTAAGATGGGAAATATTTCTAGGAATTATCGTTACTCAATATTATTTGCATCATGGCAGAATATAACAACAGAAATAATGAAAACAGCGTAAGTTTGTTGAAGAGGAAGGATGCTCCTGTGCTTACAGGGCTGACCAGACGTGAATGTTTCTCAAAGCAAACGTATTTCCAGGATCTCCTGGTTGCTGTGGGAAATGATGTCTCGGAAAGTGTAGGAGATGACTCACTGACCTGCCTGTGCAATAGAAATGAGTGAGAGGAACCACAAAAGGAGCTGGAAGTCAAAGAGCGTCTGAGGATAAGCAACATATCCATGTCCTCACAGTCAGTATTCCTGCAGAGACTGGAAATCTGCCCATGCTATGTAAGGAAAGCTGGAGCAAGAGCCCTGAAGGGACCTGGGAGTTCATTACTCTGAATTGTTGTGTGTGTGATTAGCTGTAAAAGTGGTGACTCTGGAAAAAGTGGCTTATCCCAGAGATATGGAGCATGTATGGCCAAGCAGACCTGCTTTGCCAGAGGTGTATCACTGGGTATCAGGGTGCACGTCCTGCTTTTCTGGTTTCTGCATCAAAAAATGTAGTGAAGTGTTTCCTCAAAATTTTTTAGTTCTGGTGAATCTGGTAGAAAACTATTTTACTTGGAAATTGTTAACTGACTGTACTCACTCCAGGCAAAAGAAACAGTGAAAGGACAGGGGAAAGGGAATATTATCAGTTTGGGCCATTGAGCCACAATGGATTTAAAACTGTTACCCAGGATCATGTGAGAAATTGAGGCTGAGTTGGAAATGTATGCCAGGGCTGTATCTAGTATATTTTTCCCTTCCAGTGTAGGCACAATCCATGTTCCTCTGTAGCTTAAAAGAAAAAAGTAGCAAACAAAATATTACTGTATTTTGACTCAGTCACATTGTGATCAGAGAAGAGGTAAGCTTTCTACATCCTTTAGGAAGCTAAATCCCAGATATTGGGGGGGGGGGGGGGGGGGGGGGCGGCGGGGGGGTGGGGCAGGGCAGATATTACAACATTTAGTTTCTTTGTTTCTTCTTATTCTATGAAGAAATCTAAGAATAAATAGGCAGAACTGCCTCATTTTTGCATGCTGCTCTTATGATTACACATATAGGTCCAGAAAACGGCTTGGAACAACTGACCAGATCATTAGTGATCATTTACCCAGTCTTGTCTGTGGCCCTACAGAGTACTGAAGGTTAGTGATGCTGCTTAAGAAGCCCAAATGCATCCATATTTATTTTTTTCTAAAAATAAACCTCTTCTTCTTTATTCCTTTTTTTTTTTCTTGCCCTCATAGCAGCAACGGCAGGAGCTATGTTGTACCTCTCAGTGGCCCACACTGCAGTATAATATACAATGTCTGACAAAGCCTCACAAAGTAGAATACAAATAACTCCATATCATACTGGAAAAGGAGAGAAATGTGAAATTTCTTTAGTAACAATAATTTCAGCTCCTTGAGCCTTCTGAGAGAAATCACTGCAAGAAAAGAGAGAGAACTTTATATCTGGAGATAATTTGGAGATGGGAAGTATGACTGTCATGTGAACTTGACAGCCAGAATTCCCAAGACAGAGTTTTTTGATTATTCTTGTTCAAAAATTTCAGCGCTGATTCTAGAACAGCACCCTTTATGCCTAACATACAAAGTAAAGGAAATATTTATATATATTCTGCATATGTGAAGTTACATATACACACACACACACATTTTCAAATCCCAACTGACTTGAAGTGATTAATTAATCATTACAGCACCCCTGAGACAGGAATATTATCTCCAATTTAGAAGCAGAGAAATGGATGAAAACTGTTCAAGTGATTTATTCAGAGTAGGAAGCCAGCAGAGTGAAGGAACTAATTATGACTCATTTCTAACTCGTTGCGCAATCTACATATTCCTGTAGGTCGTTGAATGAACACAGTGTTGGACCCCTGCATGCAAACACCCTTGAACTTTGCCATAATTCATATTGAATTGACCTCTAACTCTATAAGGGCTTATATAAAAAAATCCTGGCTGTGCTATCAAATTTCGTAGCACAAACTCAACTAGAGAATAAAAAAATTCAGCATTTACCATTGGGTTATAATTATAACTATACATTTCAGTGTCCCAGTAGGTATGTAACACATAATTATTTGTTGGCCTAATGAAGGATATCATCACCCTTTACTACTCTTATTTAATTTCTATCCTTAGAGCATCACACCTAAACTAACCATACTTTTGTAATGTAAGGCAGAAAATATAATTGGAGTCATTGGAATTATGATGATCAGAGGGGATAAGGGAAATCTTGACATTTTTAATGTGAAAGGTACCTTTCTAAAATAAACCTAGAGTGCTACAGAATATAGCTTATGCTTCTTAGGAACAGAGATTTTCAGCAGAGTGTCTGGCTCATGGAAGAGCTACTTTCTTCTTTGAGAGTGTATCCCTACAGGGTTTTTGGTTTTGGTTTTTTTTTATTTCTTTCCCTGCTACTGTCATTAACCCTGTCTCGTCACTATTACAAGCATCAGACAAGGCAATCCGATGCCGAGGCACTAAATTATTGCCAACCCATTTGTACCATCTGCTGCACAAGTGTCTGTTGATGGAAGGGGTGGTGGGGCACCTGGTGACCATGATGTCAAAACAACATTTGTATGGGAGGCAGGGAACAGCAAAAGGACTGCATAAACAAAGCATTGGAGCAGGCAAGAAACTGAAATTAGCAGAGGCTCCAAAGCAGGCAAAACTGATGCTCTTCTGCTTGGCTATTTTGAGAATCCAAATCACACACATTGAGATGGCCTCAGAAGTGGGAGCACAGTTGAATTTTGCAGCTTATAGATTACAGTAGTGAGGCAATAGCATTGCTGCTACAGGTAATCACGGAGAGAAAGAGGGGAAAAGACAAAGAAATAAGGAAGGGACCTGTGGGGAGTCAGGCTTGCTCAGCATCTGGCTGGAAGAATGGGGAAGGAGGGGAGAATTTGCTGCTGTTGGGAAGGGTGTCTGCTCCCTCCTTCAGAGGCAGGTTGTGTTTCTAGGGCTGGGTGTAGAAAGAGCTGGCAATTCAATTAAGGATGCTTTTCCATCATCTGTATGTAGCCCGTTTTCCTCATTTGCTTATGTAAAGTAACATGACTCCATTTACAGATTTTTTTTTTCATAAACCACTAATGGAATAAAGCACAAAATGCTTGCCCTAAAATCTGTCCGATTCTACCCTTAACAAATATCCTCTCCCTATATTTCTGCCTGCGCAATGGATCATACTAAGCCCCTGAACCTAAACATTCTCTCATCTCTAGAAAAGCCAATTGGTTTTTAGTAATTTATTTACCAGGTGTTAAAACTGAAATAATCTCTATTTATAAGTATCTGCATACATTCTCAGTGTACCTGTTAGTTACCTGCTCATTTTTTTTCTCCAGAAAACTTCAGATCTCTTATATTGCATTCTTCCAGCATTCATGGCCAACATCACTGAATAGAACTGATCTTTCAGTGACTTTTAAATATATTTCAAAATAATTTGCCATAAACTCCATATGTGGTGCATTTTCTTTTTCTGTTTCTCTTGTGCACTCTTTGTCTAATACTTTCTGTGAAGTGACATGGATTTGTAGCACAAACTTTAAGTTGGTTTGATTCCATGAAGTTCATTGCTGGAGGCAATGTTATGCAATAACTGAAAATCTTACAAATTTCGGATGGTGGATGTTCTTTAGTGGCCTTTAAGGCTTTTTGTGCTCCATGAATTCCAAGATGTAAGTTTTATGTTCTCTAACTGGCTTCCTAAAAAGTCTTATTTTTCTTCTTCTTGTTCTTTTCCACGTAACACTCTGAACACAAACAAATACAGATGTATTACTTCTTAAAATTGCCTTTCTTATTTTCAGGTTTGCTCCATGAGTCCAGTTCTAATACTAACTTTCATCTGCATGTCTAAAATACTGCACAAGAATTGAATAGGACAAATCTCTCACTGATTTAGAAAGCAAAAAGCCTAATATGAAGTGAAGTGTCTTACAAGGTGTTCCACCATCTTGTAGGAAGGAGGGTTTCTCAGGACCACTAGTCCAGACAGCTGGATGATTCAAGATTTGCATTTTCTTTTGCCCATAATGGTATCTCAAAAGTCTCAGCAAAGGTTTTCTTTGTTGTGGTCTTTTAACCTTTTTAAAGAGTTCTCTGAACATTTATACTTCCTGGACCAGCTTCAGAAGTCTTTCAGGGACAGCTGCCTCTCTTGCCTCCAATTTAATTGAATCTTTCTCATCTTTTCAGTCTTTCCCCATTATTACTTTTTCTGTATCTCTAAGTATCTCTTTTACTTCCCTCTAGACCCACTTGCTGTCTTTATTGACAGACATTGTCCAGCTGAAACCTGAGTGCAGTGAAATTATTTGACTTGTTTTAGAAATTTTCTTTATACCTCCTGGCCTGACAGTTTACTTTTTGAAACAAAAGAGGTGAGTTACTGTTCCTGTAGTATGAAGGTATTTTTGGAGAAGTGTAGATTACTCAAACATCTCCCATTCTGCACAAGCACAATTCATTTTTACTGTGTAACTGTACAACTTTACACCTCAGATTATTGAATGAAATCTATTTGTGATGATAATTTTTACTTCTATTCCTATCCTCTGGCACACTTGCAGCCCTCTTAACTGGAGTTGCTAGCAAAAATTCATAAACCTACTCTCCATTTTGTAACTGAAGTCCCTAATATAAATCTTACCTGATTCAGTTCCTATTCCTATCCTATCGTGTTTGAGATCTTATTCTAGTGGAGCTAGTCGATGTCCACCAGGTATCTGCACGGCTCCACACATCACAGTACAGTTTGTCTCAGCTCATATTATATTGGTAAGAAACTCAAATGTGAACGTAGCAGTGAGTCACACTCTTTCATGTAGGTTAAAAAGGATGTACATGATCTGAAGGAGCCCTTTGGTCTCTACTATTTCTTCCAAGCATCTCTACTATGTGTGCACAGCTGGCACCTACCATTATTTGGTCCAGAAATCTAGTATACTTCTGGGATATAACCTAAAAGATTTTGCATTAGGGGAGTATTGCAAAATGATCCTCTATTGCGTTTTGCCCTGAGCTGACCTTAGCACATTTCAGTGGTAGGATTATGAAATTGGAGAGAAAGTATATCAACTGAATATTTCCCAGAGGAAAATCCACTTATCTCTGGTTGAATTTTCTTCTGCTCACTTATTACAAGAATTCAGAAATCTGCAAAAGTAAAAGCTTACCGACCATCATTTAATGAATTTATCATAAGTGATGGAACTACGCTACAATAAAAAAAGGACAAATGTTCATGTCAGAATTGAAAAGCTGTTATGAATCAGTGATAATTAAGTCAACAGACTGATAAGAATCAGGATTGAAATTTCAGTGTAGTTGAGAGTTTTAACTCATTCTTTGCCTTTGTCAGGTTGGGTTTAGGGGTTTAGGGTCACAGGTGTGGAATGGATAGTGCTTTGTTCCAAGTACATTTGCAATGCCTTGCAAAACCTGTTGTGTTTTGTTTGTTTGTTTGTTTTTAATGAAGGAACAAAAATCTATTTGCAGGACTTGGAAGAGGAATCAGATATTGAAATCCTGCTTCTCTGTGCTATTTGACTGCATTTTCTGGCTTCAGACTTTCCTAAGCTTCTAGGTTCTGTGTGCTACAATTTCTTTTTTATTTTCTCAAATTCTTCTGTTGAAAAATTGATACAAAACAAACAGAAGTTTTAGTTGATCACATAATAAAGTTCTCTTCTCATAATCAGAAGACAAAATTTCATAATATCTCTAAATACATCTGGACCCAGGCCTGAGGTAGAAGAAAATACCTGAATAACAGTGATAGAACATTTTCAGATACTGATTTACTGCCTTGGGAGAGAGTCTGTAATATTCCATAGCAGAAAAAAATTGACAGTCTTATTTTATGAAGCAAAACAAGTATGCAATATTCTGTGATAATGAAGAGCTATTAAGCCTTTTCCTCTATCTTTTGGATAAGACATAAAATTAAGGGTCTGACCATATCTGCCGTTACACATTCTATAGTACTTTTTATTTAGCTCTGTACCCCTCTATCTGACTCCCTACTGGTGTGGTTTCCAGCCCTTCGGTGCTGGATTTTTTCAGCTATCCCAGCATCTTCGCTCTGTTGAAATATGTGTGAATCTAATTTGCCTACACAATGACCTACTTTAGTTTCTTCTGGAAAAACTAGTTTTTGTTTCTCAAGCTGAGCCATGGTGTGTTTCAGCTCTGTTTGTCAAACAGAGGTTGTTTTCCATCCAGAAGGGAGCTGCAAATGTAATTGAAGATTTACATACGCTGCGCAGTAAGGTTGGCCTTCTGCTTTTATGGTAAAGTACCAATTAGCCACTGACTAGGAAAGGAATATGAGCTGCAAATAATTTTCTGCAAAATTAGAAAACCTTATACTAAGTGGTTGAAAATGTCTGAGAGGTAATTCAAATAATGGTTCATCCCTAGGTCGTTCCTAAAATGTCCAAGAGGGACAAAAGTAATTAATCTGAAAATGAAATTATTAAAATAGTAATTGTCTTTGTATCTGTGACAAATCTTTGTTGATTTCAGAGCATCTGGGTAACTTTGTCATATAGGCAGCCGCTCATGTAATCTGGAATATTGTCTTATTTTCATAATAGCAAAGTTTGCCTTAGGGTTTACTGTTAATTAATCATGTCCAAATATTAACTGACATCCGTTCTTGGGTGTAAGCAAAACTCCCCCCCAGGGCACCTCCTCTGTGGAAAATTTAGCATTTCCATTTAGAAAGCGAAAAGGATGAAATGCTCTAAGAATTAGGGCAGTTGTGTACAAGGGAAAAAAACATCTCACATTAGCTGGGAGGAGGTAGGGAAAGACCAGTTGGCTTCTGGGAGCCAGCTGAGGAAGAAGTCATCAGTTTTGGTAGAGTTTGAGTGAAAGAAGGGAGAAAGGAAGAACAAGTAAGGAGCTGCCATTTTCCCCTGGGATCACACTGGTGTAAATCCAAATGGACTCTAATGTGAGTAGACAACCCGATCTTTGATCAGTATTACATTAATTTTACATTCTTGGTGATCTGTGTAGCCTTAATGGAGTTATTACAGACTTACAGCAGAGTGAATGAGCATAGACCTAAACCTAGTGAGAAAATCCCTTTTTTTAGGAGAATAATTTGGATGAGTATGTCCATATGGGATCTTAACATAAAAAAACAAGCCTCACCGAACTTTTGAGGAAACATTAAAATGGTGTGAAAATGAACAATGAGTGTTTGAACTATCGTTCTTTTATTTATGGAAGAACTGAAATATTTAAAATGACAATCCTGTGCAATAAGATTATTATAATGTACCTGTACAAAGAACGCACACTGAGACAGCCACGTAGAGGTAGCTTGAAGTCTGTGCACAGAGAGATTTCATTCCCACTGTTTCTTCATCCTATTGTACATATATATTGAAAAAAAAAATCACCTTAAAGTGCTAATTTCTTTCCATCAAGTATTAAAGAGTGGTACTCACCAATACTTTTTAAAATTCTTCTATTCAGATACCTATGCCTCTGTGTAGATACCTATTTCAGAGTCCTGTCTTCAGGGGACTACTTCTGCTCCCCATGGTCGTGAGTATTTACCTGCCAAAATGCTGAAATGTCTCAACAGTGTGGGCTAACCCACATTTTTGAAGTCACCAAATTTGAGTGGTTTATTACCACAAGACACTCTTGTGCTGCAATATGCAATCGTCTATCCAATTTCAAATCTTAACTACTAACTAAATATGGGCCCTCTGAAGAATGTCTGAAGTCTTAAAAAAAGAGGTCATTAATTTTCTCTGTTTATGAGAAGTTGAGTATTGGAATGGCTTGGAAGCTGCGGTACTAATTAATTGAATTAGCTTTATAAGTATAGCTAGCTTTTTTTTGTTTGTGTGTGTGTCAAAAGAGGTGCATGATTTAAAGGAACTAAATTGGGCTGATATGTATTTTCAAGAAGTTTAGTTCAATACTAATGTTACAGCAGAAGTTGTACTTTTAAGCAATATCTATTACACCATCCTCTTACAGTCTTTGCACCAAGTTGCCTGTGTCTGAAATAACTGTATTACTAATCTAAAAATGTCTAGTTAAGAAGTCTATCAAAGAGATTAAGGTCTCTGCTTCAGCATAAGTATCTAAAGATGTAACCAGAGAGTCAGTGCTCCAAGGTGTTCGCAGCCCAGCTTTCAGAACAAATCTATATTTTTCAGAGATTTCTAGTCACTAAATGTACAGGTAGACAATGAGTTAAAAATGTTGATGCTCATTGAAAACTGTAGTAAAAAGTAGGATCCATTCACTCACATGGTGTAAGATGCTCTGGATAAACATATGTTACTCTCTCTCCTGCTTGAAAACTTTGCTATTCAAGCCCATTTTACTTTGAGGCACAGATGGGTAGCAACTTGCTTACATTTCCATACTTGGCCATTGAATGAGCCAGTAATAGAACAAGCATCGCCATTTCCAGTTCTCACTTGAAATTTCCCCTCCTTGTATTTCCCAATGGTAATTACAATAAGTTTGGGCAAGTCTTTTTTCTCAAAAGTATTTTGTCAGGTTCGTTTCTTTTTTTTTTTTTTTTTTTTTTTTTTTTTTTTTGTAATTTGCTGACTGCAATGTTCTTGTTCAAATCATCTTTTGCTATTAGATCACATCTGGTATGCTATGTCCAGTTCTGGTGCCTGCAATATAGGAAAGACATTGATAAAGTACAGTGACTTCAATGGAAGGCCACCAAGACAATCAGCACTGGAGAGCTAGCCCCATAAGGAGAGCCTGGGAGAATGGTCTTGTTTAGCTGGGAGATGACTTTGGGTAGCTGGGGGAACGGGGAGAGCTAAAACCAGCCCTCCAGGTAAGTATGAGAAGGGTATCGAGGAGACAGAACCAGGTTCCTCATAATGGTGCGTGACAGGAGGACGAGAGGTTAGGACAGAGGCTGAAACAGAAGTTCAGACAGGATGTAAGGAGTAACTTCCACCATGAAGGCAGTCAAACAACAGAAGAGTTTGCTCAAAAGTAGTCGTGCCATCTGCCTCCTCAGAGGTTTTGAACAACCAGCTGGATCAAGTCCTGAGCTACAACTGTCTTTGCTTTGAGCAGGAGGTTTGATTAGAGACTTTCTGAGGCCCCTTCCAACCTGCATTAATCTATGCTCCTATACAGCTGTGCATTTATTATATGATTCTGCATCCTCATGACAGACTTATTTTGTATTCTGCTGGGTTGTTTGTGCACACATTTTTTCTTCTTTCTCAAAGAATTCCTTGTCTTGCATTTATGCAAAGCTCCTTTTATCTCACATTAAAAATTGCTGATGTTTCTAATGTTTTCTTGCATTATATTGATAAGTTCTCCCATGACCCATGGCTAAGAAGTCATTCCTAGATGGCACTTAACTTTACTCTCTCTTGCAATCTTTGCTGAATTGCTTTCTTGCTCTTGTAAAATGTATTCAACATCACAGATACATGACAGATAAGTGAACGTTCTGGCAGATCCCAACCTCAGGAAAATAAACCATTTTAAGTCTAAATTTGTATCAAGCTACCCCTCCCTGTATGTACATATTTTGACACTTTCGTCAACACAATTTCACTGTGCTTTTATGGAGTATCTATATATTTCTTGAAACTTCTTAAAGCAGATAAGCAAAATCCAGGCACTTCTCCCAGTTTATTGAGTTTTCACAGCTCCATTTATAGTTTAGTTACTTTAGAGGGTTCTGGAACAAAAGCTGGAGACAGGAACTGAGGATTTTGAGAATCTGAAAGAGAAGAAATTGTCCTTTTGTTTGCAGATACTAATGTAAGTGTACGTGCATGCACGTTTCTGTTAGTCTCCTCCTCTTTCACAGACCATAGAATTTTTTTGTATTTTTTAGTTTTGTGCTGTAAACCTGAGTTTGGCTTGAGTTACAACAACTCAGATTGAAAGGCTGTCAGTTCTACTGCTTGGAGTTTGACTGAACAAACAAGCTATTGTTTCTATAAAATATGCTCAGGACTCAGATTAAACTTAAAGTAAGCAAGAGATGATGTCCTGATGCATAATAACTCAATTTACCAAGTTATACTAGAAGTTGTACTGAGTGCTACTAATAATCTTTCAACAGAAAACTGCATTTTTTGCAGCTTTCCTATGCCTGCAAGACATTCAGTGCAGGATTCATGGCTGAAATCTGTTGCTGACTAGGACACCAGAAGACTATAAAAAGAAAAGGAATTTCACATAGGAATTCAGGAGGCAGCACAGCTACATCTGTATTGGTAAACTAAAGAACCAGTTATAGTTTTCTGGCCCGCAGGCCAAATGGCTGGATATGTCCATACTGTTAAATTCTTTCAGCCTCTGAAATATAATAACAACACTCAAAATTCCTGTTGGGAATGGTCCTTGGCCTATGTTGATTCAGAAACTGTGCCTAATGCACTACATATACATAGCACAGCATATCATGGCATTGTTCTAGTTTACCTGGGTAAAAAAAGTCTCAGGCATTATAATGGTAAGATAACTCAATGAAGTTCCATGCCTGTATCCAGGATCTGATGGTGTTCAAATTACCAAAACTGACAGAATTCAGCTGCCTGAGATCAGAGCAAAAACTTGGAAAAGCTGTCTTAATGGTAGGACTAATGAGGAATACACTACTGGAAAATTATTCCTCTGAAATTGTATCTGTGGTTGTAAAAGCTCATAAATTTATTTTGTTAGTCCCTTGTTTGATTATTGGAGTGTATATCAGAAAATCATGGCTGGAAGCAAACTGATATGATATTAGACAGGCTTCTACTACCACTGTAACATATTTCTGAAGATAATGAGGACTTAGGAGCCAAGTCCCTTAAGTGATTGCCGTTTATGTGTGCTGATTCACTGCATATTTTGTAAATTTGAACAGAAGGAAAAAAAGAGCATTTTTGGAAAAATTGAGATTTTTAGACACAAGAGCAAAAAATCAGGAAAAACTGGAAGAGTAAGACCTGATGATTCTTCAGATTCCATAGAAGTATATGGTTCCCTCAAACTATTTTTGAAAAGCTCTAAAAAATGTGTATCTTTTCTTTCATGCTGTTTTGGCTTTATTCTTACTACTGCCAGCAACTTTGTTTGCAATATAAAATATTAAATTTTGTCACAGGGGTCAAGTCAATCATTTTGCTAGTTAGCTTGTTTGGAAGGAATAATAATCTCTTGTTTTGAAACTATAGAGTTGTTCCTGAGTCACTTTGGGTCTCTGTGTTGCATTTCTTGAGTGCGGGCAGAGTTCTGTCCTAATGTTACATAACAAGGATTTCCTCAGGCACAGAAAATTTCAGGAACCCGTAGAAATTTCACTCTTGGATGGTACAAAATAAATGAAGCATCGCACAGCTTTTGAAAAGAGGGAATTTTTATTGGTCTGGTTTGTGTTACATGTCATCCTTCTCTGATAAATTGTTGCAGAATATCAGCAGCTTATGCTGTAGGAGTCACAGTGCAGCTTCGTTATAATCATGTTTATTAAATGCCACAACAGGGCAATAAGCCAGCTTCGACATGTCATTTCATATGTGACTATTGATTGCTATGCATGTCTAAGTAAAAACTAGAGGATAACGAAGAATCTAACAGCAGAACCATGATAAGCAATGATCCACGGGTGAGTCAATTATTTGTTCACCTGCAGTGTATTTCTTCCACTTCATGTCTTTGCTGCTTTTTCCACACATATAGGATGGGACATGTATGAAAATCTGAGTGCCTACTGAGGCCAAAACCTAAACCTTTGCAAATAATGATAATTGGAGTCAGAAAACTTTGTTTGAGCATCTTTATTCTGAAGGGGAGCATGACTGTTGACACTAAAAGAAAGACTAGGTGGTAGGAGGAATGGAAGAATTTTTTTTCTGGCAAAGTAACAAGCCACAATTCTTGTTAGCGTAGGACCAAAAACTGTTGCCTTTATCAAAACAAACAGTAAAGCAGTTGGGAGGGAGTGCAACAGAATTTACTACATGGATAAGGATGGCAGGTAGGAAAAGTGGAGACTAAAGCAATAACATTAATAATCAGATGTCACAGTGAAACCTACAAGAAAGAAATGATAAAGAACTTTATGTAGAGGTACTGTACGAATTAACGTGGCTTCCAAAATGCTGTATGAATTTAAAAAAGGGATTGAAGTATGAATAATTAGCAGAAAAAAAGGAAAAGGAAAAAATAAATCAAATTATGAATGTACTTTTTCAAACCTGGGGCAGATATTTTTAAAATTGTGGAGATTAATGTAATCTCAGTGGTTAAATCCCCTAGCTAGTTTTGAACGTTTTCACATAGATGCTTACTATTGGCTCTAGATCCATAATTAGGCCCTTATATCAAAGAAAACTAGTTTTCAGAGAAGTTGACCTCTTCTTAAAGTATTCAGAGGTCAGTGCTTTTGAAGATCAGGTGACTTTGATTTAGGTCTTGGGTACATAGCCTGGGTATTTTGACCTCCAGGGACATCTTGAACAAGTGTCACAGGGTTACAATCTTTGTGTCCACTCAGTACTGCAAAATGAAAAGAAGGTACTGCAAAGGTCCCTCTGTAGAAGAGGCAGCCTGGTACAATAGGAATATTGAGAGCCATGTTATGGTCTTACTGGCTTGACTGTTCTTGCAGGAAGGCCAAGTGATCACAGTTTGGCTGTGATGTTTTTCTCCATGTCACTCCAGGTGGGAAGGTGCACATGACTGGAATGAGAGCCAGTCATGAGGCTGAACTCGCAGACAGGTGACTGGTCCACAATTCAAATTTTGTTCATTTCCTTATGTCAAGGCTCCTGGGTCAAGGCTGGCATAGAATATCTCCTTTCCTTACTTCAGATCAAGGCAAGAAGTATTGCTGAAAACTGATGGGCTATTCTGCCGCCCTGGGGAGGAATCCATGATGGGACCTTACTTGAGGGGTCAATTTCTTGGTTGTGCAGAACATAAAAAAAAAATAAAAAAGAAAGAAATCCTCTACTCCAAATGGTTGTTGTCCTCAGAGGATTTCCTTTATCTATCTCAGTTACTGCAAGGCAGGCAAAATACTGTTTTAGTTTTTTAGTTCCCATGACAGACAAGAATCTCTTAGCCACCTCTTTAGTTCTAGTCTGGTCTGGCCTAGTCTCTTCCCCAGTCATGTTTACAAAACAAAGTCCAAGGAGATCTATAAGAAGTTTAGCTCAGCTACTGGGGTGACTAAGCACTGTGAATATATATAGGTTGGTTCTGTGCTTATTTGACTGGTATAATACATAATCTCAAGACACATTTTACAACTGTTGATGTTTATGTGATTTTCAGGGAGTGACAATACACTGCTGGAACCAGCAGAGGATTAACATCATCTTTAACTTCCACAAAGCCATTTTACCACGGTTTTTGTTCCTAATACAATTGCAATGGGTTTGTGCAATCATCCCATGTATTAAACTTTCCATTTCTCTCTCCCCTTCATTCCCCTTCTTCCTTTTATCTTTACATCCCTCTTTTTTTTGCCAAGATCTGTTCTTTTTTTCCCTCTCTTCTCATAATTTCCTTTTCCCTTGACTCTCATTTTTTTAGCCACCATCATCCAGTGAGCTCAAGTAGCTATCAACTTTGCACTGCAAGAGTTAGTCAATAAGAAGAACAACTGCCTTCCTTTGTGGCTTTGACGCTGCATCCTGACATTAGGAAGGCTGAGCTGGAAAAAAAATCTATTATGTTATATCATTGTTCATTACCTGAACAGACTAATACTGCTGCTCTTCCTAGCTAAGACTGATTCTCCAGCTTAGACAAGTATAAAATATATGACATGGCTCAATTTCATAATGCATGAGAGAAGTGGTGGAGTGAGAGCTGGGAACCTGCCTATCAGAAAGCAATGAAAAGCGGAATTCAGTTTCAATAATTTTTGCTTTAATGGCTTCACACATAGACTGTTCAGGGCTGCAGGGAGCATTGTGATTGTCTCCTCTGACCTCTTGCATTATACGGGCCACTGAACTGAGCAAATTGATCTCCACAGCATGCCCATAACTTGGGTTGAGCTTGTATGAGATCCTAACAGCGTCAGTACTGGTCTGTGCACCTCAGCTTCTTCTCTGACAATGCTTCATAACAAAATGTAAAAAATAATAAAGCAAGTTTATTCCACGCCTTTTGGGAACATGTCTAGGCTAGTGTTGTTTTTAGCTTAAGAAAGAGAATCTTTTTAGTGTTTCTCCATAATCAGTAGAAAGAAATACTGGCTCTTCCAGCAGGCTAGTCAGGCCACTAAGCCTGGCCCTTGTCAGCAATCTTAACCCTAAGTTCTCTTCCTGTTACTGACTACTCAGGGAGTTTGTGGAGGCAAGCATTTCTAGAAAGAAGTCAGCCTGTTTGAATGACACCCTCTGTGTCCAAATGATGGAGAATTCATTTGGAAATTAATCCTTTCATATTTTTTTTCAAGCAGCTACTTTTTCAAGAGAAGAGCTGAAACATTTTTGAGTGAGGGCATCATTTTCACATTAAAATATTAGTGTTGTCTATAACAACGACATAACTGAGAAAAACTATTAAAAGAGTGAATGTTATCCCTTGGAATTACTCATTAAACAGTAACATCCCCATGCCTCTTAATGGGGGCAAGCTAGTGGCTCCTAAAGGATAATCATTACAATAGACTTCAAGTAGATAAAGCATCATCGGTGCATTCACATGCTTATAGCCAAGTCCAACTCAGGGGGCTGGGTACCCAAAGGACAACTGATCTTACCTTTAAAGACTGAGGCAAAGAGAACATTAAGTACCTCAGGTTTTTCCTCATCCCTTGTCACTATGTTTCCCTCTGCATCCCATAAAGTATGGAGATTCTCCTTAGCCTTCCTTTTGTTGGTGATGTATTTATAGAAACATTATTTTTTTTGTCTTATGGCAGCAGACAGATTAAGTTCTAGTTGGGCTTTGGCCCTTCTAATTTTCTCCATACATAATATCATGACATCTTTGCAGCCCTCCTGAGTGCCCGCCCCTTCTTCAAAGGTCATAAACTCTCCTTTTTCCCCTGAGTTCCAGCCAAAGCTCTGTTCAGCCAGGCTGGTCGTCTTCCCTACTGGATCGTCTTTCAGCACATGAGCATGGCCTGCTCCAGGGCCTTTAAGATTCCCTTCTGAAGAATGTCCAGCCTTCCTGGACTCCTTGGCCCTTCAGGACTGCCTCCCGAGGGACTCTGTCAACCTGAACAGGCCAAAGTCTGCCCTCCCAAAGTCCAAAGCAGTTCTGCTGACTCCTTTACTTACTTCTCTGAGAACTGAAAACTATCATTTTGTGATTGCTATGCCCAAGATGACCTCCAACCATCTCATCACCCACAAGTCCTTCTCTGTCCACAGACAACAGGTCCAGCGGGCCACCTTTCGTAGCTGGCTCCCTCACCAGCTGTGTCAGGGAGGTCTCTTCTACACACTCCAGGAACTTCCTAGACTATTTCCTCTCTGCTGCATTGTATTTGCAGCAGACATCTGACAAGTTGAAATCCCCCACGAGAGAAAGAGCTAGCAATTGTGTCTTCCCAGCTGCTTATAGAATATTCCATCTGCCTCTCTATCCTATAACAGACTCCCACAATGATATCTGCTGCTCATTCTTACCCATAAACATTCAACCCTATTGTCACCATAAGCTCTAGACAATCAAAACAGTCCTTAACATAGCGGGCTACTACACCACCTCTCCTTCCTTGCTTATCCATTCTGAAGCATTTATAGACATCCATTGCAGTACTCCAGTTGTGCAAGTCATCCCACCGTGTTCCCATTATGGCAACTGTGTTATAATTGTCTTGTGCACAAGGTTGTCCAGCTCCTCCTGTTGCTACCCATGCTGTGTGCCTTGGTGTAGAGGCACTTCAATTTGGCTATTGATCCTGCCACTTTTTTGAGGGAGAAGCCCTAATTCCTACATGACCATTCTCAGGCACTTCTATAGTTTATAACACACCAATAACCCTTGTGTCTTTGCTGCCGCATGGATCTCCATTCCCAGCTTCACTAAGACAGCACACCAAAGGACCTTGTTAGCATGCCGTCCCTCAAACATTGATATGGCATCCACAGGCTTATCTCTAGCCAGCCTGGTTTTATCCCTTCCCCCTTCAAATCAACTATCAACAGAGTTTAAAGCTCTTTCAATGAGCCCTGCTAACTCCTGTGCACAGATCCTTTCCTCCTTTGAGACAGGTGTACCCCATCTGTTGCCAGCAGGCTGCTTGCATGTAAACCAAGCCATGATTGGAAAACCCAAAATTCTGCTGGCAACACCAGGCTTGGATCCAAGCATTGACCTGCTGGCTCTTCCCGTCTCTCCCCTCATCATTCCCTGCAGCTGGAAGGGCAGAGGAGAACAGCTGTCTCCTGATCCCTTAACCAGTCATCCCACAGTCCTGAAGTCTCTCTCGATTGCCCTCAGACTTCTTGTTCCAACTTCATCGCTGCCTGCCTGGAAATCAGTAGTGGTTCATAATCTGAGGGCGGTACCAGGCGGGCAGCTTTATCTTCACACCGTTAACCCGGGCCCGAGGGAGGCAGCAGGCTTCCCTGAGATGTGGGGCCGGCCTGCACATCGGGCCTTCCGCTCCCTTCAGAAGGGAGTCTGCTATGACAGTGACCCGTTGCGGGTTTTATGGAGGCAGTTGTGATGCAGGGCATAGGCCGACCTAACCTCGGGGACATCTCCAAGCTAGATGAACCACTGTCCTTATTGTTGGGTTCCCCTTGCCGAGCCCCGTACCTGTCACGTGCGGGCACCTGGGCAGGTGGGGCCATCACAGAGGAGACCCTGTGTGTTATAAACTATAGAAGTGCCTGAGAATGGTTATGCAGGAATTAGGGCTTCTCCCTCAAAAAAAGTCACCATTGCCCCTGTCCCTGAAGTCACTGTGTTCAGCCAGGCAGAGAGAGGGCAGAGAATTCTCTGTATGATGCATCCTGGCTGCCTGCCGGGCCATCCCAGGGAAGGTAGGGTGCCATTCCAGCAGTCTCTCTCTCGCGCTCTCCCTGATACTCCTTAACAGCCTCACCTCCTCCCTGAGCTCTGTCACCAAGCGGAGGGGTCCCTCTCCCCATCCCACACTGGTGTAAGAGCAGGGCACAGCCTGCAGCCTGGCACTGGGGTGGCTGCATGTTCCCACTGGAGCTCTGCCTGGGCAGCTGCTTCTGTTATGGGGGCTGCACAGCTTCGGGAGTCTGTGGCTTTCTGCCAGGGGAATGCCGTTGCTCCCTGGTCAGGCTGGCAAGACTTCAGCGCCATTCCTGCATGCCCTGCTGTGCAAACCACTGTGCCAACTGCCACCACACCCCGGGTGCTCGCGCTCCCTAAGGGCTGCTTTTATAGGTGTGAGGGCTTGGCCATCATTGCTCCTAGCCTTGTCCAGGTCTTGTCAGCTACTGTGGTGTGAGCTGTGGGCTCCCAGCAGGTCTCTTGGCTCCCCCTGCACTTCCCCTGGTTTGGGAAACCCCCTCGCGCACTGCACTGGAGTGCTCCGCTCTGGATCCTGTGGGCACCAGAGCTGCTCCCTGTGGCTCTTCCTTTCAATAATTAGCATCAAGCGTTCAGAAAACAAAACAAGCCTCTTGACCAAAAGAAAAAAAACAGTATCTGAAGGTATTAGAAAACCCTTCATACCCGATTTTTCATGTGCATGCGTGCCTGTTTAGCTCTATTCTTTTTTTTTTTGTTTGAATTGTATAAAACTGTTGAAACAAAATAATTTATTAGCTCAGTTTTATTTGCAAGGAAGGTTCAGTTGCCCTTTATATTATTGTTATATCTCAAGACAATGTTTCTTTACTTATGAGCAGATGTTTGAAATCCTCCAGGAGATTTTTATAAGACTATGGAAATGAACTTGGCATGGGTACCGGTCTCCCAGGTGGAGCGGGTGAACACAAGCCTTCTTAGAAGTCTCAGATCAAGGCTAGTCAGAAAGAGCAACAGAGCCCAGCCACCAAAAGCCTAGTGCTTTGGTGACTGACAGGTACAGGCTCTTTCTGAAGCATAAAAAGGAATGCTAAATGATCTCTCTGACAGAATAAATCTTCTATTTGTTTGGTCTGGACCAGATGTGCTAAAGGCTGATGTGGAAATGTCTGCTGATGCCAATCTCAGTTTAAATCACAATTTGGCAGCAGGGTTTCCCCCCCCCCCCCCTTCTTTGCTCTCCCCCCACCCTCTTCTTTTTCTTTCTTTCTTTTTTTTTTTTTTTTTAAACGTTGCAAGCCCATTCAGTGCTCCTTTAAAAAGTTTCAACAATGATCACAATTAATTGGGAAAAGCCTCACTTGCCTTCCCTAGGACTGTGAGAAGCAGCCTTTCAGGCTTTGCTGCCTGCATAGCAGAGAAGCCACTGTAAAGTCAGGAGAAACTCCTTGAGGTGTCATGCATTAAGGCCTCTGCCCCATCCTAATACCATCTGTCCACATCACATTATGCAGACTTGGATGCCTTTCTAAAATATGGTCCAACAGAAATGGCTGAGATGATAGTTTTAGGTCAGGTAGCTTGACAGATCCTCATGGGCTAGTATAAGTATCCTTGTTTTCCAGAGTATATATATAAAAAAATAATTAAAAAAGTGGTTTAATAATTTTAAAATGATGAAGCACTTTAAAACCTTTAATACCTTTGCACTTAATGAGAGCTCCCTGCCATGCCTGGTGTCATCTTCTGGAAAAAGAAGATAAAATATTTTTTATTTGAAAAACTAACATTCATTTCTTTTGCCACAGAACATGCAGTCAAAATACTCCAGTTTTTCCCTATAAATGAAATTTTCCTAGAGGTTTATTGGAGGGCACAAAAACTTCAGCCAAGGGAAAAAAAAATGTAAAAAAAGATTGGAAGCATCAGTGTTACGATTAGATACTATCTCTTGTGTGTTAAATAATCACACAAGAAACCTTTAGTTTCATTTAAAGCCGTAACAAGACTGAACAGATTTGACATACCAGAGCAGAAAGTCTCTGGCTCAAAGAAATTGTTTCCTGTTTGAACTGAAAACATGCAGAAAACAACACAAAGCATTGAAAAAGAAAGATAGATGTGGTCAAACTTTGTTGTCCATAAGACCCAGTAAAACATGCTACTGAGTCCTTTAACACTTTCTGTTAGTTCAGAAAGCCAGGTACATATTAATGCAGAAGTGTTGCCTATGTAATGAATGATGGAACTGTTAAACAATCAATTTATCACATACCTATGACTTCTTCACAAAAAATTCATGATCCATTTCCACAGGACTCAATCTAGAGCTTCAGCTTTCTGATGCCTTTGTTTTTCTTTTAATTCAACCAGCCACAATAAAGTCTTCTCCTTCCTGGAAGGTAAAGTTTGCTCCAAAGGCAAGATTCAGTCCTTCAGCAAATGAAAGCTTTTCTGCATCAGACATATCACACTTTTCAAATGCATTAGAGTCACTGGGGAATTAGAAATAGGAACTTTGCCTCACTCTGTGGGGTAAATTTTCTGTTACACAGTGGGATCCAACATCTAATTCTGGAGTTATAAATAATAGACTTTGTCTTTGTTATAACATGAAGATTTGAATGCTGCTATGGTCTTTAAGTTCTTTAGTAAATGGGGTGAGAGAGCAAGCAGCGCATGACTCAGAGTACTGAATAATAAATTAGAATGTTAAGGGGAGTTCCAAAGTTGTATGGGAAGAACACTTGTCCCCATTTAAATTCTCTCTGAAACTAAATCCAGAAGTGGCCCTTTGTTGTCCAGAACCTGAACAGGAAAACAAGTTTCCTTAAGGCTTTCTGACATCCTTGCTTCAACCCCTAAATTAAAAAGGCAGTGAAGTTCAAAGAGAATGGGAATATTTTCCTAGCTTAAGTTTGTTTCCTGAAACAAGCAAGAGCTGTAAGGCTGTCAGAAGTATTCTGTGGTTGCTACCTGCATCTCATTTCAGCTTCTGATCCTCTAGGTCAAGAAAAGAACTGAATTTAGAAAACAAATTATAATAGAGGTTCAAAAATAGCAGAGGAATCATTACTAGTTTGGTAGACATTAACATGATCAAATCTGCTAGCACATCTGATTATGACAGATTCCATGTATCTGCAGCCACAATTAAACTCTACATCCAAGAAAAAAGATATTTACATTGCTTTAATTCCAAAGCAAATTTATTTCAGGTGATAAAGGTGAGTTGGTGGTGTTAAGAATTATCATCAGTGTTCACAAGCTTGGTCAACATTGGTACAGAAGAATTTATAATTTTTTTTTTTTTTGTGAGGCAAAAAAGACACTGTATTTCATGGCAGAGGAGACATTTATTCCAACTGTTCAAGCATCCAAGGTGTCTGGTGCTCCATGCCAGTATGTTACAGAAGACTGTACAACCAAGTCTTCGAGTTATATTTCTGTTGACAAAAAAAGGTAGGCAACCTTCCCAGGTAATCAAGTTTTTCATTCTCAATCATCAAATCATTTGCATTGCAGTAAAATGAAGCCAGTTCTTTGATCAAAATGGGATGCAAGAAGAATGTCTTGGGACATTTAACTCAAAAAGTAACACCGAGGCCAGTGCACCAGGTATGGAGGATACAACACTAGCATGGACAGCATCCACCTTTCTTACACTGCGAGTTAGTCATACAAAGAGAGGATTTGAAAATTCTGTGGGATGTATAGGGTGCCTCTATCTGGTGAACATGATGCCAGCATTAAGGATCTTGACTGAGCAGCTGCAGACAATATCTAGTTCTGAGAAGCCCATTCACATATATATTTTAGGAGCACCCAGCAGCCCAAATAGTTTTCCATGTGCCAGGATGGAAGCACTCATAGTCCTAACAACCATTTCAGAATAAATTCGGGGTTCCCTGGCAGTGATGTATAAAACCCGAAATTTTGGAACCGCAAGGATGAGCCGAAACAACATTCCTGGGAAGATGAATGATACAAAACCCCTCCTGAGCTGGACTTCCCAATCCTGCCACTGTGAGATAAAAGTGGTAACAATTGTTTCTCAGGGGTTTTGTCTTCTGTATAAGCAGCCTCTATACAGAAATGTTCTCCACAGCAGGACCAGGAAGAACCACATTATTTCTGTGCAGAGCAGAAGAAAAGATCCCTGACTGTGTAGCTTTTACATCCTAAACTGTTGGTGCCTACCTGTTCTGGAAAACGAAAAAGTGTCAGAAAATCTGTATTCACTCCCTTCACCTCCATTTTGCTGCCCCTGGCAGGCTTCTGCCCTAGGTTGCGACATGAAGCTGACACTGGACCATCTTATTCTCAGTCCCCTATTTCTATGCAAACCCTCCAGCGGTGACCACAGTCCACCAGCTTTTACATACAGTTGGGTGAGCTATTTCTGTGGGCACTACAGTTCCCTAGGAATTACAGACTGGTCAAACTCCAGAGCTTATATTGCATATTTGTTGATGGGACTTCATTAGCCAAGGAATGAACATGCATTAGAAATGTTTGTTAGCTCTTCATATTCTCAAAACAGACATTGGAGAAAAACTTATGAAGGGTTTCCTTATTCACATGGACCCTCAGATGTGGAATCCAAAAGTCATCAATTCCTTACTCTCCTTTTCCGCACCCACAGTGGACGTTAGGCCAGGTCATGAGCCACTGGCATGCTACCAGTAGTGATCTCTACATCTTCATACTTGATGTAGCAGAGGGAAACAGAGGTGATCTTGTGAAATTACTTAGACCTTACCATAGACTTTTCTTCAAAGGCATCTGCTCTCTGACTGCTGAAGCAGTCTATTGTTTTGTGGTTCTGTTAGATGTGTCCTTGCTCCAGGAAAACCTGACAGCAACAATAGCAAAAAATACAAGTGAATATCAAGTATATACTGTAATGCATATTTCATCAGAGCTCAGCAGCTCTTTCTCTGACTCAAAATAAATACTCTTCTTTCACTGTGACTCCCAAAATATAAACACAGCACAAAGCCTTTCCAAAAAACAATAATCAAAACTGTGAGTCTGTCTTCTCATGAGTGCTGTAACTTCAGTGTACTGTTTACTAGAAGTCCCAAATTATATCAACAGTTAACAGAGAAGCTGCTACTTTAAATATTTAGTTTCATTTCTATGAACACTGAGATTGAATTTTTCTCCAATTAATGTGGTGAATACATGCTTTCTGTTCTTATTTTAAATGTCAAAGTGTCAGATTGCTTCTTTACAGCTCAAACAGGAGACACGTGTTTACAAAAAATAGAATAGTTCAGTCATAGCTGTAGTTAATAATTTCAGAAATGATACAGCAAGATAGAATTACTATTGTATTATGGTGTAACATGACATAATTATGACAGGCCTTGACATGTGCTGGCCTTGATTGTCATGCAACAGTGTTGCTCGATCTTCACAAAATCAGTCTCAATGCAAGCAATACAAAACACAATTTAAGCTGGACAAATTCAGGCTGAGCAAAAGACTGACATATTTTAATAGTGAGAGGAATTAACCTTTGCAGCGAGGATTTTGATAGATATTTTATCTCAGGAAAATTTAGACAAAGGTTTTAAATTTTATTTTTCTGAAAGAGGAGAGTTAGTTTGAGCAGAGATACTCAATGCTATCCAAACTAGATGAACAGCAGTAACCTTTTCTAATTGACAGAAAATCTACTGTTAATGCTTCCATCACAAAACTGTCAAGTATATTTTTTCAAGGAAGATGTTATCAGTCCTCCTTTGAAATAATTAACCACTGTTTTACAGCTTCTATCTGCATGTGATTTAAAGGACACAGTTATGACATTTCACCCAAGTTTAACTGTCCAATTATTAAATATGTTGTCTTCTCTATCTATTTCTGTGACTAGCAAATTAATTTCTGAGATATAAACAGCATGGGATCTATGGAGGGCTGTTTAACAAGCAGTTTTTTAAACTCAGTGGCCTCCCCCAAACTGATTTTAATTAGCTGACTGGCTTTGCTTTGATAAGCCCTCAGCCATTCTGTAATTATACCTCATGAGCTTTTTCAAATAAAATTAATTAAAAATGACACTTTGACAAATTTTATTCTCGTTTGGCAGGAGCATTTCTAGTGCTGTGGTACTTCAGCATGAACAATCCTACAGGTAGAGTCTTTTTCTCCTTCATAGTTAGTCTAGAAACTTTCAGGCTAAGTGCATTTTCCAATCCTATGGTATTGGAGGAAAAGTATAAGGCTTTATAGCCAAAGGGGCTATAAGTCAGAGTTATTTGAAGGATTAATATGCCAGAGGCCATCACCTTTCAATATTGCAAAATGAGTTAATGGCTTTCATTGCATAGACTATAAAACCACAAGGGATCCTGCTAAATTTTGACCTTCTGTCTATCATTGGGCACTCAGTGTTACCCAATATCATACCCCAGATTTAAGTCAGTCAAAGCATTTAAAATTCAGGGTTTTTCAGTTGTGTGTCATTGGCAGAGAAAAAAAGAAGTCAAGGTGTGACCAAAACCTGAGGCTGCTAAGCATGGAAATCAATTGGATGGGATTTTCTTACCTAACATTTGAAGATAAATTACAACCTAGTTGCACCCTAACAATGAAAGGTGACTTACTACACCCGCTGAATCCTGATCTTTGCACATTGAACCCAAGAGGAAAATTATTGCCTGATTCCAGTGAGTCCTTTGATTTTGAAAGAACACAAATTTTCTGCGCCACCTTTGAGTACTGAGCAACATCATCACTGATGTCTCTAAGGAAGGCTGAGAAAAAGAAACTAGTGAACCCCAAATATATCTGGTTAATGGTGTACTCAGGAAAAGACCACTCCTTGAGCTGTTCAGGCAACTGAGGCATGACATAGAATTGTTATCTTTCTTAATGAAAACATTTTGAACATGTCAGGAACATTTTATCTGTTTAGCAAGAGATGAGTCTGGCTGTGAAAAAGAAGCCTGAGAGTACACACGAATAGGGTATGAACTATCCTTCCCACGCTTCTCCAAGATCCTTCCAGGTCACTGCTGACTTTCAGTTTGCAAGACACAGTGAGGAGAGACTGGGCTTAAACCCACAGGACCAAGTTTGCTTCCAGATGGATAGGAGCTTTGCTTTTCAGAGGTTAGGAAAAGAAAAATGGGCAATATATTGGTTGCAGGGCTTCTTTTCAGAAAGATCTCAGTGTCAGGGTGGAGCACTGATAGGCCTTAACAGCCCAGACCAGCCTCACTGGGACCCCTTATACTTTTGCCTTTGGACCTAGCAGCTCTATTTAAACTCAGACTTGTGTCTTACTGTCTGTTTGAGTTGTAGGTATGCTGGTCTCTAGTCCTGTCTCTGACCCTGGCTCCTGGATGAATTTTGGACCTCTATTGCAACTTTCTCTTCAATTCTGCCTCTTACCTTTTCCCATTTGGTTCCTGACTGGGTCCCCTGGAAGGGCCATGGACCTGGTTCATCCCTCTGCTGTATCTGGGCCTGTTTGCAGACCCCATTTCAAGTACAGAGTGCTAACTGGCATGTTCAGAATCACATCCTATGAGTGGAGGTATGGGCTGTGTTGGGGTCACTCTTGACTCCTGGCTTGTTCTCCATCATGCCACAGCTGGTCCTTGCTAGTCGAGTATGAGTTGATATGAGTATGTTCTTTCAGTGACCTGCATGGGGGGCTGTATCAGCTTGAGTGAAGAGAGCAGGTTGAGAAAGCTGAAAATACTTCAGGTGTGGACTCACAGAGAAACTGTTCAGCTCTGTGTTCCCTGGTACAATACGGGCATTGACATACTGGAGCAAGTGCAAGAGAAATCCACAAGGATTGATAGGGGATTAGAGCACACAATATACAAAGACAAGGTTTGTTCAGCAACAAGAAGAAAGAGGTAAGGGGAGATCTTGTTTCCTCCAAAGGGCATGGAGAAGATCATCTAGATTTTTTTGACATGCACGTTTGGTAGGGTAAAAGGCAACAGGCAGGAGTTGCAGCAAGAGAAACTGCAGCTAGGAGTTAGGAATTTTTTTCTGCTATGCAGGTGGTCAAACACTGGAACGAGGGCCCAGAGAGACTGTGAAATCTTCATCCTTGAAGACTGGCCAAGGACCTGAACTACCTGATCTAATTTGGCCATGCTCTGATGATGGAGTTAGAGCAGGCGAGTTGCTGCAAAGTTCGTTTCTAGCCCATTTTATCCTATGGCTCTAGTAAAATCCTTTAAAAAATATTTACCTTCAAAAACTGCACAAGCAAACAGCACAAATGAACAGCTGATGTCTGAAATCATAACAGAGTGGCAGTTTTCCCTGTCCTATTTCTTCTCTCTGCCTTTATCAGCAGGGGCTGATCTCTCAAAATAGAATTATTTCTCAGGAGCTCATCTGTTCCTTCTGTGCTAAAGAACAAAGGAAAAGAAATATTTAAAATGAGTGTGATGTGAACAGTATCATTGTAAAGTAAGATGTTTTTCAAAGTTTCCCAGGAGAGATCACTAGTTTTTTAGATCCATCTGGAATTCAACCATTGCTACTTGCCAGCTGCTACTGGGACCTTCCAGTTGTTTCTCCTCTTCTGGACACAACATATAGTGGGAGCAGTTATTGCTGCTGATATAACTCTGAAGGACAGGCACATAAGATGGGAATACAGGCAGATTTGTTGTTCGTTTGTTTTGAACTGGACCAAATTTATTTTGTCCTGTATTAGCTGCTTACAGCTGAGGTTACTGGAGGGTACAATTTCTGAAAGCCCATGCTGAATACAGCCTCTCTGTTGCTGCCAATATGGGAATGTCTTCACTGACAGTTGTATTTAATGTTTCAGGCATTACCAAGTGCTGTTTTGGAGGATATATACGATAGAATTTAAATTTTATATTTAATTCCCTGAAAGACAGTCTCTAAAGGCCTACAAATCCCTCGCCAAAACTAGCACGTTTAATCTGCAGAAGAATTAATAAGAACCTGTGTACTCTAGGTATTAGTCCTCACTATAGAGCAAATTGCTTGACCCCAATGTAAAACCAGCAAGAACCAAACAAAACTAGTTCCACTCACCCATTTAAACACCACAAAATATTTTACTGCCTCTTACAGCGTCTCAATTTGGATTACTGACAGGCTCTGAATCCCTCCCTGTCAACAGAGAAGAGCTGCATCTATAACCTACCGCAGGTGCTGAACTTAAGCACTGCAACGGCTCCCCACTGACTGTGATCAACTCTATTCCTGAAGAGTAGATAGTTTGACGAACACATCACACTCCAACAAAGGTGCCTTACGCTTTCTTAAGTCTCCTGGAAAGTGGGCTGAATAGCATTTCACAGATGTTTGAAGAGTTTTGTGAATACTGTTCAGCTTAGTTGCCTTAGACACCTGCAAGCTCAAAGTAAAAGAAAAAAAAGAAATCCAACTTAAAGCAATTGCTTGGGAAACAACTGTTAAGATGCTTGTCCTTGACAGGGCTGGAAAGTTAGTAGCTACAAATTCTTAGAAGAAAAATCAAGGAACCCCTAAGGTATATTTTCCTGGGTGCCTTGGGGCTAGTCCTGCTTTGCACCCCATATTGATGCCTTGGAGGTTTGGCCTTTTAGTATCACACAAATCTAGAAGAAATGTGATAATACTGAACATGACAACATGTTGGTAAAAACAAGCTGCCAAGCAGCTTTAAAAAGCTGTCAGGCTATCTGTCAATAAATGTGTACTGTCTGGTGAAGTGGATCCCAGCTGCAAATTCTAGGAGATGAGAGGGCATTGAACACCCCACAAAGTTTCTCTTAGTCCCTGCATGGGCAGGATCTTTGGGCAGAAAGGATGCAAGCAGAATGATGACATCAAAAGAAATGTCTCCATAGCACTGTTGGCTTTTCTGGTTCATATTCAACCAGGCAGCATCTCAAAACTTCTACTCTGTCAAATAATGAATCAAGACAGTTGAAGACTTTTGCCCCCAGGTTATTGGTCTGAACCTAGACAGGTAACAAATTTTGAGATGGGGATCTGTTACGTGGTTGTCATTGGGCCAAAACAATAAAAATTAAAGCATGTTTGGATCCCCGGGTTTAATCTGTGACATTCCTAACCTGAGTATTGACTTCAGGAAGCTAAAGCAGGGTTTGGCAAAGAGGTACATCCTAATGTGATTAAAACCCAAGTTAATATTGCCAAGGTAGTTTGCATATTGCTAGTAGTACCATTGCATCAAAACAGTGTTGTACAGGTTAACCACCCAAATATTTAATTCTGGGTAGATTTTTCAGACTGTGCTTTCTCTTCTACTGCCAGGATTATAATGCTATTGTTCTCCATCCTAGCAGACATTGTTAGCTCAATTAGATCAACAGTGAATAGTTTACTGTAATGCAGGTGAATGCAACTAGTCTTTTTCCATACTCACATCAGTCAAAAACCTCATAGAATTCAGTGAAAAAAACATACCCACTGTACTCACATATAGTAATATATTTATCGGGGTGTCATTGTTTAACCCCAGCTGGTAACTAAGTACCACACAGCTGCTCACTCATTCCCCCCTCACAGAGAGATGGGGAGGAGAATCA
Source organism: Falco cherrug (assembly GCF_023634085.1). Taxonomy (NCBI): domain Eukaryota; kingdom Metazoa; phylum Chordata; class Aves; order Falconiformes; family Falconidae; genus Falco; species Falco cherrug. The sequence goes on from NC_073702.1 coordinate 75,948,272, forward strand.
GAAGAGCACGTAAAGCTCGAGGCTTGAGATAAGAATAATTTAATAAGTAAAACAAAAGCTGTGTAAGCAAGCAAAGCAAAACAAGGAATTCATTCACTACTTCCCATGGGCAGGCAGGTGTTCAGTCATCTCCAGGAAAGCTGGGCTTCATCATGCAAAATGGTTATTTGGGAAGATGAACGCCATAATGCCAAACGTCCTGCCTTCCTTCTGCTTACCACAGCTTATATGTATACCCAGCGTGACATCATATGGTATGGAATACCTCTTTGGCTGGTTCAGGTCAGCTGTCCTGGCTGTGTCCCCTCCCAGTTTCTTGTGCCCCTCCAGCCCTCTCACTGGCAAGGTCTGAGAAACTAAAAAGTGCTTGATTTAGCACAAACACTACCCAGCAAAAAAGCAAAAACATCAGTGTTACCACTTATTAACACTGTTCTCATGCCAAATCCAAACCACAGCATTGCACCAGCTACTCAGAAGAAAGTTGCCTCTATCCCAGCTGAACCCAGGACACAGGGTGAGTAACAGAGTAAAACCGGGTAGAACTAAGTAACCTTACAAAGGAAATTCTACAAATAACAAACTCCCAGTCAGGCAACAGTATAGGAAATGGGAGGAAGTTTTAATAGTATGGTTTTCATGTCTTAAATAGCAACAAAGAAAACTGGCCTTAAAGCATTTGAAAATCTTAGTAGTTTATACATACATATAAATATGTTCAAAATATTTTCAGTGAGTTGACAGAATTTGCATCTGATTGATATCAAAAAGCTTCACTTTTCTTTCTTAACAGTACAAAGAAAAGAAACATCTAACCCAAAGCATATTTGGCCTGTAAGCTTTTGGTAAAGATGTGAGAATCTTGAGATTTGTCTAAATCATTTGGAATCAAATGGAAAAACCTAAGTCCCTGTGTAACAGACAGAGGCATATTTCAGAGGCTACTCCAAAGGCAAGGTCTGGCCTCAGAATGGCTTGGTCTGTCCTCACTGGGAGGAAGATACAGACAAGAAAACAAACAGCAGAAAATAAATTACTCAAGTGATAAGTGTTACGGGTAAAAATCTGAATAAGAGAATGCATGCAGGTCATAAGTATTTTTTTATATATATGTATATATATAAAAGTGAACTGAGCAGAAATATGTGGAGCAAAACTCACTACAGCTTGACCTTCTTTATCTTCTGATCCTATTGAGCTGAATTGGATTGGCTCTATAATGTTTGTAAGTGAGAAAGAAGGGAAACCCAAAGCCCAAGTAAAGACAGGCACTAGGTAATAACACAGCAGAGAAGTAAAAATGGCAAAGCTGAGAGCAGAACAAAAGTTTGAAAATTTAATTTAACAAAATTGCAGCTGTAAATAGTTCTGAGTGTTTTGAATTATTTTTGATCAGTGGCCAGGAGTTTTTGGGAGGATGTGAAGGAGCCAGTAAAAAAACGTGTCTGCACCCTGTTTTTAATTTAGAAAGATAGATGTACTAGCTGGAACAAAAACTACACCAAAAACTGTGATATCACTTCAGCAGTAGGAGTGATCAAGCAGTAGAATCACAGCCAGATTTTCTTAATCCTTGCCTTTGTCAGTCACTGTTCTCTTCTGTGTAAATATCAACCACAGAAATTGTGCAAATTGCCTTGTGGTGCTTGGTCAGTGGCTAATTAAAATAAAGAGCAATTATGGCCAGGACCTTTTTCTGGAGTGAAACTGGCCTACTTAAGGATGACTGCTCATGAAGTTGTCCCAAGCTATTCTCCTTACCCACACTGCCCAAATGCTGAGCTTTTGTGGGTTGCAGCATAACATTTCAGAAGAAACCATCACATTTTGTAGGAAAACAGAAAAATTAAGAGGGAATTACTATAGGCACTATGGCTGGTGCAAATAACAGGGGATCTTGATAGCCATCATGAAACAGGGCTTTTCCACCTACCCAGTATTCCCTCCCTCCTCTTACCATGACAGCCTTGCATGGATTGAATGGTATAATTTTCAATAAACCACTTTCCACTGGAGTTTGAGAGAGTAGGAAGGAAAGAGTGGGGAGGAAAGAGAAATGATGCGGGTGTTACCTAACTGCAACATCATCCTGAAGAGCTGTCTGGATGTGGTGGGCTTTCTGTTTTCTGAATGCTCCTCTATGAGCTGACGACTGAACCTCTGTCTAAACACAACACATTGCAAATGGTGAAGTAGAGAAGTGACAGCTCCGTAAGAATTCTCAGTGCTCAGATTTTTCATTTTCTATTCAAATCACTGTTTACAAGCTTCCTGAGCAACAGTTCCAGGTTGCAAAATTGCATTCAATGTCCTCCCTTTCATTTGGCTTGGCAGAATAAAGGTCATGAGTGAGTCTGTCAGACTGAACACCACAGCTTTTGCTTGCTGTGACAAATAAAGAGCTAATCTGATGCTGTAGGCTCTGTCACCTCTATCAAGTCTCATTTTGCCTTCAGTTTGTTGGCAGTTTCAAATGGTTGCTTTTCAAAAGCTTCTCTACTGAATATGTGATTTTGGGGCTTTACATCTTTTTCTCATGAGATGTTGACACACCACTTAGAGCATGGGCTAATGATTGAATCTCCTTTTCGAGTGTATCATATTTTGCACTAGTCTGGTTTGGAGAGGGATTTTCACGTGCGCACTTGTTTAAACATACTCAGTTCAACATGAACGGTACAATCTAAAATGGGCTGCAGGGTTTTTGTTGGTTTTTTTCCCCCCTCTTTTTCTTTGTAACGCAAAGAATGTGAAATTAAAAGAGTCAGCTTTAACTTCAGCGTTGCAACACAGTTCCTTTTAACTTGCCTTAGTCCCGCGAGTACCCTGTCACCTTAATTTCTGTTTGGAGTGAGACAGGTTTGTAGCGCACTTCTCAGTAATTCATCTCTGAAATCATGTTGACTTGGGGCCTCATGTCTATCTTGAAGTATAATAGTGTCATTTACTGTTAAAATGGCATCAAGAGATCCTTTCTTTTGTCACATTCACAGTGTCTCCATAGAAGAAGCTAGTTTTCTAAAGGTTATGAGACCAGGCCCTGATCCTGCTAGTGATTTCTGCAAGTGACATATTTTGAACCTGTGGTCTTTTAGACCATGACTCTTATAGAAAAGGGGATGTTGTTTACAACAGCCTGTGGCTTATGACACCTAATAAAGCCGGTGCTTACTTCAGAAATTGGACCTTTTCTCTTTCATTTTATTTGGTTTACTTGTCTCCAGCTTGTTAAGGTGTCTTTGTTATTTTGTTTTTAAATTTTTATTTTATTTTAGCTTAGCTTAGTTTAGTTTATTTAACCTTTTTTTAACCCAGGTGTTTTAATTTTTGTGTGACTGATACTTCCTTGATCAAGTTAACACCTGTGTCGTCCTCCAAATCACGTTACCAGTCATATTTCCATTGCAAATTTGATTACAACAATTCTGTTCTCTAAAACAGGACACTGTATGAGTCAAGGGAAGACCGACATCTTTATGAAATCTCAATTTGGTAAACTATCTCAGCCTTTAGCTGAAACTTTTTCCACATATAATCTGGGCTATATCCTGCTTCAGTCCCAATTAAATTTCTATGCATTAATGTACAAGTGAATCCAAGATGACTCCCCTTGGTCAGTGGCTCCTCAGTATTTTCACTGAGGAAAACCACCATGGGAAATAACACTAAACGTGTTAGATCTTCACTCTTACCCATGCCACGTGCAGTCATTCCTAGTGTTCAAAACCATCTTTCTCATTGCTGATACACAGCTGACAGTCAAGTTTACTGCAGGAACGTCATTTTATTTCTTTGCATCTTTGTCGTAATTTCCAACATTCAGACTCAAGAGTGTCAGACTTTACAGAACCAGCCATTTCCTGTCATTTAACTTCTCTCTCAGAATTTGTCTAGAAACCTCATTTTTGCTGTCAAGGTTTCTGTCATACAGTGAGAGATGTTGAGGATTCCTGGTTGCTTGTTGCCTTGAACTAAAACAGCTTTTTATTCTAGGTCTCCCCACCCTTTATTTCAAGGATTTCCTAAGATACACAAGGACAATTTTTTTTCCTGCTTTACATTTGGTCTCCTGCTCTGAAGTGGTCCCTGAGACACTCTGTAAGTTTGCCATCAAGGATATTATCTACCTTGCTCATATGGAATGGGAAGGAGATAATGTATTGCTTTAGAAGGCTCTGTGTTATTTCTAAACACAGTAAAAGAGTTTCCCTTTAGTGTCTGTTTTTCCCTTTGGAGAGATGGAAACTGCCTCTTTTAGCATCACATGCAGGTAGGAAGCAATGTCCCTTTCACTTCTCTTTCTTCTTTGCTGGGTGCTTACCACATCTTCCATCCTTCTCTAGCTTTTCTCTGGTCTTTTTGCTTATTCAGTGCTTTCCAGTTCACCCTATTCACCCTAAAATGAAACTAGATAAACACTATGGCTACCCTTGTGCTTCTTTGCTATTCCTTCCCTTCCCACCCTTTTTGATGTTTCACGTTGCAATAATTTGAAGCTCTCACCTCCTTTACTATAACAGGAATCTGGTCTTGAATGATCATTGTCGGTGCTGTATAATAATGAGTACCTTTATGTGTGCATATGCGCAGACATACATACCACAGAGAAATAAGTTAGACTTTGTATAAACAGATACAGCTCTGATCATTAAAAAAATTGTTACACATATTCAGATCTGTATTTATTTCAGACTATTTTAATTCTCATTTACACTATGGATAGTTCATATCACACTGTCACTGTGAACATAAATTATTTTCAGGTGCCAATTGCTACACTGCAATTGTTGAACATTAATAGAATTTACTCAACTATGCTTCCAGCATGGGATGAAGTGAGTATAGTGTAAATGGCAAGCATAGCCATTTATTTTTCTTTATAGCCAAGCTGGCTCACTCATCCTTAGTTTAAGTGATAGTTCAAGCTGTGAAAGAGTTGTTATCACACTCATCATTTTTATTACATAGGAAATGGTCCCTTTGGTTAATTGGATTTGGAAAATTTGCTGAGCATTCAGGTGAACCTCCATGAATCCTAATAATATTGTGATACCCCACAAATCTCTGTCAGTTGTCCACATTCTAACTAAGCCTTTCATTTTCTGGAGTTTTGAGCCCAGAACTGCAAAAGCCCCGTCCATGAAGTCCATTTTGACTTGATTATTTTGCTACCTTTTACAGAGAGAATGCTGAGATACTGTGGACCCTGCCACCAATACATGTTCATGAAATACATAATGAGATTGATTTAATTTCAGCTTAACACACTAAAAGTCTTTTTCTTAAGACTCGGTAACTGAATGGAAGAAATGAATACTTGTAGATGTCTCAGCTGTACATCTAATAAATCAGCTTTCAGTAGTCTTTCTCAAGACTTGCCACCCTCATTGTGGGACTGTGTCCTGAATCTGTCCCTTTGAATCCTCGTTGCCAAAATCACTGTGTGTGTGTGTGTGTAGAAAATGAGGAACCACTCAAGAACTTGATTTTCCAGTTTGTCCTTCCAAGGTTTCGTATGAAAGCCTTTGGAAGCATTAGGATACTTTCAATTAACTTCAGTGGGTTTGGGATGAAAACTTTAGGGAGCAGTGTTTCACAAAACAGCAGGCAGGAGTCTTTCTTTCCCTCTCTCACAATAATGAAAATTTGTCCTGGCAAATTATAAAAACTTCCTACAACTTTCCAACTATTCTTGCTTTGGGAAACTGGGGAAAAGAAGCTGTAGTCTCCTAACGAGGCAAAGAAAAACAAAAGATGCTTAGGTAAGTTAAATTGTTCTTCTCATTTTAACATACTTAATTATTAGTGTATGACTGAGATCTATATCCTATAAAAATGACATTCTCCACAATACAACAGGGATAGTTTAAGCTACCTTAAATCGCTCAACCTGCAATACATCTGAAATGTTAATTAAGCAAGTTTTTTATTCTCACCTCTGCTCTGCTGGCTTTAGTGAAAGCTTGTCTGCCAGGGAAAACTCTCTACAGGTACCGCCAATTCTGTTTGAAGTTGGTGATCTGGGTTTGGCTCATAACTTTCACAGTAGATTTACCTGAAAGATCAATAAAAGCATGTTCAAAGCAAGATTGGCTTCATAGAGCCTAGGATTTTATTAATTTATATAAACTTCCTAAAACTTTTGCTATAAAGAAAAAGGCAAAAGCTTGAAAATGTTCACAATATTGTACAGCAGGGTAATGAAAATGGTATAGCAAAGTTCTGGAATTAGTTTCTCTTTTCCACAACCACCCCCCTCCAAATAGTGCACATATCAGTGTGACAGGGTGTTACAGACACAGATGAGATTTTCAAATATAGCTGGAGATTTCAGATGTTTCAAGTTGTGACATCTCAACAGGTCCTGATTCTCACAGCATTGTAAGCACCCCATCTTGGGAACATCTTTAAAATGCCTCATACAAAGCACCCCAAAATACCCTTCCCAGTAAGCCTCCCTTGAAAATATTTATTGTGGCAAGTCCTTGATTAACAATTATGTCTTCTGTCATTGGTTTCTTGTAACAGAAGAAATCAAAAGGCAATTCTTATCCCCAACTGTTAAATGAAATGGTATCCCTCAGTGTGGCAGATGCTGATTTCTTCCTTTTTTTCATGGTGTATAGTTTAGTAGAATATAAAATCAGAATTTAAAAACCAATCAAGCAGCCAGCAAGACTTTGATCTTTAAAATGCTGGAATTATCTTTAATCAGAGGAGATTTATAAGTAGTAGTTGAATTAAAGGTGGAATTACTGTCTGGCTTTGTTCATTTCAGTTTCTCTGCTCTTCCCACTAACAAAAATTTTGTCTCAAATATCTCCTATATTCTTTGAGAGGGATTTGTAATAGGCAGTCTTCAACTTCAGAATTGGGTTAATCTTCCAGATCTTTAGTGGCAGCACTATTAAGTAGATCTGTGAGCTTGGAGACTCTTATCAGTGAAAGAGTATTTGAAGCTCTGGGAATGTGTGCTTCCAAGCCCACAGTGAACTGCCTCAAAGAGCAGAAGAAAATAGAGTATGTCTGTCTGGATGGAGAAATCCTTGCTTTTCATGTATGCTCCTAGGGAAAAGCAAGCAGGCTATTTTTTTTTTTGTTTGTTTTTTATGGGTTTTTTTGAAACACTACTTCTTTGGGCTCCCTTATTTGTTCTCACACACTTAATGATTCTTATAGCAAAGGAGGGGTTGCTTTTTTTTTAATTGGAATAAATAGAAAAATATGTTGAAATGCTTAAAATGGGTTAAAAGTTTCATAAAAAATGATACTTCCTCTACAGCTCTGATGAGCGATATGAAAGTTATGAGAGAGGTCCCATCCAGAAGAAGAAAAGGGGTGTGCCAGAGCCCATGGACTCATGTATCACCAGATCCTTCAGCTACAGCTGACCACTCTGTTACGTTCTTTCCCTTGCTGCACAGTTCAGGTTTGTCACTGCAGAAAGGACATATTCAGTCACAAAGGAGTTACTTCTATCAACAAAGGAAGAAAAACTTTTCTGTGGGGCCAGCTTCACTACCTAGCCATCCCCATGTTAAAAGCATGGTAAAAAGTGTTTGGATGTCCCTTCTCAGATTTTGAAATAATAAGAATTCCTAATCCCCATCCAAGAAATGTAATACAATTTAACCAAAAAGTCCAAAAATATCTCAGAATGATGTAATGACAAATATAAACAGAACCTCCCTGCTCCTGCCCCTTCTCAAGTTTTTTCACCAAGCAATACCAATAGACAGCGCCTTCTTAATTCCCCACAGACTTATCAGTTTAATATTTTTTATTGTAGTATTTGATGGCTTTGTTGACATACCACTGGAAAGCTCACTAGTCCCTGAGTTCAAACCTAACAGAACAAAGGTTAGAAGTCTTGTTTTCCTCATTTTTATTGATACTACCATGACATGAAAGGCCAATAAAGACAAAGTGAAGTTGCCTGCATGGCTGAGTAGCTGGAGGACCATCTTCCATGTACTCACTTCATTGCTTTTATGGGTTCTGCATCATGTCACCTTCCTCCCATTCCATCCTGAAAGCAAAAAAAATAAGTGGCTGTGTGGGGTGAAGCTATACAAAGAGGAACTTCTTTAAGAGAGTATTCGGGAAAAGCAGTTAGTCTGCAGAGGGAAAGGGGTGATATGGAGAAGGGAACATTTAGAGAGCAGGTTACTTTTTTGTTGTTGTTGGTGGGTTTTTTTTTTTTTTTTTGAGTTTCCAAAGAAAGTGCCAGGTGTTTGTTTGCTTTCCAACCCCTGTGAACGAAGCATTGAACCTAATCCACTGAGCCCTTTGCTAACTGAACCCTGCTGTATTTATCCTGCCTTACTTAGCACATACTATCTGGATACTTAGACTGCTTCAGGTGATTATGACTAATTCTTTGTGGGGCTTTACTGCATCGTAACAGGACGTAATAAGACCTTAAATACAAATTAAAGAAAAAAAAAAGGAAAAGAAAAAAAAAAGAAATTAAAAGAAAAGAAGAAAAGAAAAAAACCCACAACGCTTATCTGTGAATAAAGGCTTTTATAAGCAGCATAGCATTGCATTCTGCCTGAGAGCTCCTTCTGACAGTGTAACACTGGAAAAATAAGTGCAAGGAAAGGTCTAGCTGAGGCACAGAGAACAGCAGTTTAATATTTCTTGGGTTTCCTTTTATTTATGGGTAACTGGGATTGCTTCTCTTGTAGCTGCAAAGTAGGGCAAAGTAACCCACAGATGCAATCTCCACAAAGAGAGACCCAGGAAGAACACTCTTAATAGACATCCAAAGAGAAGGGATAGATAACACTCCCTTAAGAAAACACAGAGACACGTTGTGGCTGAGTTCTGATAAAGGTATAAGTCAGTCAAACTCCTACTTCTGTGTGAGAAAAGAAGCAAAATCACTATGAGGTTCCCATGCCCGCTCCTTGGGATGAGCAGGAATCTTTATAACTTGCCTAAACACACTATTTGACTCAATACAATATAATAATTCATAGTACAGCATGCTGAAAGATGGGGCTGAGAATAGAAGAATGTCATTATAGGAAAAGGCAGGTGAAGACGAAAGAATGAAAATTTTCAGTTGAGTTTTTTGGGGTCAGGAAAGGGGAACAGGCTGGAGGAAACATTACCAACCACCACCCATGTGATGTGGCAGAGATCACTTGAGAGAACCTATTTTCTGCACTGAGTTTTATAGTCTTGAATAAGAGTTGATGCCATGGTTCATCTCTAATTCTTCTGCCATGATGTTGGCATGTATACAAAGTATATTTCTTTACATGTTGGCTTGAAAGAGGGGACAAGACAAAATTACATATCCCAGTTCTAAAAGTTTCGACACAACAGGATACTGAAGGAGATGTCTGTGGGCTGGAACGTATTTCAGGGCTCTAATCTTTTCTCTGGGATCTCTGGTGACCCTGTCTTCTCTCTCTTCTCTCTCTTCTCTGCATATTGCTGAGATTCATGTTTCTACAGTGACTTTCTCAGTTACCTGTAGTTATAAACAGCTCCTTCTGAACTGATACTTCCATCCTATTCTTACTTCTCAAGCTCTATTTATCCAACAGTCCCTCCCACCAGAAGGAACAAGGAAAGAGGCTTGGGTACCATCCTGTGATTATCCCAAATTTTCTAAATGCTCCCAGTTTGGTCCTTGTTAGATAGCACCCACACCAACATTGTCTGAACACTGTTCAGGGGTTAATAAAATACAGGCACCATTTCCAAGCAGCAGGTGGGATGCAGCCACTCTGTTTTCAGGAGGAAGAGTGTCTAAGCATATGGGTGCAAGCTGTCTCCTCCCAGCTGGTCTCAAGGACAGAGAATGAGCCCTGGCCTTTTTTTTTTTAGCAATATACAGAAGGGGAGAATTCTAGCAGCAAACAATAACTTGGGGAGCAGATGTGGTTTCTTAACATTTAACTCATTGATACAGTCTCTAATTATGTGTTTACAATTATGTATGCTTATAGCTGACTGTATCGCTTTCTTAAAATGAAAAAAAAAGTACTCATTTTACACAGAAAATATTAACAGGGGCATTTTCAGATGCTTCATTATCAGTGATTGTATTTCTGCAGCTGTTTGTTACTGTCCTCTTAAACGTGTCTCTTTCTCACATTCGCATTAGCCCTTAATCTGTTTGTATGATTTTTTATGGTACCTATATGTATCACAATTTTTTATTGAATGAATATCTTTTAACCTTTTCTGGTAATTTAATTTATTTTCCCAACTTTCACACTTACATGTGGTCTTCCCATCCTTGTATAAATCTTCCTGTGCAATAAAATAATTGCCATAAGTAAAACTGTTATGCATAATTGATGTGTTCTCTGTTTAATAAATAAAGTATTTTTTATATAGGGGGCAAGATTTCTGGTTGTTAAACTGCCTGGATGAGTGGTAATGGTATTGTTAGCTTCTGTCCAGAAGAGTAGATATTTTTTGATAATTTCTTGATAAGAAATTATTCTTTTAGAAAGTAAAATCTGGTTGAAGATATATCTGAATAATACCTTAAAAAAAACCCACCAAAAAAGCGCATCTGCTTTACACCAAACTTTCAGAATTGTCATACTTGATCCACTGTTTGTTTCACAGTAGCAAACAGTGCCAATGGAAAAAAAATAAAAAAAGGGAAAGTTTTCCTGCTGTTAATGAGACAGAGGTGACTGTAAAAAATAGATGCCTTATAGCTATTCTCAAACAGGAATCAAAGCTGTAATTAAATATAAAACACTGTCAACAATAGGCTCTTTAATGTAATATATCTCAGTTGCTTTTCCTCTATCAACTCTCTCCACTTAGACAGAAGCTGAGAGTGACTGAAAAGAAAAAGAGAAGAAAGACTTGTGTTGAAGACTGATTTCTTGATGCTTATGACACACCAGTACTGTAGCTTCAGGAGACAAATATTCCTGACTAGTAGTCACATCATAGCTAATTACATAATTTTTGTGGTGTCTGTCCAACTAAGTAGTGCCATATGAAGACAGTTCGTAGAGGAACGTAGGCTTCAGCTTAACACCGGGAAAAGGCAGATCTATCCAAGCAGCCTCTGCAACTGCTACCTGCTCTGTTCAGACCTTGGACTGTCTTTTCCCTGACCTCAGACTAGGCAAGGAGTAAGAGGGGAAATGACACGGGAAAAACTGGTGAAGAGCTGGAACTTCTTTACCCTTGTATTTTCGGGTTGTTTTATAACACAGGTATGTGGATGCTCTATGGAAGGCAGCATTCTCCCAAAGCCAGAGGTCCGAAGTACAGTACTTCATGAACACACACAAATGAGAACAAAGTAAAAGGAGTACTGGAAGGCAGAGGCAACTCTCACGCAACACCTGTGTGAGCTAATCAAAAGGAGACACAACTTCTGCACAGTCCTTGATCAGCTGTGTGATGCCTTAAACCAGAATCCAGCCTCTATATGTAAACAAAGAGGAAGCCCCGAGCAAGTACTAGAAAATAGGCCAGAGGATTTGGCTTAAAGAACCACAGTTCTCGCACGGTGTAGGTTAATTCTTTTGCATAATTTTCTACTTGCAAATCAAAGGAAAGTACTTCAGAATCTGAGCTGCTACCCTGCTATAAGGTTAATGCTATAAGATCAAGTAAAAATCTACACCATTGAGGTAAGCATAGATATATAAACACAGTGTAAGTAATCCATCAGTTTTGGGGTAGTATAGCAGTTTTTCTATATTTCTATATAAAGGTATTTCTATATAAAATAGAAACAAACTTTCATCTAAAATACCAGAAGAAATAGAGTTAGAAGGAAAAAAAATTCTATTCTTAGTTGACTCAGAGCAACTCTACTACATAATATGAACTGGAGTAGGTCCTCAACAGGAGAAGGTATTCCCATATTACTACTTTCAAGAACAGTGAAAATAATGAAGTTTGGTTTCTTATGGTTTTCTAAGATGACTCTGGAGTTTCTGATCTCTGGTAAACTGCAAGCACCGAGATTTTCCCACTGCCAAGGTACGTGGTGCCCCTTTTCTACTGATTCTCTTAATAATTGTATGCTGAGTTCGTACTGCAGTTATCTCTCAATGGAATCACAAAAAAAGGTTTTCCCCCTTTGCTGAACTAGCCAGTGATATTTCTGGGAATTTGATGTCATTGAAATAGCTGCCGATCTCTCAAATTATGTTGACAATGACAAATATGTTAAAAAGTCATTAGGGAAAAACTGATATACATGTGAAAGCATACACACATGCACAGTCTCAGCTAAACTGCATAAACCACAGATCCTTATAGGAACCAGGCTTGGAGTACTGGTGGCTTAAGGTCCAGAAACTGCTTCAGGGCAAAAAGAACAGCACACAGAGCTCCTGTTTTATTGTACCCAGAGGCAGAAAGAACCCAGAGGGACAGTGATCTACGAAGGACCCATGCTGAAGCAGAGAATAATTAACAAGAATCAAAGAACTAGACTCCAGTATAAACATGATCCCAACCTCCTGCACCACCCAGCACATCGCAAGAAGAACTGAGATGGGCCAAGTGTAACACAAATAAATAAAAAGGGAGCTATGAAACTAGAAAGAGGGGAGAAGAGGTGTTGATTGAAGTTCAGTCTGAGTAAGGCGGAGGGAAGATATTTCCCTAATTTTTTCGACAGTAATCAAAAGTTTGTATCAACTGGCAATAAGTTAAATGAATTAAAATTCCCCATGTTGAGACTGTTTGGCCTGTGATAGCTTTCTCCTCTATCCACCTCCTAAGTGAGACTGTTGTAATTTCAGAAAACCAATCCTCTCCTGCCCCAATTAAAAATTCCTAGGTGTTTGGTAGCTGGCAAGCTAGCAATGCTTTTTTCTTTGAAACCAGTGGGCAGATTTTCATACTTACCACTGATGCTAAATAAAATAGGACAGAGAGTGATCCCACATACCCAACTGCTTCTCACCCCTCCTGCTTTACTGCTGGCATGTTCTCTGTGGTAGCTGTTGTCTGTACCAATAGGAAACCTTCCAGACAGAGCCTAAGGATGGCTTGGAGATAGCACATGGCATCACATGCCTCATGGGGCACTTAGATTGAAATGCTTCAGGTTTGACTTCCATCCTTACATAGTACTCATGGTACATACATCACAGTAGGCTTTGCAGCCTCAAAGATTGCTGCATGCCTTTCGGTTGTACACACAAAGCACTTCTTAGTTTCATGCCAAAACCCCACCATTCTGGTGGCGAACACTTTTGAAAAATTACTACAGGAGATAATGGTACATCTCAGAGCCATTTGGTGTTCCACACAGAGCCCCACAGAGATATAGAGGAAGTGCAAGTTCATGTGAACATGTGGTACTCTACACAGGAACAGTTTTGCCACCCTAGAGAACATTTCACCCCCCACCACCTTTTTCCTCACGGTAGTTACAGAGTTCCTCTTATCACAACACGGGTGGTACCTTACAAGCATTTATGTATGTGATCTTACAGCTTCGCTCCTGCTAACAATTCGGGTAAGGAGCTGGTGCTCAGAGCTCTCTCTCAAACTCATGTCAAGTCAGCTCTTTTTTCTACTTGATCATTTTGATGGCCAGAGATTATATTCGTGTCTTATTCCTTGGCATGTTATTATCTACAGGATTTAGGATGTCAGTAATCTTGATTTGACAGGCTGCTCATCCTCAGTCCACTGACTTGCAACCTCTTAACCAATAGGTAGAGTGAGTGACTATTCTAGAAGCTGAGTGCTTGGGGAGCTTGAGTCCTAGACACCATAGACAGTATCTCCAAGATTATGTTATGTACAGAGTAGTGGAGAAGAGGCTGAGTATTATGGTATCACCTAAATTCGTTTAGCACAGTCATTTGCAATGCTATACGGTGTCTTGCCTAACCTTGAGATGTTCCTGCAGAAGGGAGTAGGTTTTATGCATCTCTTGTGTTACACCTGCCAGCTCTGAGCAGAAGTTTTCAATATTATATGTAGCTCAAAGGGCACAACTACTTGTGTTTAGCCAACAAATATGAGCCAGAATCTGGTATAATAATAAGAGTTTTGACCCTCACTCTCAGATGGCTAAGTTGGAGGTGAGTGTCAGTTTTTTAAACCTTATCTTAATAATCTACTGGGGCCATTTTTAAGTCTAGCAACTAATTGAAGTTTTATAATAATAAAAAATAACATTTGGCATAATGTTTTGTCTACTAAATTCCCTCCACAGAGTTATACTCTAACTTTTTTAGCTCTACATTTCTTTCTTCTTCTTCTCAAAGCTAAAAGACTGACTTGAACAACAGTCAAGGCCTTCAGATTCCTTAAGGACCCTTCAATCTCTGAGCTTCACAAAAGCAAATCAACTGCTTCAGCTAACAAAAAAGCTGCTCCACAGTCAGAGTCAACCTGGTAATATTTTCCCAGTGCACAATGGCACCGGTCACCTTCTTCCTAATTAATTACCACCCCAATAGACTTGCACCCGTGTGTTTTGAAAAGTTCTCAACAACAGTCTCTTCTGTGAAGTAGTTTAAAACATACACGTTGCACTCTGTTTTGATTGATTGATGAACCTCATTGCAGTGTATATAATAATGTGCTAAATGTTACATATGCCCTTAGTGAGTAATTTCAGGAAATTATTGAAATGTGCTTCTTTTAAAAGGTTTGGTAATGTAAGTCAAAGAGACACTTAACAGACCCAATGCTGATTAGTGTGGGTGACCACAGTATACTGGAGTCTTTGATATTTCTTGGCTTTTTCTTGGTTTCCCGGAGGCCCTTTGGACAAAGCAAGAAAGATGGCTGAGACACCCTTGGCCTTCTGGGAAACTCAGTGACATTTAAAGACTGCTGAGGCCTAGTCTGCTAATATCTAAACTAATTAAAATCAAATCGTAATTGTAGAAGCTTGTTCACCAGAATTCTAATAAGACTGGGAGCAGTACGTGCTGTATGCTGCTGTGCTAAGGGCTGTCTCAGCTATGTGAGAAGTGTTTTACTAGGCAGAGAACTGTTCTCTGTGATTTTTCTCGATCTTACAACCAGCTGCTTATGTAAGAAATATCACTTTAAATACAGGATGAAGACTTGCTTCAGCACATCTCTTTCCGTGTACACTGAACACGTTTTGCTGTATCATGTAATGAGATATTTGTCAGGGTGTGGCAGGTTTGTATATACCCTGACTGTGTTCTTATTAGGACTGAGTGTGATACCCTGCACTGAACTTCCATCTTACACAGTCCCAAAATTATTTCTGGAATTATATTTGACACCTGAGGAGGCAGTTGAGGAATGAGAGCACTTGCGAAGGTTAATTGCGAACCTAATGAGAGTTAGGTTTCCTTTTTCTTATTACACTCCTTGCATGGTCATGCTCAGCTCCTTCAAAAATTTAGGAATTATTTGGGAAAGCAAAATTAAAGACAGCATATGATTGTATAAACCTCTACTCTGAATAAAGGTCTTTCAGTTAAAATCTGTCACCCCTAGAAGTGGTACAAAGAACGGTGCTCAAAGATGATCAGAGATAGAGAAAAGCTTCAGTTTTCCTTGATAAGGATTTCTCAGTGTAGAAAAAAAGATAGAGGGCATGCAATAAATAAACTGATAGCAAAGAGAAGGTGAACAGAGAAAGTTTATTAATTGCTGTAATAAATAAAGGAAGGGACACACAATGTGATTAGTAGGCAGTATATTTAAAACAAATAAATAACACCTTTTTCATCCAGCACGGTTAAACTGAGCAATTCACTGTCATGGGCTATTGTAAATATGTTCAAAGAAGAATGAGGTAAACTAATGATACTTTAGTTGAAAACCTGAGTTAAAAATTCCTCTATACCAGTAATGGCTGGAGGCTGCAAGAATGTGTCATGGGAAGGATTGCTCTTATATTTTCTTTCTTATATTCCTTGGCAAACATTTCCAACTGGACACTGCTGAGGACTGGTAGGTGGATAATTTCTCTGATATGAGATATTCAGCTTATGTTCTTAAGAAATCAGTGACAGCTTCGGGTGTGTAAGTCCTGCTCATCTCAATAGAATAACTAAATATGTTAAATATTTAACCAGATAAGTTCTTGGAGTACAAAACGAAGGAAATTATGAAAAGAAAGAAAACTGGGACCACACCCCAAACTATGCAAATATTACAAAGCAAAGTTTAATGAACACAAAGTAAAAAATTCATCACTCATTACACACTTCTTGTTGAAGGCAATGAGAACTTCATTACAGATTTTACTGGAAGCAGAAGAAGGTCTGCAATATTTAATATGTCTCTAGTTCCATCAAAATTATTGTCTGCATTCATATCAGACCATGAGAAGGCTGGTAAGGGTATCACAATTAACCCAGCAGGAAATTTGTTCTCGGGTAACTGTTGACATGATGGGGATTTGGAGAGAGAAAGGACAGGAGGGGGCAGGTTTCACCTATTCCATCAGAGCTTTCAAACAAGGGCAGCAAGGGCCTAATCCTGCTTCATCAAAGTCCATAGACAGGCAGTGTCTTCACTCATGTTGAGGCTGGAGTAGATAATGGACAATATCTTAATGCATCTCAGTGTAATATTGAATGATAGGGTCATAGGGCTGAGCTGAATGAGAGCTGTGCCTAATGAAGTATACGCCGCTGCTGAAGTATATGTCTGTCAACTTAGTTCTGAGCCTGGCAGGTCTTATTTTTAACATCTGTGTGTTCAGTGTCACTGTGACTGTACAGTGAAATACCTGTGTCAGATCAATAAGACATCTTAACTGCTAAAGAAAACAGCATGAGAATATAGCAAGTATTAAAGCATATAGGAAAGGCTTATTAATATTTAGCAAAACTAATCTGTTTCTCTCTAGCCAAAACATGCACATTCAGCCCTTTTGGGAAGACAGCTCTGAAGATTCACTAAGTTGAAATGAGGTTTTCTGCACTTCATGTAACCATTGATATTCTCTGTGGGCTAGATCCTATTCCATAATTTTGAAGTCAACCTTTGAGATTTGGGAGATCATTAGAGGGTTTGTGTATGTTTTCTTCATTCTGTTTTTCTAGATAGACCAAATGTAGTCACTTTATAGATTGGAATGTGATTTAAATAATATGACTTTGCTAACATTACATTTTGAATTTATCTTTATTAAGGCTGCATTTTAATTTCATTCCATGTATCCTCATTAAGCAACTGTTTGCTCCCTCGGGCATTTTTGCAAGCTAACTTTTAATCTACCTATTGGTACTCAAAGCTGTAAAAGTTAAAGCCTATTTGAATTTTTATTTGGAAATCTGCTAGATTTTTTCCCCTTTATAGAACTGCAGGCATTTCACTTTTAGTGGAGATGGTGTCTTTTCCCTATATAATATGATAAATATTAAATTAAATAACACATATTCATATTGATGTTTTGTATGCAGAGCCCTGATCTCCAGAAAATCATATAGTAACTACAATAGCATTTTATTTTACATTACTACTGCAGAAGCTCTGTCTAATCATCTGTCTGAAACCCTGTCACTGTACCATTCAGATGTTGGATTGCCGTTGAAATTAACAGCAAGTGGGCCTAAAGGACATATATTTTCCTTGTTTCTATTGATTCTGGCTCCTGAATATTGCACACCCTACTTTAAAATGACAGGCGATGGGAGAAAGTTCAGTGAAAGAGAAAGTCATTGATGAGGAGCTGCTTTACATAATGTCACATAAAGTGATTTCTCTCGACACACAATGACAGCATCTGCATCATGTACAAAAAAAGTCTTTTTTTTATTATAGTACACTCAGAGAATAAGTTTCTTTTGTGCTATATACAATACCTACAAACTTTAGACATCGTTATTTGACCAAAAGGATGGGAGGTAATAAAAGCACCCAGCATTGGTTAAGACTGCGAAGCAAGTTAATGGTCTTGGGACATAGATTTGGATTTCATGCTTCTCCTTCTAGTGCCATGTCCTGGTTTCAGCTGGGATGGAGTTAATTATTTTCTTAGGAGCTAGGGCAGTGCTGTATTTTGGCTTTGAGGTGAGGCTTTTCAGTTCCTCGGGCCTTGTCAGTGCAAAGGCTGGGGGGGCACAAGGAATGGGGAGGGGATGCAGCCAGGGCAGCTGACCCGCACTAGCCGAAGTGGTATTCCATACCATGGGGCGTCGTGCCTGGTATAGACACCCGGGGGCTGGCTGGGGCGGGCAGGGTGTTGCTCAGGGACTGGCTGGGCATCGGCCGGTGCGGGGTGAGCAGTTGCGTTGTGCACCCATGTTCCTTTCTTCCTTTCCCTCTGGATGTTGTTCTTTCCCTTCCCCTTTTCATTAGAACTGTTACTATCACAGCTGTTATTATTGTTCTTTCATTCTTATTCTATTTCAATTATTAAATTGTTCTTATCTCCACCCTCGAGTTTTACATTCCCTTCCAACTCTCCTCCCCGTCCCTCTGGGTGAGGGGGAGTGAGCGAGCAGCTGCGTGGTGCTTCATTACCAGCCGGGGTTATCCCACGACATGGCCTCATCATCCACCCATTGTCTCTGGTTAGCTGCAGTGGCTGTTGTGGAAACAGTCCTGTGGCGTGTCAGCATCACACACGTCAGGACATACATATGGCAATGTGCCATAACGGTGGGTGAGCTACTGCTCTCCTGTTCTCACCCTCCCTTTCCCCCTCCATTGCCTTCCTTTCTCCCCATACAATCCATTTCAAATTACTGTATATATTTACCTAGAGAAACAAAATTGTTGGTCCTTGGTTTGATATAATCCTTCATTTCCAGAACTTACATAGTATACAGAAACTGACTGCTCTCAAACTAAGTTATTGTTTAGAAATATTTCTCTAGCTCAGCATTTCTTGTTTTGAAAAGCTGGGTGCTACCTTCAGCAAAAAAAATAAATAAAGCCTCCAAAGTAGGTCAGGAATAAGAACCAAAAAGGCTGCTCAAGGCAGACTCAGATCTGTAGGTATTTGCAATTTTAACCCACTCATTGTTCAAAATATAACTAAAGCTCATGAGTGTAGAACACAAACAATAACAAGCAGAAATTGTTTGTATCAAGGTGTCTGCAAGTGTCTTAATTATTACTTAATTATTACTGCTTGATGATATAAAAATGTGTAGAACTTAGCTGGACATAAATAGATATAAATTGCACAAACATAGCTAGATTTTTTTTTTTGGGTGGCACTTGCCAACTTAAGTTTTAATTTCATATACCCTTTCAATTATGACTGAGTTTCCTTGTAAGTGATACTCAGAGTTTAATGCTGCAAACGATTCTTCTGAATAAAAATAATTCTGCTGAGAGCAGTAAGATAACCTGGGCATTCATGGACTCCTGCACTAAGACACATCGCAGGCACCTAGCAGGAGAAACAGTAGAGAAGAAAAACTTTCAGAAAAGGAAAATGCCCGTGTTGGTGCTATCCTAAATGGTAGCTACCTTTTTAATTTACTGCACCATTTTTAACAGTGAATATTACTTCTTCATTGCCGGGTGTTTCCAAATTTGATTCCTCAGCCTTGTAATAAACAAGCCAATCTCAACAGTAAACATAGCATAAGTGACAAGTTAAAAAGCAAGGTGATAACATGCCTTTGTGCAAAAAGATGTGTTCTTGGGCTAGGTGGGGACACGTTTCTTTACAGGCCATCATAGACTTTGGTAGTTTGTTGAGTGTACACAATTTGCAGGTGTGGAAAAGGGAACAAAACTCAACAGTACAGCAAAGAGAGCACTTGGAGTGTGATCCCTTCCAACCATGGGTTTTTCTTCCCAGTTTGTTCAGTGAGTCCTCGTGTTTTGAGCCAAGTTGAGCTCTTTTGAGGGAGGAGAAATTGTAGCATCCCTACAAACATGCTCAAAAAGGTAAACACTTTCTTTGACTTCTCACCAGGCTCAGTAAAGAGTGAAAAACACCAGAGTGTGTGTGGCTGAGACAGCAAAAATGTGAGCATGAAGAAACACATGCACATTTACAACCTGTCTTCTAGTATCACACCAGGTATGATTTGTATCAGGTACATACTGAGAGGAAGAATCACAAGTGATCCAGAAAACTTGTGATTGATATACTTAATAAATGCAATCAAGTAACAGAAGCAGATTCAGGCAAATGTCCACATCTGACCTTGAAGCCACATGGTTTTAAACGTAAGGTAGCCAGCAAATTACTTCAACTGACCTGTACTCTGCAGGAAGGTAAGCATTTGCTTCGACTCCCTGTTGGGTTGGCAGTTTACATATCCAGCATAATTACTTCTATTAGAAATAATTGACTTCTAATGGAAAATTTATACTGACTTCTGCTAGACAATGTCCCTGAGATCCTCTGCAATGCTGCCAGGGTGCAGGCTGCCATACCCAGGCTGAAGACAAAACCTTATGGGCTGCCAGTGGGAACTTAATGGGGGACCTCTTCATTCACCCCATTTTGACTTCTTGACAGGTCTCAACAAATCCATGTCTTGCGGGAACTAGAGTCAGAAACATCACTATATTCAGGCTTGAATCTGGAGCTGGGGTTCATGGTTTTTTTTTTTTTAATTCCTTTTAAAACCACATAAATTATTGGTTTATAATAAATGTAATTTGTGTGTGCAATTATTAATTTTTTCCTGCATAATTCTGATCCTACTTCTAAGATGTTGAAGTGAAAAATGAAAAGCAAATACGATTTCTGATTTTAACAGTTCAAGTTTATGGATTTGGCCTTGACAAATGAAGACCAGATGCAGAAACACTGCTGACCTCACAAATATATCCCAAACCACTACCGAATAAAAATGGGATTTTTTTCTTTGTCTGACCTAAAAGATCCTTTAGCCACAGGTAGCACACCTCTTTGAATCAGCCAGTGGATAAGGACAGGTTACTCGTGGGTTACATGCTGCACCTTGAGCCACCTTCAAAGTCATTCAGTTAATGTATTTTTCAGCTCAAATGGGACAAGGAGGGAAATTGAAGTTGGGTCACATGCTTTTTTGACTAACTTTCCTTCAGTGTCTGCTCTTGATTAAAAATCCAAGTCATACCATGAAAATGTGATCTTAATTTGATGGTAAACTTCCAAAAACACAAGACTGCTTTTATAAATGGAAAATAATTTTCACACAAAATGTTTCTTCTTTCTTTCCTTCTATCCAGAAATACAAAACTAATTAATGCTGTCCTGATTTATACCATATGAGAGCTCAGCCCTGTTTCTTACATAGAAATGGATAAGGGACTTCAGTCTCTTTTTGGTGTGTTTATGTTTTTAACGTATTAAATATTTATTCTTACTTAGACCTTGTTCAGGAGATTATCCAGCATTCTTAGCACTCCACTGACTTGACCTCTGCTTTCAGAGGTCTCAGTCATTTTGTCTCACCAAAGAAGTTGAGGAAAGCTGCTTCCTTTCAATGCTGTAAGCTTTAGAAGGTCTTTGGTGAAGGAGAAAATTCTGGTGTTGCTTTGATGGCTTCTTTTTGATGACTGCATTGGTAAGTGAAGCAATGCTGAGGTGGGCTGTTGCTGTTGCCTGTTATTAACAGCAGGTTCAGCAGTTCCTGAAATAAGGGTGTCTGCAATTCCACCAGCCTGATGTTCCTTGACAGTTACCAGGTAAATTTCTAAATGTGCTGCTAATTGCATGAAACACAAGAAGAATCGGTAATATGTGGTATCGTATGAAGTCCAACTTGGACAGCTATAATTTGGTTGTCAATAGAAAGTTATATTAGGAACTCCGTACTGAAGAACACTGCTGTGAAAATATAGACAAGAAATAAAACTGGCAAAAAATTCTTCTAGCATGATATTTTTCAATTCTACTACATCGGAGAAAGCCTTAACGAGGACAAGCTTGTAGCATTTAACATAAAAATTATTCAAACTAGCTCTTCAGCTTCTGCCATGTTGAATAATGTCATTCTTTTATGTGGCAAATTTGCTTGTATCCCACTCAAATTTGGCAGCACTATCATTTTTCCAATCATATACATTTACTTAAATCAGAAATGTTGAATCAGAATATAGAAGTTAGCTACAAAGCTCAAATTATACCTTTGCCACATGCTTTCTGATATTTTAAGTTTTCTGCTGTAAATAGTTTTGAATCTCTCATATTACAGCAGAGTTGTGATTACCAAAAGATCTTATGAATTAAATTCAGTTTCACAGATTTATTCTGTGCAGAAAGATAAAACAAGTGTTTGGAAAACCAATCACATATTCCAAGTCATCATCTCCAAAAGGAAACTTCCAGATTCTTTGCTTGGAATGACTTTGTTTTAAACAAAATCTGCTTAACATTTTAATTTTGATATAGTGCATTTTGAAGGTATCAGGCAACCAAAATATCTATGATTTTTTTTGGACGAGGAGGATGCCTCTAATTTCCCTTCTCTCCAATTATGGCCAAAAATGTAATAAGAATAGATTTTCTTAAAAATTTCAAGACATTTTTTTATATTATCAGGCTAAAATCTTACTTGCAACATTGAGATGTGCCCATTGAGGGTGTTGTTGACATCAGAAATTGTGAAGACACATAAAAATAAGCAAGAAAAGTAGGTTTCCAGGTGATTATATATTTTTTTTCCTGGAAATTTGAAAAATAAATCTGGGCCGACTGTCACAGTGTGAGGTCAGGTTTTGCTTTACGTTGGTGTTTCATTCCACGTCATATTGTAGCAATATCTTTGCTTCAGCCTTCACAAAACCTGCTCTCCTGTCTTGCCTTTTCCTTGCTTTGGGTTGCTTCCCATTTCAAACCCTTTAAAGACTGATATGTGCAAACCTGAAAAGTCCTGAATACTTCCAGCTTGCTTTAACCATTTGAATCTTAATTCTGAAATAATTCTAGTCTTGAAGATGATCAAGACATATTGTGAAAACATCTCTTAATGCCTGCCATAAGCAAGGATCCAGCTGGCATAAAATAAAGCCATGACTACAGTTTGCTGACTTCTCTCCCCTACTGCTGAATTTGCTTTACCACACCGAGAAGAACAATGTCAGCAAAGGAACCAGCAGGCTGGGCAAAGAAAGGAAGTTTTGTTCAAACCTCCTACTGATACTGAGTTTCACATAATAATAAGCAGGACTGGCCTAAGGCCAAAAATAAACTTTTTATTTGGCTCTCTCAGCAAAAGAGACTCCACTCCTACAACACAGGACTTCAGCAATATTTCCCTGAAGCTAATGAAATTTCATTCAGCTCAGGTCTGTTAAAAGTGATTCTAGAAGATGCTGTAACTCAGGTTCTTCACAGTGGTTTTCTTTCCAAAGTCCTATCAGCAGCTAAAGAGCCATTTGGCTGTATATCAGGACATTTTTAAAAAGATCTAGATAGATTTGATGCTTACTTTATGCATCATGAGAAAAAAAAACCCACCAAAAAATTCCAGTTCTATTTTTAATTTCCAGATCTTTCTGTAACCACATGAATAAACCTGATTGTGCATATGCCTATGTACCTCCTTTAATCAAAGAATAGAACAGGAACCATATTAAAGACTCCTATAATTGGACAATACTGTGCAGCTGAACCCACCCCCCCCAAAAAAAAAAAAAAAATATTAGAGGTCTGAAATTAAAAATATATGTCTCCAGAAATCTGAGAGCATTGCACATCTGAATGAACAGTCAGCTTCAGGTGGTAATTCTTTTCCCCTACCAGAAATCTTTGTTACCTCACAAAGAAAAACACAAAACAAAACAAAAAAATCAGGGACATGCAAACCAAAATTGCATTTTTATTTGCCATGCAGAAAATGTCATTTCCTTCTATGTTTAGATTTGGTTTCTCATCCTTATTTCTATAGTTGCTCTTTTCCATTCTGTGATGTTAAGCAAAGAAGTGTGTGTGGAATCTTCTTTTCTAATTTCACTTTTCTTTCTTAAATGTGACTCTCAATAAAAAAAAAAACCAAGCAAACAGATTAACTATGCTAAAACCATTTGATCGTACTCCAAGCCCCAAGTGGTGCATGAAGAACAATTTTTAAGTTTTATATTTTAAAAATAATTGAATATTTCGAATCCTAGGTGTCCCAATCCCATGTGTTAGTTGCAGAACTAAGTAAATAACCTTCTTCTGTATTTGCATTTTAATTTTCTTTTAACATTTTGCAATATAGATTTTCATAGAGAACACGTCTCTTTTTATAAACAGATGACACTCTAGCTGTCATTTCAAAGATGTGTGACTGAATTTCTGAAAGTCTAAGACAAATGTTAAAAGTGACATGAAGTAAAGCAAATGATTTGACTGTTGTTTTAAGTGGTGGGTTTTTTTAAAAAATTTAACCCCCCCCCCCGAAGGTATTGTTCAGTAATAGTAATAATGATCTTTCTGTAATGCTTTAAGTTGCTAAAGTTCATATGTAAACATTAATTATTTCAAATAATACCAAAGCCTCTTAGATGCTAATATTAACCTTGCAAAAGTAAGTCCATTTGTGTGTGTGTGTGTGTGTTCATGAGGGCTACATTCCTGCTATGTATTCACATGTCCAGGCTATACAGTCATTTGTCAGCCTCTAATCAGAAACAGAAGTGACATCTGTCATGCATTCCAGTAAACACATTAAGCAAACACAATAAGACCCCAAAATGTTTACTCGAATACTCTAATTAATTGTGACTTGCTGTAACAGAGTTCTCCATGAATTAAACAGAAAGATCCATGCTCTCTCCTCCCCCTGCTGTAGCTTTTTGTGTAGTGGGAAAAGATTTAAACTAAAGA
This sequence comes from Falco cherrug, assembly GCF_023634085.1. Classification (NCBI taxonomy): domain Eukaryota; kingdom Metazoa; phylum Chordata; class Aves; order Falconiformes; family Falconidae; genus Falco; species Falco cherrug. Next base: position 75,972,951 of record NC_073702.1, read on the forward strand.
CTTCCCTTCTGGCCCTGCCAAGGTGCATTTTTTCCTCATAGACTTGACTTGCAGTAGAAGTTGATGTGAGAGTTTGTCATGGCTGTTTTGACAGTCCGGTCATCCTAATCCAGGGATCTGGTCCCTGTGGTTTGTCAATTATCCTACTAACCCTACAGCGAGAGGAACACTCAAGGCACTGAACTGTCATCTAATAACCAAGAAATAATGTCAGCAGCCAGTGAGCAGGGATTGTGAGAGATGGGGATGCTTTTGACAACAGAGAAATGTGGATCATTTCAGCATTTATTTTATTTATAGGCATTCGTAACAAATTAATTATATCTCACTGCAAAACTTGCTGGATCCAGACCTGCATGCACACAGGATGATGAGTGTGATTGAATGCAGAGATTGCGGCACGGCAGATCCAGGCATGGAGGTTTAATTCCCGGTTTCTTTCACTCCCCTCCTGTGACCTTGAGCTTGTTACTTGACTTGGATATGTTTCAGTATCCCCCTGGATAAACTGAGGATAAAAGCATCTACTCTTAAGAGCAGACAGAGCCTTAATCAATTAATGCCTGTAAAGGACATTAAGATCATTTAGCAAAAAGTAGAATTAAAGTGCAAATTATGCTAAGGTCCTACCAAAATGAAAGGCAAGTGTGTTTAAAAGGGGATTTAGATGCAGAAGGCTAGACAGCAAAGAAAATCTAGGTGGAGGATCACAGCAGGCTTGATTCTGATCCAATGTGTATCAGGATAATTTGGCTTAACTCCCCACTTAATGCTAACAAAGCAGGGCTTGCCCTGGATTCTCACTTGGTGTAAAGTTACACTAATCTATGATTGCACCAATTAAACCAAGAGTCCAAATTTTTGGCTCTTAAAGTCCTTATATTTAGAGCTATAATTCTGTTTTTTAGTATTGTTTCTCAATCACAGGTTTACTCTAACCATGTTGAAGTGAGAAAATGTACCAGAAGAAATGAAGTAATTGAGACAAACTAAACCTCGGGAGTCATGCTCTTTCCAAGCAAGCCACATCATGACCAGCAAGACTGTATGATGGCATGGGTACCATTGACAGTCTCTTACACCTTTAGTATCTTATCTCAGATGTGGTACAGCCTCAGCAGTAACTGCTTCAGATTTTCTACCACCTGACAGCTCTTTAGAAAAGCATGGGGTGTGAGATTTGTCGCTGTTGAGCTGACTTCTTTTAAACTGATCTGCCTCAGTTTTCTCACTTCCAGCAAAATGGTGTGGGAGTAGGCCAGCCAACACAGTGTTGGGATTAACTTTGATAAAACATAGCCGATATGAAATGTAAAATTTTAAGACATTGTTTTAAGGCTTCTTCTAGTAGACTGAACAAGTTGGAGTTTGTGGTAGTTAGGAAGATTTATTTTGGATCCTAGCACAGAAATGGAAAGGAGAAATTTATGGTGATCCTTGGAAGGAAAAGTTCTTCTACTTGTAGGTGTTGTTTCAAAACCACACATGCTAGCATTAGAACAATTGAATGTAGATCATGCTATTCATTAAATAATTTTTTTTCCCACATATCTACTATGTGACTAAAGTACACATATCCACCGCTGACATTTAGGGAAGTCTGGGAAAACAGAGATGCCTCATAAGTGACTGTTTAAATTCACTACCTTCATTCTTAGCTATATTAGTGGGGAATTAAAATATGGAGTCCAGGACTTTTCATGATCATGCCTGTTATTATACGCTAGATATTTTGGTTGCAGTATTGTCATCAAGTCTGGAAAATATCTGGAAGCCAACCCAGAAAAATATTTTACTTTAGCAATGCATTGCTATGTGAATATTACTTCATCGTGCAAAATTTAAACCATCTTATTCCTGAAAACCTTGAAAGTGTTTGCCTTACACGGAAGAAAACCCCAAACTGTTGGAATAGCCCAAATGAGAAACAACTGATGGAACTGAAACCGTCTGAAACAGCTGGTTCTTGTCATTCTCCGTAGCATTCAGGTAGGTTAGGGTAACTTCTTACGTACAGAAACATGATCTTGCCATCAGACACTATAAAAGTCTGTGCTGGGGATGAATATTCACAAAGCTTAAGACAGAAGGCATCTCTGATGTGGCAACATACGACGCGTAAGGAAATAACACTCAGCTCCTGAGAGCCAAAGCCATGAATGAGTCAATTGTCTCCCCAAAAGAAGGCCACTAAACTTTTTTTCTCCACCTATCTCACCATTCTCTGGTCTGAATATGATCCCTGCTGTTATTGAAATGTTGTTCAAGAAAACATTTTTTGGCTGGTTTATGTACTTGCCTTCTTATAAATGTAGATTCCCATAGGCACTTACCAACCTGCTGGGAGTGGGTTTGGTCGTTCCCCTATGCAAACAGCAGCAGAATGACCACAGAACTCATACCCAAGTTCCCAGACAACAGGATAAACTTGTTTTATACTGGTGACTTGGGGAGCAGCAATACCCACCCCAGGCTTCAGGACAGTTTCTTCACCCTGCCCCCAGTGGGAAAGAACATACATTTTTCAGGTCAGTTGTTTTCTTTTTTAAAAGATGGGTGTGCTGATAATATAAGCACGTCTCAAGATACTCGGAGATGTTAGGACTTGTGCCTGGGATGTGGATATTACAGTCACACTGCTAGTGAGGTGGGCGAGGGAAGACGATAAACACAACCCATCCTCTGACTCTTTCCACACCTATGAGTCTAACTCTCTAATACCTTAGAAGGCTTATTCCATAAACATTGGATCCTTTAAAACAATTTGCAGGAAAGTTAGATTATCAATGAGAAACTTTAAACCTCTAAGACTGCTACTTGACAATTTGTCACTCAACTTCAGCAAAACTATAGGGGAAAAGCACAATGAATTAATGAATAGCAACAAATCCCCATGACAACATGTTACTTCATTAAAATTTTATCAGCATTCTTCCTAAGGAAAGCATGCCTTCTGTTCTACGCTGAGTTTCTTCTACAGTGTTTTACAGACAATTCACAGCATTCTGGCGCTTCAAAATTAGTTCCTGTGGAGAGTGAGCTACAGACAGACTCTGGATTGTGTCACACAGTGGTCTCCTGGGTGCCATGATGAAGTTTTGCCTACATTTTTTGTGTGTATCTTATGCCTTAAACATTAATCAAGCATTTCCCAATTGCTTTCTTTGAGAATAGGTTAATTAGCTGCAAATGCATCTCTGTGTTAATTTTTAGCAAATGCATTAAACTACATTTCATAAATATTTTCCTAACAACCAAATAAAAGCTTTGAAAGGAAAATGTTTTCATTGCTTTTGCTGGGGGTCTAGCTTATGTTTTTTTTTTTCTTTTGTGGAGATCCATGAAACATACCTGTAGGTGTTCAGTGTATTTCTTGGTTCTGGATGTAAGTAGAAAAAAAGAATAATAACAAAAATGGTTGCTAGATACTGTAAGCTTGCCAATATAATCTTAGGGTTTGAAAAAAAAATCCCTACTCAGAAACACTGGAAGTGTTTGCTTGGAAATTTTAAATGTTTTAAAAAGGAAAAAAACCCATAGATTGGGACAAAAAAAAAAGCCCTGAATTGCACTTAAAAAGGAATAATAGCTTATATGGAGATTAGTTATCTGCCCTGGTTATATTAATAACATTTCCCTCAGAATATTATAGTCCACTTATTTACTGCATGTATTAGGCTCTGAAAGCACCTAACAAGGGAATATGTGTTCCCAAAAACTTTGTAGGCCAGACAGCTTTGGGATGCAAAGGCTGCAGGGAAGGAAATTCATTCCTAGCTTTTCACCTGTGAACTAAGCTGTTTGACACAGGGATTAGGGTGTTGAAGTAAGCAGCTAAAATCCTGATTTTTTAATTTCATATTTCAGTTAGGTAGAAGGAGGCAGAAGCAAGTGTCCATACTTATGATGTAAGATTTCTGAGCCAGGTGGAAGTTATTAAAAAAAATGATGTTTCTTTATCATTAGTTATTTTCTACAAACCATAAACATTGCAAAAGGAAGAAACCAAAGCTTCCTACTTCCAGCCGAATGCCTGGACTACACACCTCTGCCTTCTCTCCTTATGGTCCCATGAATCTTGCCAGTATGGAGCAGTGGTGCTGTAGAAAACATGCTGAGTTCTATCTATAGAATATCACAATAATGAGATGTTGTGGTTTAACCCCGTCTGGCAACCAAGCACCACGCTGCTGCTTGCTCATTCCCCCTGCTCCCTGATGGATGGGGAGGAGGGTCGGAAAGGAATGTAAAACTCAAGGGTTGAGATAAGAACAATTTAATAGGTAAAGCAAAAGCTGCGCACACAAGCAAAGCAAAGCAGGGAATTCATTCCCCACTTCCCACGGGCAGGCAGGTGCTCGGCCATCCCCGGGGAAGCAGGGCTCCATCACGCATTAATGGTTACTTGTGAAGACAAACACCATAATGCCAAACGCCCTCCCCTTCCTTCTTCTTCCCCCAGTTTATATACCTAGCATGATGTCATATGGTATGGAATACCTCTTTGACTAGCTTGGGTCACCTGTCCTGGCTGTGTCCCCTCCCAGTTTCCCCTGCCCCTCCAGCCCTCTTGCTTGGAAGGGCTGAAAAGTCCTTATTTTAGTATAAACATCACCCAGCAACAACTAAAACCATCAGTGTGCTATCAACATTGTTCTCACACCAAATCCAAAACACAGCACTGTACTAACTACTAAGAAGAAAATTAACTCTATCCCAGCTGAAACCAGGATATGAGATAATTCTATAGTTGGATGTAGAAACCGTTGTGATAACTACCCCACAACTCAAGGACAGCCTACAAACAAGGTCTTTTGCTTTCCACATAACTAATCTAACCATTGGGCTGTTATACCAAATATCTTTACACTGAGGTTTGGGTTTTCTTTTTTTTTTTTTTTTTTTTTTAATTGAATTTATTGCAGTCTTATTAAGATGCTGAATTCTGAGCAAGTGAGTGAGTGGAATGGAGATCTTCATCTTGAACCTGAGCTTTTTTTGGAAAATTAGTCAAAGCCAAGGCCCTACCAGGCATTTCTTGCAGCTTGATTACACAATGAAGCTTATTATGTGAAATGTAAGCTTCAGTAGCCCCTTGCCTCAGGTTGCACCACTGAAGTAAGGCTCTGACTGTATCTACCTGACATGTAAGATTACACGACATGCTCCAGATAACATAAAACCCAGGTACTAGATGTCACAATGATTACTAGACCTCTGCCTCTCAATGGGGGACATCAATGTTCATTGGGAAATTCTCTCCACCCAATGTTTAACTTTTTTTTTGCTTTGTTTTAATTTTTTTCCCCAAGCACGTGCAATCCAGCTAAACCAATATATCTATACAGTGATCATCTTCCTACATAAAGTATTTAACAAAAGAGATATAGTGCAGTCCTGCTTCTTTCAGTGGGAGCTTTGCATTGATGTCAGTGAGCTCTGGGTCAGATTCTGCAGAAGTCTGTTACACTATCTTGGAAGGATAAACATTGAAAGAAGCACTGAATCAGTAAATTAAGGAAACTGAGAAATGTCTTCTCTGAAGTCTTATTAAAAATAACTTTAATAGTAGTGTTTGCTCAGCCACACTTCTGTAGCTTTTGACTATAACAATTCACGAGATCTCACCCTGTGACAAAAATTAACAAAGCTGGGCCCAGCAAGTTACAGATTCATTTTTAACTGTTCCAGTCTTAACAAACCAAACAGGACAACACCACACTCCTTCAAAAAGAGATGTCCTTGTCCTTTTCCTGTGATTCTATCTCCTTCTCAGCTTGTCTCATTTCCCTTTCCACTGAAGGAAGGAAGGGCATAGCACACTTTAGGCTGGCTGGTAGCTGTACTCTCTTGTGAAACTATCATGAGGAAGTTCTAGAGCTCCAATGCCTATTTGTTACCTCCTGGACTTGTTTACTGGGACCCCCACTCTTATTTTGTCATAGATGGGTAAAGACTCCAGTATCTCATCACTATGGTTTTTGGCAGTCAGTAGACAGTATGATGGCCATCTGCAGATGCGTCTTTCCACATTAGTTACCTAACAACTTGACCTTAGGAGAACATTTATCAGAACCATTTTACTTCATCAGTAGCTTCTGTTCTTTTCCATTTCAGCAATCCTAATACAGAGGCACCATCCCTTTACTTCATTATTTTCATTAGGGCTAAGAATGTAAAAATAGCTACTATTCTTACATGGCAGTATTTTTCAGAAATACAGGTAAAGCCAGGTTGCAGGCAGTAGGAAACTGAATATGATGTACTTGCTGCACTTGCTGCCATACATGGATTTAATGGCATTTCAGTGTTCAGCAAGCTGCGGCATAGAGTGTCAAAGATATTCTGAGAGCAGGTTTCAAATGGCTTGCAGGAGGGTGAGGAGCTGGGAGTGCAGTACTCTGAGCAAGGCCTCAGTGGGAGGCAGGCAATGTCAGGCTGCAAGCTGCCTTGTTACCTTTCTCTCTCGCAGGCAACTAGATACGGGACAAGGGAACTGGTAGCTGCTCTGCTGTTGAAAGGCAGCGTGTTTCTTTTGGCAGAAACCACTTCAAGTTTTGGGAAAAAAAATCTAGTCAAGACTGTCAGGCTGCTAAATATAACACATTTTTCTAGACAATGTACTCTTCAACCCAAGCCCATGTTTGTGTGAAATGTCCAACAGCGTTTAGCCAGACTATAGAACTAAATCATGATTCTGAAATTACAGATATCATTACCCATAAATAAAGCCAAATATACAGTGTGTTATTCTTGGAGAAAGCAGGGGGGAAACTATTTCCTTTCTTCTCGTCCTTTCTTCTTCCACTTCTGAAGACACCAGTAACTTGTGAATTAAAAAGCAAGGGGAGGTGGCTTTGAGCAGGATTCAGATAAAGCTGTTGGGGGGAGCATGTGGTGCTATTTAAGTTCCTTCTGAACTCTGCCTGCCTGTCTCTGTCCTGTAGTCTTTTTGAGGCAGCTTTTGTTAAAGGCAAGTCATGCCAATCAGTCCTGGCAAGTGGTCTTTTTAGTTCCAGGTGTTGACAACAGGTATTTACTTTGGTCTCCTATATCCTGTATCACAAAGGGAGATGGTGAATTCAACATTTGTTGGCAGAAAGATGATAGATGACATTTGCTGGCTCAACATTCTTCATGTGACCATCTCCAATAGCTGTTATTCCAGTTTGTGTGCCTCTTGGTAAGGAATAACTGCAGATTCAGGACTTGAAAATTCATCATCCTACGCAGAGTAGTTTCTCCACCAACATGAATACTTCAAAGAAATGCTGTGCTCCCTGGTTCTTTGTATTTAGTTATAAGGGAGCTTTTCATTCAGGGTCTTTTAATTTATCCCTGAGTTTTAATGAGTTGCATTCTATTTTAATCTTAGTCATTTTTATAGAAATCTGATGGTGAATTAGAAACAGATGCATCCCTTGCAGACATTTCCTAAAAACTACAAGATGCTTAGAAAGAATCTGCTTGCTAGTGTCTAGGAAAGGGCCATTGGGGATTGATATATATTTGTATACCTTTATTAAATTAAATTAATTATCTGAGAGCATGTAATTAGCTCAGTGCCTGATCTTTTTATTTTTCTGTTTGCTTTTTTTATGCCACGTTATGTATGCCACATGTTTCTAGCCAAACCTTTGAATTAAGGTTTTAGCAATCAGAACAATGCTTAAAACGTGCCTGTTCCGATAACTGCTGGTTTGGAGATAAGTTGCATTTATTTAACTTATATCTATTTATTTATTAATGTATTGTGGGTTATTGTTTTTAGTGTTTTTTTTGCTATTGAGGAAGCACCATCAGGCAACATAAGCAATGCGAACACAGTCCTCTGCTTCATACATTCCAAAGCAGTTTTATTAATTAAGTGCTATGGACAACTTGGTAAACCACTAAAAGTAAACCCAAAATTCCCTAAGAAGCTGACTATTCACATCCTGGTTTTTGGAAGAAGCCTTCCCAAGGGAAAAAGGCAAAAGAAGAAAAAGTGCTGCTAGGTGGTGAAACTAGAGAATTAGAGAAAAATGAATAAATGAGAGGACTGCTTTCCATGATCCCATCCAAACAGGACCTATAATAAAAAGAAGAAAGTAAATATTAAAAACATAAAATAATCCTCTGGACTCAATTTCTTTTCTGTAGTCAGCCTCAAAACTGCCAATACTGAACTTTGTTCATGTTAAGGGAATGAAACGCTTCATCCTTGCCTGGGCGATAGGACAATGTGTAATTGCAATGTTCTGAGCAAGCATCGTGACTCCAAGAACTACATCTCTAGACTGCTGGAGAGCAGGTGTAGGCAGGTGATCCACATCTGTACTAGTGAACCTGCTGCTCCTCCCTGAGACACAAGTAAATCTCTGCTTCAGAGGGTAGCATCCAAACTGACTGTTGGGTAGTGTGGCCATAGTAGACCCTCAGTCCATGACTGGGAGCTGTTGGGTGAGTGCTAACTGGCCAGTGCTGCAACTGTCCCAGAGCCCATGATAAAGTTATCACAAAATACGTGCCAGAACTTGACTCTGTGCCTTAAAATTGTTTATTTTATTAATATAGAGGTAGCCAAAGCCTCTATGTTGACTTACAAAGCTCTTAGTATAGGTGCTGGATGACAGAGCTACAGGGTGTTTCCCCCTCCTCCTCCTCCTCCTCTTCCTCTCCTTGATCTTATTGTACTAGAATGGAACAATAGAGTAGGGTAGGGTAGGGTAGGGTGGGATAGGATAGGATAGGATAGGATAGGATAGGATGGGATAGGGTAGGGTAGGGTAGGGTAGGGTAGGGTAGGGTAGGGTAGGGTAGGGTAGGGTAGGATAAGATAGAAGACAACATTTGTAGGGGATGTACAATGATCATCTAATCCAACTAGATGCGGTGTTGTGGCATGGTGTGTCAACTATTTGAATGTGCCCGTAGCCTTACCTAAGAAACCAGGCTGCTCCACAGCTCAGGCTGTGTCTGTGTTTGGTGCCTGTTCCACTATTAATGCAGAGCCTGGAGCTGAGCTGAGCTTCAAAAGAGGCTTGAACCTGACCAGGTAGACATGCATGGGTTCCCCTCATAGTTTTGTTAGCAAATGACCTGTTCAGGCCTTCCTCTGCAGGTTGTGTTACACTTTGCACCAGCTCAGCCCCACTGAGCTATGAACTTGGAAGAAAAAATGGCAAGCCAGGGTCATGTCTTCCCACACCATGTTCAGCCCACATTGCTTTCTACAGGGCTTCTCCATTTTGCCTTTGGTTTCTCCCTCTCCAAGTTATCCTCCTGCCATTGCCTCACAGACTTTATCTTAGCATCTTTTAGCTTAACTTTATCAAGAATTTTACAATCTTTTATACAATAGCTCAAACAATACAATTTTTTTGGTTTTTATAATTTAAAAAAAATGGTTAACATTCCTATATTGACACCTGGAGAGGGAGAGAACTCATTGAAATGGTGGCAAACACACTGAAAAGCTTCCTCTAAAATGAAAAACTGTTTTGACTTTTTGCATTTTATTCTCAAAGAGAGGTCTTTATCGACGCCAGCTCAGCACCTTGGAGAGAAAAATGATATCTTGAAAAAGGCTTTTAAACCCCGAGGATGACTGTGGTTTGGTTTTTTTTTTCTTTTCCCTAGACTTTGTAACCACATTTCTTTGTAAAAGTAATACACATAATTGTGGGATCTTCCATCTTTTTATAAGCATTATGGCCTAAGTATTGTAACTCTTAAAAAAAAAAAAAAAAAGCTTTTTTTTCCCTTTTTTTTTCCTGCTTTTTTCCCCTGTTTTTTGAATCGAAGTTACCCAGTTAGGGAATAAATGCAGAACACAAAGATGTCATTTTCTTTCTTAACAAGGTCAGTATCCTGACAATAAGGGCACTTTAAAAGCTTTCTATTGTGCATGTGTTCATGGGGGAGAAGGACCTGATCAATGTCCTTTCAGGTTTTCAGGTTTCTTTTTAGGACTCTTCCTTGGGTTCTTTTTTTTTCTTTCTTTCTTTTTCTTTGGGTTTTTTTTTTTTTTTCCCTGTTAAAAGTGAACTAAATATTTTATTTTGTAAGGAGGAAATAAAACATCAGTTACATTGGTATATTTCAGCAAGGAAATTCAATCTGGTCTAGGTCTGAGGTTAGGTTTTTATTGTTTACTTGCCATACCTAAGAAACATCTCAGCAATATTGTAAGAAAGAAGTATGAGGCTACTGGCTTTGCAGGCACAGACTGGCCCCCAGTCCTTCAAACTATGAGATAGGGCTTCAGTTTTATTGAAGTATGACTTAGAGAAGCCATATCATGAGGACTTACAGCCAACTGTTGGTTTAAAACTTCTCTTGATAGACAAGCAACAGAAAGGCAGTTCTGGTTTTGCCAAAGGTGGCCTCATGAGATGGACCTAATCTCTCCTAGCTTGGTCTGTAGTGTGGATGCTTCTATGTTAGTCAGCCATCCTCAAATCCCATAGGAGTCAATGAAAATAAATTATTCCAACTTCAGATTTTATTTCCTACTTTTTTCTTTCTCACCTTTATTCATAACCTCATAGTTCTTTCTATTTGTGCTATACTGTTTTTATCTGCTTATTACAGCAGGAGTGGGTACAAATAGGCAGACTAATAGACAGTTATTGCTATATCACAATATTTACTTTGCATAAGAAGTATTTTATGGTACTGATTGCAGAAATACTGACTATTCTTTCAAGGACCACCTTTTCTTAGGAGTGTGTACATTACAAATAACAAGATATGCTGAACTGATTCAAAAGGTAAAACTTGAGGAAATAATGTGACCAATACACAGAGAATAATAATGCTGCAGATGTCAGCGTGATTCATCTTTCCTAAGAAAAGTGAAGCTTCTCGCACTGTTAAGATGTGCAGAAGTCTGAAATATTTTATATGATTGAGTGTGAAATTTTTGGAAGTGCCACACTTAGAGGAAAAAATGTTACTTGTTTCTAAGTGAAATTTTGCCCTTAATTCTGCTTGAAAATACCCTAGTCCAGCAAAGCAATGATGACAATGTGTCTCTGTCAGGATGTAGAGGAATGAAGCCGGGTTAATTAGCATTGATAATACACAACTGTGGGCTGGCTTCAGGGGTGGTGGGTGGCTGATGGAGATAAGGTGCAGCTGTGGCTGTTCTGTTAAGAGGCTGGGCAGCTAAGGAAGAGAGAGCTGGAAGAAGCAGAGAAAACACACACCCTGGGTGAGGAGAGGCAAGGAGAAGGCAGCAGAAGGACTGGCCTGAAGAGTATGTTGGTATGAGATGGTAAAGGACCTTGTTGCAGCTGACTACTTTGGAGAGTGCTGTGACTTTGGGACTGGGTTGTATTCAGCAAAACACCTTTACTCACACCTAGATTTAAACCAATTCAGCAAAGTGCTGAGGGTGAGCTGAAGTCCTCTGTGGAGCTGGGTGTAACTGCTTGTGTGTTTAAAGTGAAGCATGTTCCTCAGAGCTTTGTTGAATCAATGTCAAAATCAGTTTGAAAAAGCTTAAGATGGCTTAGCCCTGCTGACCCACAGTTGTACAGGTGTCATACATGGTCCCAGTGCAGTTGCACATGGGGCAATTCAAGGAAGGAGCTGTACTTTTCCTGCTCCTGTCTCTTTAAGGTAGATATAACATTACTTTAACATAATTTTGATGCTGATTTCATTACAGTGTTTAAAGGAAGATCAATGTAAATGTATGATATCAGCTACCTCATATAAAAGTCTTTTATATAAGCAGGTGGTTTTGGACCTTGCCTCCAGCTATACCTTTTGATCATTTAGAAGGCTACTGATGTACCCCAGGCAACTTACGTAAAACAGTTATTTGTACTCATTTAAAGCTATACCTTTAAACACCCCTTTAATCTATTTGCAGCTGTAAAAGGCTCACAGTATGGAAATGTTTTAAAGGAGTAGGTTTAACTTCCACAATTAAGCTGGATTTTTTCTGGATAGAAAAGCTCTACCTCTTGCTTCAACTTGCACAACGGTGTATGCATCCAAACGCACACATTTCTGTGTTCTGAGAAAATGTCGAAGCTCATCTATCAAAGGTGGATATTGCTGGATGGCAAGGGACTGGGTAAGGGCTGTAGGAATTTGTATGTCTATTCCAGTAAGTGCATTTCAGTGCTTCAGACAATTCAGATAACTTGTTAATCTTCACTAAAAATGAAATGTGTTTGTACTTATCATAAAACAATGAGAATTTGTGTTTATTTCCTGATACTGTGGCTAAGCTCCATCTGCCGATGTAAAACACTTAATGACAGGGCCAAAGATGAAAGCATGGACCCCAGATTCCCTACTGTGCTTTGCCTTACTAAACTGACGTCAGGGGTAAGCTGGGCCCAAAGTCTGCAAACCACTGAGAAAAGAGAATCTAATGATTCCATTCTTTATTAATTTATATGGTTGAACCACTTTTTCCATTTTCTCTCTGTTTTTGTTTCCTAGATCATAACAGCAGTGAAGTCCAGGTGAAATGGAAGGGCACCTCATGCAGTTTAATAATGTAATTTTCATGTATGCTTTGTGCTTGTGTGCTCTGTGCTATGATCAGCAATAAATGTGCACAGCAAATCCATTTTATTAATACCTTTTAATTGCTTCCAGAAGGTTCTGGTGTTTTATTCTGTCAAACCAGCCACAGAAAGACAATTAGATATCAGTTAACACATTTACTGTTCTTATTGTTTTTTGATAGCAACAATCATAAAACAATAAAAGCATTCCTCCTCCATAATGGTATTCTGGGGAGCCAGGTGTTCTGCATGTTAGAACAAAATTACTACCTTTTATAAATAAAAGCTTTGTATAACTGCAGTAGCAGAAGGTGGAAGGGATGTAACAAAGTGGTTGCATGCTCATATATATTTTTCCCCTTTGGATTCATTTGTGGAATCTATACACACATACCTATGCATACAGGTATGTCTATACATACACACATGCACATACTCGTGTTTTTAAACTGCAAAGTGGTGGCAACTATCTTGTAATCCATAAGCAGACCCATTTCTCTGGTTTATGATGTGGTATCTTTGAATACTAAACCCAAACTTAGATACCTATGTGTAAACTAGTTGTAGAGCTTCCCTTCCTAAATAGTAAATGCCTTCTAAAATTAGATTTCTGAGAGAGATGACACCAGACCCCAAAGTGGCCATTTGTCTCCCCATTGACTTTGAAGGAAGTCTGGTACGGTTTTATCTGCGGTTGTCTGTTTTGTAGACATTTAGCCTGATGCAAGATGAATCTCTTTCTTTCTGCAAAATTCAGAACAGAAAAGTCTTTCTGAATGACTACCTCTTTATTACTGTAAACTCTGATATCAGAAAATAATTTTGATAAGCACAACAAACTCCATCCTGCAACCTGAGAGCAATTGCTACTCCTATTGGAAGGCTATTATTTACTGTTTTGATGAGTAAACCCCTTCTATTTTCCTAAATTTCTAATTGACTCTTTCTATCCACTGAACCTTGTTTGCCTAGAAAAGCAGTTAGATCTTATGTTTCATGGCATATTTCATTTCTCTCTCCCCCATTCCCAAGTATTAGTCAGAATCGGAGACAAGATCACAAATATAGATTTATGTAAAAGATGTTTACCAATGTAAAAGCATGCCTTGCAGAAAGTAAAATCAGATTTGCAAAATCACACCAGGTGAGGAGTAGAAAAGAAATGAAAGCGATGTAAAAAGATTCATATGAAGTGAGGAAAAAGGTGGATTAAGTTGTGAAGACGGGATGACCACAAAGGCAAGAAGGTGAACAGATCGTTTACCTCAACCACCACCCAGGTTCTGTGAGTCCTCCTTGCTCAGATGTACATACCCTTCCTAATGGATCCACTTCCTATAGCATCCTTGTTATTTGGCAAAACCTGATCTGCTACGTTTGCTCATTGAATTTGCCAGAGAAATGTGCCAGCTCTAAAAGGAGTAATGGAATGTTATTGGTAAGTTTTTCTGTTCTTCAGCTTTCATCTGCGAGTTAGAGCCTCTTCATAATGATTTAGTTCATAACATTTTTATCTTGGAAATGTATAGATTGTGTAATTTATAACCATACTGCAATGTAAAATACATTTATTTATGCCTGTAAGTATATGTGCATGTATGTTTATATAAAACACCATGTTTATGAAATCATCACAAAAAATCTCCCTCTGTGTTCATGTAGGTCCTCTTGACAATCTATAAGGGACTTTGAGAATTACTATGCTGGTAACTCTTTCATCTTTCTTCCCCTGTGTGACTTTGACCCAGACAGCTTCCCTTTCACCCGAGATATTCCTTCTTGTTTCTTTACTGTTGCATTAAATAACTCAGTATCCCATCACCTTTAACTATATTCTTTTTGATTTTGAACAGCTCACTCCTGTCAGTTCCCATCTTCCAGTCCTGGCTGCTGTTTCACCATGTTCCTGTCACCTTGCAACACTTGATTCTCAGCCTGCACCTGTAATTCCTGCTCCTTCCCTGGAGATGAAGGTTGGTCTTTTGGCTTGCCCATGAGGCTCAGGAATCTGTGTGTCTTTGTCCAGTTTTCCATGTGTTTTCTAAATGATCTTTCATGGCTCAAGCTCTCTGCTTACAGGATTAAGGAGAAACAGGATTATCTGTGTGCCATCTATTAGTATTTCCACTGTCCAGAGTACAGCATGTCCTCTTCAATTGTGCAAGCAGATCTTGCCTGTGGCCTATAAAAACTACAGTAACATTCCTGTCAGGGAAAGGACGATTTGGCAGCAAACAGCCTCTAATGATTGAGGCCTGAAACTTCCAAGCATCTGAATCCTGACAATTAGCAATCAACACAGAATCACTTGGGTTGAAAAAGACCTTTGAGATCATCAGGTCCAACTGTTAACCCAGCACTGCCAAGCCTACCACTAAACCATGTCCCTAAGCACCCCATCTACATGTTTTTTTAACACTTCCAGGGATGATGATTCCACCACCTCCCTGGGCAGCCTGTTCCAATGCTTGACCACCCTTTCAGTGAAGAAATTTTTCCTAATACCCAATCTAAACCTCCCCTGGTGCAACTTGAGGGGTTTCCTTTTGTCCTGTCACTTGTTATCTGGAAGAAGAGACCGACACCCACTTGTCTACACAACCTTTCAAGTAGTTGTAGAGAGCAATAAGGTCCCCCCTGAGTTTCCGCTCCAGGTTAAACACCCCCAGTTCTCTCAGCCACTCGGTATAAGATACAGCTCCTCCAAAACTAATTAAAATGTGGGTCTTTTCAGCCATTGCACTATCAATCCAACAGGCTATGCTGGGAGCTCACTTTACACCTCTGCCCAGCTCTTCCTCATAAGGAAAGCCAACATTTACTGGTTTTGCTCCCACAAAAATCCCCTTTCTGATATTATGACAATCATGCATAAGAACTTTTACTCAGTACAAATGTCATTGAACCAGACACCCTTGGGGTTAAAAGCATGACCAAAAGATCCAAACATTTTCAGGTTGACAGAAACAACTCATTTGTGGATCAGCTACACTGGGGACACAGGATGCTCACACATCTTGATCACAATGAATCGAATCCCAAATACTAATTGCTCACTGCAGTCTGAATACCATCCAAACTCGTGTCAGACACTTAATGAAGTGACCCAGAGGAGTCTACAAATTGCATGATTTTATGAAATAGGCTACCTGGCTTGAATGATCTTGTAGCTGAAGGTCTGTGAGTGAGAGCAAGGAAATCTAAGTATTTCACACTCTCACTTTTCTGTCTGCCTCTGAAGGAGGCCTTTGCATCTCTTTTGCTTTCATTTTCCAGTCTGGAGAATAGGAATAATAATGTCAAGCTCCTAGATTGTGTTGCTGAACCTATCAATAAATGCACAGTGAGTTCAAATCCCTAAAACAAACCAGTTCAATACAAGGTTAAATATCACTATCATAAATGGAACTGGTTAACAATAAGGTATGTATAAGGATGTGGTTTTGGCTGAAGGTTATAGATGGCTGGGCATTTTTTTGTGTGTGTGTTCATGTAGATATATATGAAAAGAAATCATTAAAGTTGGCTGATGCAGTGAAGATAGAAAACATGCAAATTTACAAGCCAGTAATCAGATGCCACCTTCTGGTTCGTGGAGAGAAGGAGAAAATCAATAGCCCTATATAAATAAATCAGTCAGACTGTATAGTACCTGTATGCAATATCCATACATGCAGAGTGTGGTATGGACTTGGTTATTTTCTGTTTATGATTGCTTAGTCACAGAAACCCATCATACTGGCAACTGGAAAAGACAGTCTTTACAAGTGAAAAAGGATGGGGAATGAAGAAAGACAGAGAAAAAAAGTAGAAGGAATAGTGGAGAAGGGACAGCTTTGTTCTGGAAAGGGAACAAAAGTCATCTGTGGCCCATAAGGGATCCCACAGTGCATCAGGTGTCACCTGAGTCCCAGGAGCTGCTGAAGCAAGGCTCAGGGTTTCTCCAGACCAGTCCTTGCTCCCACTCTTGGCTGGGTGCCTGGTTCAGCATCAGAAAAGAAGATACGTACTAGAGTATTACAGCCTCTCAAAATCAAATGCAGTCCTAAAAGTAATTAAACAATGTAAAAAACCCAACCAAACCAAACCCCAAGAGCATCTTTTTAAATGCCTCTGCTATAGGATCCCGTTCTATGAAAGAAATAAGAAATACTTTGAACAAACATCACTTTGTGCCGTAGTGTTTTAAATTTCATTTAAGTTTAAATTAAATGAGAATTTTACTTTAAATAAATTATTTATAAAAACTGATTTAACTCCTGTTTAAGATAATACTAGGATTAAGAAAAAATGTTTTAGGGGAACCATTTGTCATTATGTAATGGTATAATTGCAATAAACTAAAAATAATACGAGGAATCAGATTAATCTCATAAATTGGAGCTAAGAAGTCAGTCTTCTAACACAGGAGCAGAATTGGGAATTGTTAAAACATTTTTAAAGTGTTTTAAATTACACATTATAAAGTATATATATAAAGCTTGATAGATTACTTAATATATTCACTTTGCTAGTGACTGATAGAGAAAGTAAGAACACACACCATTGACTTCACTATCAAAATTAACTATATCTGAACAAGAACATAAATATTTGTCTGGTCAGGGTTTAAATAAATTTCAGACTTTATAATTACATGTGTAGAATTACTTATTAAATTGCCAAAGGTAAATATTTTTCCTTTCTGTGGTTTGGAAAGCTTTTTGCTTAATTACCTCTCCCTTCTGCTTATAAGAAATATTTTTCACTTTAATTCTGCAGTTTGTTCATCAGAATCATCTGGAATTGTTCCAAGTGCAGTTTTCAGTGTTGATTTAAACAGCTGGAAGCAGGAGGAAGAGAGTGAGGTATTTAACGAACAGGAACAATTCTATACTGTTGGTGTCGTGTATTTTCATCTGAATCCCCAAACCCATGCAAGGACACTTGATACAAATTGGGAGTAGAATGTTAGTCACTATCTAGTAAGTAAGACTTTATCCACCCTTTTCCAAGGTAATGAAAAGGCTGAATATATGTATGTGAAGTTAAATGTATTTAAATAAATTAATAACATTTTAATATATCCCCTGGCTTACCAGAAAGTACCAAGGACTAAATTGTCTTAAATTCCTTGTTGTGGTAGCCAAGCCTCACCAATAAATTCAGAGTTCTTTTCTTTGGAAAATCAGAGTAATTGGGGAAGAACACTCAAAATGATAATTGAACCAAGGACTTTTGCTTGCATTTTAAAATCACGATTAAAATAGGAATTTTAAACCACAGCGATCTATTTCAAACCACTGAAGTTCTGATCTACCAAAACATGTTTGTTTCTCATTTGAGTTCAACAGAATTGTCCACAGTATAAGACAGCATCCTGCATCTTTGCTCCAAGAGGAACATTATTGTGAACATTAGGAGGTGTCTGTGATTAAAACTGATGCAAAATTGTTAACATTTGCCCAAAAGTTGAATAGCAGTCTATGGCTTGTTTAGTTTTTTTCTCCTCCAGATTAAGACTACTGTATCCTAGGTCAAAAAAACTCATCTTGTTTACTGGAGTGCCCAGCCTAACCGCTATTTAGGAATACATATAGAGGTTTTCTTGAACTGAGTTTTCATCAGAAATACTATTTTATTTTAACTGGAATGAAGAAGTACCTGTTTAAAATCTCAGAGTTCCTGATTCAAACCATTCTAGGGAAAATTCCTTAAAGGAGCTTATTTAATATTAGCTGACAGATCACTAATAGGTTGCAAGGGGAATGAGTAAAGCCTGAAGACCTATAAGATTATCAAGATGTGCCTTAGTATTTATCCATCTGTATGCCTCCATTAACTGTTACATGTTCAAAGGTGTTTGTGTTATTTTCACACCCAGACAATGTGCAGATGTTTGGTGTATGGTCTTATGTGTTCCTTGTCTGTTGTAAGTACAACTCAGGGAAAGTATTTAAGGCTTCTTTGGTTTGTCTTTCCTAAGTGAAGAGTAAATGTTTCATTGGTGGCTCTGAAATTTGCTTTGTTGGGTGGCTCTGAAACTCAGAAGAGCAAAAATATGGATGGGTTTGCTCATATTTTAGTATCATGGTTCAGAGGTTCTTTCTAAATCTTGGACTGATTTCCACAGTATGTCTTAGGAAATTTCACAGCCAAAATATTAAGCTCAGCAATTAAGCCTATCAAGGTTAAGAGAATAAGTTCCTCATATTTAATAAATACCTGTAAGCTTCTGTGAAAAGACTGGTTAAATCTGAAAGCCTACAGAGATGGAAGTTGAGCAAAGCTATTATACTAGACCACCTGGCTCCTGGTTTGGATGTGTACCTCATGCACCTTCATCCCCCCAGAAATACTCATAATAGTCTCCTTATTTGGATGCATACATGAAGGACCAGAGGAGCTGATATTGGTCACTTATTCATAATAACTCACCAGTCAGAAAAACCCATGGTCCTCTTTGGGCAGAAGACTGGTTTAAGTGAATGGTTTAATTGCTGAGCTGTTAAGGAGAAGGATCGTCCAGGATATCAGGGATACAATACTAGCAAACTCATCTGTGTCAGATCAGCGTGTTGAATTAACAATATTGTTAGAACAATGCACTTTTGTGGTCGACACAGTCCCATGAAATTTCTGTTCATGGAGCTAGAATGGTTCATGGACCGTTCTCAATGGACAGTTTGTCTATGGCCAACCTGTATAAGGAAGCAAGAGAGTTTCATGACATGAATGAGGCCAGATTGTGCCAGCTGATCATAGAATCAGAGAGTGCCTTTCAGCTATTCAATTTAAATAGATGCAGCTGAAGAATCCTGGTCCCAGAAGCACATTGATGCTGAGGTTTTAAGATGAAATTTGATCAGTTTATGCTCTCACACATTGTGGTATAGTGTGATTGCCCAAACCAGTGAAACACTACGCTTGGTGATGGAGATGGTCAGTTTTAAGAACATGTTCCTAAGTGAGGGCATTACATTTCTTCCCGTAATATTTTCTGTCTCATTCCTTGTGCTTCCTGGGTTTTGCACATTGCAGGTTTGCATAATTTTTTATCCTGCAGTGTGCAGGCGTGTTCCCTTCACAACAGACTTAGTAGCTAATATATGAATATTTCACATTATTTCTTCTCAGACTGCATGTGTCAAGAATTAATGCCACCTACCCATGTCATCAGCCTTCTTGAAGTTCAGTATTATTGCTTACCTTAAATAATCAAAACAAATTTCATCTGACAGTTTTATTTATTGCTTGTCAGTTTTCTTGTAGTGATAATGAGCTTTTATGCATCCCACCAGTTTGAGATATTTTCATATGTATTAAGTCTCATTCTTGGAACATATTCCTTAAATAAGAAGGTCACACCTGAAGGTCCCATCTCATGCTCCATAGTTTTTTCAGTATCATATGCAACAGTGACACAGGACCTCAAAAGCTACCATGCTCAAAGACCTCATGTGTCCTGTTGACTCTGTCTGCAGATTGTTGATCAGACTGGGCATGTCTGTGCATGAGGTCACAGGTTAGAAGAGGGACTGTGCCACCGTAACAACAGTGGGGAACAGGCTACCTCATATAGCTCCGGAAGGCTTTGTCCAGCCAAGGAGTGCCCTATCTGAGCATGTGTGCCAGGTGAAACCTCAACACATGTTATGAAGTGGTGATGTATCCATGTGTTGGAAAAAAACCCCACAAAACCAAAAGGGCTGCATCATCATCCATTCCTTCTACTTAAAAATTCCAGTTCTTATCCCACATTTTGTTATCCTTCTCTCTCCTTTCATGCCCTGTTTGTGGGCAATGTATTCAAATAAATATGTTTATAAAATACAGTTGCACAACATATTCAAGTAAATTAGACTAATCAGTAAATCTGTCATGTTAGCTATTATTGAAGGGAGGTGCTTATCAATAATATAGTATGTTCTAATACAATAATGGCTCTAGCCTTAAATTACTATGTTCTTGAGATACCTACGTCTTTGTAAGACAGTCTAGACACTAACTGTTTCTATCTGCAACAGTCTTAAGTCATTAAGTAGGAGTGAAACAAAAAAACCCTACACCTGGAAATGTTCCATCTACAAATTTAATAGAAGTCCCTCTGAAAACATATGCATCATCACAGAGAACAACCTCTTGTGGAAGATTATATTAAATCCCATGGAGGAAAGAAAATTCATTGTTCAATTTGAAGCACTTAAAAACTTCTGAGGAAAGGTCTTTTTTTTTTTTTTAAAAAAAAACCCAACAAAAACTATGGCAATTTTCCATATGGGGCTGATATATCAAGGATGAGTAATGAAACAAGTGCAAATTTTGCAGCAAGCTCATGACATTTCCTACAGACCCTGACCTTACATACCTAGAACTAGGAGAATGTGTAACATGCTGCAATTGACCTCTGAATGGGACTAACCTCCTAATATCAGAAAGAATAGGATTTACCTGATTTGAAATGTACTTCCAGTAGTAGACATGCCCAATGTGCTGCCCTTGCTAAGAAAGAAACTTCCAGCAAAAACCTGACAGCTCCCATTATGCAGAGTGGGCTGAGATATTAAACAGTAGGCTTAAAAAGAAAAAAAGGGGGTTGAGGGGGGAGAAGAAAAAGCATCAATCCCATTTTTTTCTAGCACTCTGATAAATGTCCCTGAAAAACGTGCTTTAAAGAAATCAGCCAGCTTTTATCTGAACAGGTCAAGAGGGAAGAGAAACCTTTACAGCACCACAAAGAGGGTATAACGTTCAGTTTGGGTAGTGCCTTACCTGATGAATTCTGATTGCATCCTCATTTGACTCGTTTAAACTGTTACTAAATGTTCTTTAACACCCAGTGAACTAAACACATTGAGGAGAACTTAGTTTGAAAGCTATTATCGTATTCATTTCTTTTACACTTCTGAGAACATTGCTTATGGCACCTTACGAATTCCTGTGAATTCCCTTTTTAGTACCTTAGATAGAGGGTGTGAAAGAGAATATGATCAAGATTAATGCTGAAACATCTCCATAGGCAAAAAACTGCCTGGAAAATCAGGCCTTAAGGAGAATTCACTGTTCAGCTTTGGCTTCACATTTGCAACTGAGTGTATTCTAAGTGTTTTATATGGAAAGTAACATAGATATGAGCACTTGGCTTTCCAGTGAATTAGGAAATCCTACTGTTCTACCACTTCATGCAAAGTATTGGAAAAGCAAAGTTGATACACAATATGTAAGCAAAAAAGGCTCTCTTCTTCAAAGATGCTGTTCTCCCATTAACAACAGGCCTCAAGACCTGCACATGAAGCCCTAATGATCATATGCTAATGACCAGATAGTAGTTTATAAATAACTCAAGTTATAACAACTCTTTACCAGTCCACGGTGAAGTCAAACAGTGTTAACAGTGCTGCTGTTGAGAATAACACTAAATGGAAACAGAGGTGTCTGGAATTTAGGCATTTATGGGGCTGTTCATGTATTATTCCCGTGATATAACTTAGAGAACAGTAATACATGAATCCTGATGGTGTAAGAGAGAAGATTGCTTTCCTCATCCATTGCAGAACTAAAAGGAGAAAACAGAAGATTGCAGGCTTTGAAAGGTTTTGCATAACTAGATTATCATTGAAGTGACTAACAAAATTAACTAAAACTTAATCTTTTTGCTAAATCATATTCCCACCGATGTTCTGAGAGCAAACGTTCCTCTAATGAATCATTTTAGTCAGCCGGTAGGTGGCAATGTGCAAAGTGGATGGTATTTCCATTTCTCTGCACCCAGATGGGGTTTGAGACTTGCTGGTTGCCATCAGCTTGGAGGTCTCCTTGTATTATGAGATCTTATCTGATGAGTAAAAAGTCCAACCAAGAGAGTACCATGGTGTCATCTGACACAAGATGGTTCTGAGGACAATCAGTTATGTGAAAAGTTCTGAGACTTCAAGGGCAGCATATGTAGAAATGCAACTGAACTTGTATAACTTAACTTTCATCATGTAAAACGTGGACACCTATAACCACATGCTTTAAACTCCATGTAGAAAGGAAGGAGAAAGACAAAAATAGAGGGAAAAAAAGCAATTTTACTATTAAGTGCAGCTTATTCCAAATAAATATCTCAGAGAAGTCAGATGAATTGGTTGCTAAACATGCCCATTTCTGTGTTGGCTTTGCTGGATTCTGCACGAGACCAGCTCTACAGATATTTTAAGTTGGGCGAGATGTGTCCCATGTATGGTGTCTATGTAAGATGTGACCTGATGGATATAACCACCTACCATCTCTCCTGGGGTTACATCCTGATATTAGACTTAGAAACTTGAATATTCTTTCTCTTCAAGAGCAACCCTGACAAACTGGGGATTAATAGCAGAAAGAAGGAGAAGCATCGTGTACTTTTACTGTCTACATGATACCTAGATGGCATCAATCTGATATCTCTAAGAAACCCCATGATAAACTGCAACATACCAGTAGATTGAAACAGTGGGCTTGCATAAAATCTTATGTGCATTTAGAAGGAGAAAAATATCTTCATTTCCTGAAAATAAGCATTAATTTTGAACAATTAATCACATAGTATTCATTATATGCACTTGGTTTGCATGTATATGTGTGTTTTTATCTCCTAATCCTGTCAATTGCACTGTATTTTAAAGTCAGATAAAACGAAGAGCAAGCAAACAGAGTTTTTTCCGTTGCTTTGATGTCACTAATGTTCTGTCAACTGGCTTATTAAACCATACACTCTTAGTACTCTAAGCAAAAGCTTGAGTGCTTTACAAGGTGTCTAAAAATATACTGTGATCCTTAAAAGTATGATCATACTTATCGGACAAGACACTAAATAAAAGATGATGCTCAAGACCTCTTTTATATTTTATTCACCTCTACATATAAGTTTAATCAGAGCGGCAGAATTTTCCATTCAGTCATAGTAGGTTAGGGAAGTCTTGCGGAGTCTGAAGGTGAGGTTTTTACACTATGTATTTTAAAAACAGTTTAAACAACACCATCCAGCTAATTTCCAGTGTGGAGCAAACTGGAATGAAAATGACACTGAGAGAAGAAATTGCTTGCAGCATTATTTTGTTGCAATGGAATACAACAATCCCACAAAGGAACAAGGGGATCAGTGATAAGTGTTGAACTCACAGGTCTTATACATAGTGCAAAGAAGCTAAAAGTCTGCACTGAATTACAAATGACCTGTTGCTGTGCTGACAGGGACTCTGTCCTTGCTCTGCAAAGGAAGTTCTTTGCTGCTCCCTTTAGCTGAGAGTTTCTACACTTGTTCAATCCCTCCAGAATTCCTGAACTTACTCCATGATTTTCAAATGAATGGAGAGAGACTGGGTGAAAAGTGTGACCAGATTTTTAGCTGGTGTAACCTGTCACCCCTTAATAGTGGGATGAACAAAGACTTTCTTTTTGAAGAAATGTAATTATCTGAAGCCCTAAGAAACATACTGAAACTATTTAGTCTTTTCTGGACCAAACCAGCAAGAACGCAGTGCTGTTCCCCAAATGGTGACTTAAAGTCTCTTCTGAAATAACGAGTCCACATTTTAAAAAGGTGTTTTACTGTGGTAAACCTCGGGCTCTGTTGACATCATCAGTGACTCTCTTGTTGGCTTCAGTGGGACCAGAATGTTATACTTGGTTTCTTTCCCAGCTAACCAAAAAATGTTTCCTTAGTATTTGCTTCATTACATTATCTCAGATATTTTTTTTTTTCTTTTTGCTGCTGAGTAGCAATCCCAATAAAACTGGGTCACAGGAGTAACAAGAGGTAGCTTCAGAAGACGAGTAACTCTTGCTCTTTCTCTGCTTTCTGTTTGGTACTTTAAGCCTCTATAGATCATTTAATCCCAGATCTCTGGATAGGATTCAACAGGCTTAGCAACAAAACATAAAAGCTTACCAAAAGCACCCCAGAAAGGACTGCATTCTGTCTGCCTTTTTCCTAGCTGATTGCTTATTCATTCTGCTTTTATATCTATAATTTTTAATTACTTTTTCTCAGTTTTGGAAGCCACATACTGTTGCTTTGCATTTGAAAAAAAAAAATCATCTGGCTTGATAAACCCATGCAGTCATGCTGAATGGGGAATCTGCATTTCTACTTCCAAAGGCAGCCTCCAGGTCAGCACATGAAAATTCTGAGGTCAAAGTGTTGTCAGTAATGAGATCTCAGCATTTCAAAAGTTCACATAACTCTTTGTACAATGTAGGAGAATCCCTCTGTTTCCTCTGGTGCTGTTTCATGCTAATTTGGAAGCTGCAAACCGGCATGAAACATTTCAAATGAAACATCAGTTTGTCTTGGATTCTAATTTATGGCTTTTGCAGAGTGCTGGGGTTGAAGCTGTTGAATTCTTAAGAATGAGAAAAAGAATGAGAAAAAGCTAGATAGTACACCAGTGAAATGAAGAGCAAGTTAATTGTAGATGTTCTAAATAAATCTTTTACATGAAGTCAGGGGTCTGTTTTTTCCTGCTTTATATTTGCAATAAATGTTCCCATTATAAAAGGTGTAATAAATAATGATTTATTTGACCAATGACTTTACCCCTCCCCTCCTGTTTTCAAAGGATACCCTAAATTGCTAGGCACAAATTAAAAGCCGTAAGACTTGGTTGCCTTCCTCTGATAGTCTCAGAAGCAACTCAGCTGTTCATGACAAGCTCATTCCAATTTTGCAATACATACTGTTGCAGAAGGATGGGAACTGAATGTGCTTATCACTGTAAACAGAGAAAGCTTCATACCCTGCCACCTAGAAGTTCCCAGCTAAGTTCCTCAAGCCAAATTTGGCACCAACAGTCCAACCCGCAGATCAAGACTCCATCAATTAGTAAGTCTTGATAATCTGAAACCCTTGATACTTTTATGACAAAATAGTTTATTTGAGATTGTAACCCACACATTTTCAGTTTTCCTTCCCCAGGTATACCACAAAGGTCTGGTCAGAACAAGGAGTAGAGAGAAAAGGGATCGTGAGAAATTTCCTTATGTTTGTTAAGTGAAAAAAATGTGGATATCGAGTAACACAAATTTAAGAATTAGCATTTCACTACAGACCTTGAGGTCTACAGCTTGCAAGGGGACAGGTGCTAGGTAAAGCTTAACAAACGTTAGTGAAAACATGGGAACTGAGTACCAACTTCTCTTTCCAACTTCAGAGAAAATTTCTTGTAAGCCAAATAATTAGAGGCTGGCCTATGTTCTAAAGTATGAGAACCATTTTTGTTTCAGACTCTTCTTTTTTAAAATCTATATTGTGACACTAGATATTTACCTTTATCATATGATCACAAACCTGTTTATGCAGCATCTGTAGTCCAAGTCCCAAGAGATTAAGTGAAGCTTGGATCCTTTCTGAGCTGAACCCAAGCTCTGAACCTTTCCAGTTTTGTCTGTCATTGATGTTTGTATCCAGCTGGAAATGCAGACAAACTGGACTTCCAATCCTTCAGAAACAACCCAGAGATGCAAGAAACGTTATTTTCCCTGCTTTGCACTCCTTTAAACAAACCCAGCAGGGTATATCAGATGTAGATTGAGGATTATGTTATAATTACAATCAATATCTTTGCCATGCCAGCTTCGCTAAATAATACATATTTCAGTCAGTGCACTTTGGGGATTTATCTCTGCAAGGCCTGTTTCTGCCCAAATCAGTGTGTCTTTCCCTTTGATATTCCCACAGTGTTCACATATACCCTCAAACATACACAGCCCTGGGTAATATGTCTCCAATGCGATGAAATCAATGGGAACACAGCCTTTTTTGCCTGACAGTATTGTCAGGGTGTATTATCTGGTTTAGGCTGTGGCTTCAGTTCATAGCAGTCGTCAGTTAAATTTCCCTTTCTGAAGCTGAGCAAAGTGTGGTAATGTCACAGCCACAGGCGACTGCCGCTCACAGGACGGTTTACCGGTGGAGCTTAGCCTCCTGGCTTGTCACAGTGTATATATCTCAGGGTCTTCTTTTCCTTCCTACTCAGGTTTCCAAGAATGTTGCCTGGAGCAGTCATGGGATGCAAAAAAAGAGAGATTTTTGTTCTGCACTTAGCAACATTACCACACTTCACACTCAGTTTCTGATAAGGGGAAATTTAACTGACTGCTCTGAACTAGATATACCAGATAATACACTCTGACAGTGCTGTGGATAAAGGCTGGCAAACCTACTAATTTATATTTCATTATCTCTGCACTTGGCTTAATCTGTTATCTCTTACTAAACGTTAGAAAGCTCACAAAGAGAGCTGCACTGAACGGCAGAAAGTGCAACCACAAACACCTCTTTAACAGGGGTGGCTACCGTGCCAGAGGGTAGATGGGGCATTTTGGCTACCCAGGCTTCCCAAAAGTTAATGTGTAGCACTGATGCACTGCTGTTGTTTTAAACCAAGGTTTGTATCCCCGTACAACCACCTCCCTGTCAAGGCAGAGTGCTTTTTTTCTTCCCTGGGTCTCTGAAGGGGCGTTCATTCCATCTGTAGGTGTTCATGATAGAGGTTCATCAGGATAGCTGTGGTTGTCAACACAGCCCACAGCTCCAGCTATTTCAGAAGTGGGTGATATACACAGATCAAAATGTGCCCTTCTTTTCCAGTCTCCAAGGAATGGCAATATGAGTTGTTGTAGGTGATGATAAAGTTTTAATCTCCTCAAGGTTGCAATACAAAGCTCAACATCTTGCACAGTCTAACCTGTTCTTTGTCTCGATTCAGTTGTCCACGTTTTACCTTAGTCTTCTTAGTGCAATAAGCAAGAGAAACCAAGAGTCATTTTCAAATGAATATGCACAGAAGACTCAGTATTTGTTATAGCCAATTATCTGTAGGCAACAACTTTTTCCATTTGTGAGTGAGGGCAAGGCAAGGGACCCAAAGAAAATACCATTACAACGTGAAGCTTACTTTATTGCCAGAAAGATAACTGTACCTTCAGAGGGAGGTTCAACGATTGCTGTGTGGGTTCAGGGGCTTTGTTGTCCCTGATCTGCAGTGAAATGATGGTTATGATAATGAGCTAAAAATCAGGAGAGTTACATTGTCTTTGGAACTGACATAAAGCAAGTCTTTCAACCTGGCACGTCTAAAATCAAGATTTTTTTTACTCCCTCGGGAGAAGTGTGCTTGATTGTTCCACAGTCAAGATCTTACCCATCGATAAATGCATTGCTAAGATTAAGTCCGACTCTTGATCTAGGTCCATATCTTTAGGCGGAGGGAGGATTTGAACTGCTTACCAGTACGATGACATCTGACCTCACCGAGATACTGGCTGAAAGGAAACTATCCCCCTGACCAACAATAACTCACAGTTTTAGGTCATTTGTCTCTCAGTTCTTTTAATGTTACCCTAAAAAAAGACAACTCCCCAGATGGGTTGCTGTTTAGAAGTCACTATCCATTTAGGGGCAGTGAGATTGCAGTCTTGAGGTCTTTCTCAACAAGCCATGAGAAGGCAGGGATACCGAGGGTCATTTCAGGACCCTAGATATTATTCTTAACTAAAATGTTATAAGGTACTTGGGAGGTTTGCAAAGACTGTTTCTTCTAAAGTTTTTAAATACCGGTAGGTCATAAAATTAATACTGCTTTATAATAAATGGTTGATTTTTATTAATTTCCTGTTCCTAAGTTTTGAAAGACATTTCTGAAATGTCAAAATGGTCCATTCTAATGTGTATAAAAGGAAGGCATTATATTTTTTTTGCTTGTTTGAAGTAGGTCATTGCTTTGAAACGATGAAAAAAAAAGGTAAAGTAAAAAAGATAGCTCAAAAATGTTACAATGAAGCAGTTTGCTTCATATTTTGGTCAGATGTCTCAATTTATAATGTGAAAATATAGTCTTTCAGTCTGGGATGGAAAGAGCCCAATGACTCAAAAGCTTTTCTAAGACTGGACAAATTTTTCCTTTATTTGTAATAACAGAAGCTAAGAAATAAGACAGATAGACAAATTGATGGAAATTCATATAGAACAACCTAACCTGTCTTTCCACCACACAGTTACGTAGACCATAACATATTTCAACCTGGTACCCGTCTGTATAAGAATATTTGCCCTACGGTTATTTCTTCAGTTCACCTTCTTCATGGTCATTCTTTTTCATACTTACACAATAGCATTTATGTACAGCGTGTTTGCGTTAAGAAAAGCACAATATTTGTTTTATTTCTTTACTTGCAGGGCCAGCCTTTGTGCCACTTCATGGTGCTTTCACATCAAAAGGGACTTTTATAATTTTTTCTGCATTTCCCGTCAGAGGCTGTTTGCTGTCTGTACCTGTTCCATCAGATGTAGTATCACTGTGATCTCCTTTATAGATTGCAAATATTTTTACCTGTATTTAAAGTAGCTCTGCATTTTTGACCTTAAGGAAGCCCGAAGTGAACTTTTGGATCTTAATTGTTCTTTTTCTTTGCATGCTTTAATTTCTAACATGGATGGCCTTCACCGCTCAGCTTTCAAAATCCATCCAAATACTTAAACTGATTTGGCTTTACATCATCTTAAACTATAGAAGCAGCTTTGTTTTGTTTTTTCATGACTTATGACTGCAAATTTGAAAGAATGGTTTTAGGTTAGGATTTTGCTTTCTTTCACTTTTAATATACACAGACATAGATTTTCTCCTAGTAAGCTGTCCTTTTTGGCTGGATCAGCATTCAATAAGCACATTGTGAGCTACTGACGGAAAAATACTAGATGAGATTTGGCTTTTTTTTTAGATAAAATCCTCTCTCAGGTACAGTAGTGTGTGCTTAAAAACAAACTATGAAAACCACCACGCAACAATGATTTCTTTAAATTATTAGAATTTTGTCTTTGGCAGTGGTTTCGATCCCATTTAAAGGAGGATGGATGAGGTATGTCCTAGACATTGGCTAGCTATGACTCTTTTGCAAGGTGGTCAGATTCTTCCCTTTCCTGACTAATATTTTTCTTTCTAATTTTTGTTAATCACTCCATAGGAAATCTGGGACAGCTCTAGAAAGAAGACAACTTAGTCTGAATTTGAAATCAGTAATTTCTGTTTAAGAAACAGAACCTATTAACATTAAGCAAGAAAGAGAGAAAGGAGGGTAGATTTTGCATGTCTATCTTTAGGATGCAAACTGAATTCTTTTTATGTTCTGAGATGATCATCAAAGCACTTATTTAAGTAGGCTCAATGTGAATGTGAAGACTACAGGACTGCTTTTTGATTTTTTTATCATTCTCTTAATCTGTTGCTAACCCACGTAATATTAATTTGCTTAATACTCCTAAAACTTGTCTAACATGGGGAGAATATGGTCTTGGGTGTAAACATGCCAGTCTAAAAAAACAGGTTATCTGTATTCAGTTGCTGGCTTGGATATAGATGTCCTGTGTGTCATAAGCCAAATGGTTTGCTATATCTATACCTGTTTTTAAAATGGGGTAGCCAGTCCCTTCCTCACAGGGGTGCATCAAGAGAGATAAATTTTAGAATGATGCTGAACACCACTGGACAGGGAGCAAAGGTGGCTTTGAGCTCAACAGTGTCAATTAGGATAGCCTCAGGGCTTGTCTAGATAGCGTATTGCTTCTCATCATCGCTGTGACACTAATGAACTCTGACGGTGCCTCATTTCTGGCCTTGCCCTGACTCTCTCCCTCCCTGCAACACTCCTGGCCTAGCTCCTGTCAGCTAAAGATGGACACTATGATGGAGCCGGGCTCTTTGTCATTTGTCATGGTGTTTGCTCTGTGTTTGGCATCATCCCTTACTGAGGGGTTTAGCTGGTTGATCTTTAAATCCAGCCGGCTGCAAACAGTGTCCCTTATATGACTGTTAGAACATAGACTTGGAAAAGACCAGCAAATCCATCTCCCAAAACTCCACAGAACCTCCTCTCCTTAGGGAAAAACACATCTCAAAGCACAAAGGATGCTCTAAAAAACTTACAGCAAACTTAACAGTTGTGGTAAAAACCCCAGAGCAATAACAGGCTCCTGGAAAACAGAAGTCCAAGGCTTTGTCCTGTACCTCTCTGGCAATGAGGAATTTTTTTAGACAATAGTCCTAAAAATGAGGGCAATTTCCCAGAGCACAGAAGAAAATTAACAGAAGAGAATTCCTCTTTCACCTGGATCTAGAGGTGAGTTTAATTCTGAGCGTAGGGAAAATTGCAAAAAAAATCACAGGAAGAGCAGATCTTTCCATCTTATAGTAGACAGAGAATCTAAGTATTAGTAAGAGAGTGGTGATACCTGGGATGAGAAATATATCTGGAATATTATTATTTTGGCTTAATACTTACTGACAACTAAGTTCTTAACTACTCAAAAAAAAAAAAAAAAAAAGTGCTAAAATTTTGCTTATTCCAAAACTGTCAAGAACAGCTGTGGCTAAAAGGAATTCCAGATTTAAAACCAACAGCAGGGCTTTGCAGTGTCTTTGATGTCATACAGCAACAGTTAGGACCCAGTTCATTTGTTGACGATACCTGCACGGATATAAATGTAAACTCATCACAGTATCCTATAATATTCTGGGGTAACAACTCCTTATACTCTCTTTTTGGAGTGATTGCACTTTGCTTAAAATATTTAAATATTCAAGACTCTCTGTCCTGGTGCTTGGACAATCACTTGGGAGGTGGGACAGCTGTGTTTCAGTCTATGCTCCAGTGCATGTTTCATTATTTATGCAAAGAGAAATAGCATCAACAGGAATGACTGAAAGCATTCCACCCCAGGGTATGTTCCACACTGATGATGAAGGCACTCTGTTACTGAGTGAAAGATGAGGGTTCAAACCCCTGTGTGTGAGAGGAACTGAAATGATTTTTCACATCTAAAGTGAAAGTCCTACCTTCCTGCTTGTTCAATAAAAAAGGATGGCCTACTTCTATGGCAATGTTGTGACTCAAACTTGTTGATTTTTTCTTTTTAGAACTACTTAAAATTGCATTTTGCATCAGATGGAACAGTTAATGTAATTGTATACAATGTTACTTAAAATACAATGAGACCCTCAATGAAATTGAACCTTACCTTCTTCTCCTCTCTCCTGGTCTTGTTGCTAAACCCCAAATCAATTATAACTGCAGTCAAACTCGAAGCAGTAATTAAACTCCTCTTTCCAAATGAAAAAGTACAAATAGAATAAACCCCCAAACAAACAAAAACCCAAACCCACAAGGTGTAAAAGAAAAGGGAGAGTCATTAAAGACTATGAAAGCTGATGTGACATAATCCAATGGAAAGCTGGCAAAATGATCTTTGCAGGCTGTTTCTGGTTAGATTTTGGCAGCGCAAAATTATATTTGTGAGGAGGAAAGAAAAATCCTGCAACAACTGAGAAAAGCAATGTTGGATTTCCAGTGGGGACTTTCAGCTGTGTAGGTGGATAGGACAGACCATGTCTTTCGCATATTCTATAGACCCGTCTTTGTCAGGCATGACACCTGAGTCCTGAGCTCAGTGACAACAGGACAGTAATACTCCACATACTGTAAAAGATGAGAGGGGGCAGGGAGGGCTTTCAGGCAAAGGTGAAGAATTCTCTTTTAAGCAATCCTGTCGTCATTCCCACCCAGCCAATTCAGGCATTATAATTTGTAGATTTGATCTCTGCATAGAAGTCCAAGCCAAGACCCACACAATATCGAGTTCCTAAGAATTACATTGCTCAAAGATTTTTTTCAGACCCTCTGCCCTGACACCCACTCCTTAATCGTACTGATTATGATTCACTCACCTAACTTTAAAACCAATACCTAAATAGGCACTTGGTGGTGGTAGATGATCATCTGACCTATTTTAGGTATCTACATGAGATCAATTGCACTATGAAAATACTTCTTTCTTCCCATTGACTACAAAGACAGCCTAGAACTACTGGCTCACACCTAAGCATTTACAGTTGAAGAAGAGAATTCCATTCATAAATGCTTTTCTGTGTATACTGCCATCCCGTAACACTAAATCCCGTACTTCTAACGCTACTCAGAGTTTGCTGTTGGCTTCAATAGGCAGCAAAATATCATGGTTAACTTCAAGTCACAGATAAGATCTCCACTGTAAAGCAACAAATTTTTAAACTCAGCTTTTGGCTTTCTTTTACTGTCTGTTCTCTCCTCTAACTTCTGATAGATGGTCACTTCAGGTTCAGCTTGCAGTATCCAGGGCTCCTCGGGGCATTATTCAGGGCCCATTACCTTTTTAGCTCTAATGATATCCTGCCAACAACAATCCTCTATGCACGCCATTTATTCCATTACACTAAACAGGGGTAATTTGGTAAATTGAGTGTTTAAGTAGCCTTAAGGTAAATATTTTTTTTCGCTTTTGCAAAATGATGATGTTCCCTTTGGCCTCAGTACATTCTTCTATTTTTGGAAGGGCTTATTTTCATTTGCCTTTAATTGTTCATAAAAGTGAAAGGTTAAATAATGCCAGATAGAGAGAGGTTAAATCAAGCCCTCAATCAAATGTTAAATAAAACCAAAATCAAGCAATTAAGATTATTATTTTTTCAGATGTAACTTTGGGTAACTTCATGCTCCCTGCTCTTTTTACCCAGCAACTAATCTATCAGTGCTAAAGCATCAGGGGTAGTCATAAGATATTATCTTAATTACTAATTAGGCCAATAGATGATGACTTTTACAGAATAAAAGCTAGAAAACATTGTTTTGATTAATGCCTCTAAATAAAAATAAGTTAATTGTTCTGGTCAATCATCTTTTTAATTTAGGGTTCTCCGAATCAGTTAAATGAACAAACAGACTTTCATGGCAGTCACCATGTTAATCAACTACAAATGTTTGGAGTGTGTTAGAGAGAATGCTGAGCTTCTTGTGTTTGTTACAGCTCATAATTCAAGAGGATTAAGTGGAGAACTTCAGTGTGATAAGCAATGTCATGGAATGTCTCAAAAAGGTTACTGAGACTCCCATCTTCATTTGACTTGAGCAATGAAATTTATCCTGGAATCTGAATTAATTTTTAAACTTTTATTTTCCAGAGAAAAAAATCTAATTTAATTTTAAAAAGTAAAACAATTGCATCCCCTGATTTTGTCCTAGTATTCAAATCTTCCCACTATTAGAAAACTGCATCCAGCTGAAGGGGTGAATTTGTTCTAAAACGCAAACGTTCCCAATTTCCAAGTGAGTTTCTGTAAACTGCGGAACTAAAAGGAAGCCTGAGGGGGAACAGTTAACCCTTTGGAAATTTATCTGTACAAAAAGCAGCTAGTTGCCAAACTTCAGTCAGACGCCTAGCTTTCAGAAGGCTACAGTTTAGTAAGATGAACATCATACCAAGCTTCTAATGCAGATGTAAAGAAGAGGTGAGAGCTGAGACAGTATCAGGACATTGCTCTCTGACTTTTCATCCAGGAAAAGATAAAAAAGACCTTAAGATACTTAAAGGAAGAAACTTCTTTTCCTCACATCCTTTCCCTGGAGTATTAGTTTTATCCAGTGACTAAATGCCACAGAGATCCTATCTCATTTATCTTCACACAGCCTCTCCTTTCCCACCAAGAGGTTATTTCTTTTGGAAAGCCTTAGAGCCACAGAGCATAATTAGTTGGCGGTTCAGGCCCGTAGCAAAGCTGTGACCCACAAACAAACCACATCAAGAAACATTCTAAATTTCTCCAAGTCTCTGAGGACACAAAGTTTTATTTTTCATATACTCTACTGTGACATGTTTGTTGATCCCAAATAGGGTAGCACTTTTTGATTTTATATCATGAGAACAGATAACCAAGAACTCAGAGGTGACTAGAGCTTCAGGCTAACAAGAATTTACTCCAGCATAAACACTGGTCTGTTTGCTGCTAGGGCTTATTGCCCTTACTAAGGGTCACTAGGCCCTGGGGTAAAGGAAAACACAAAGGTCAGATTCATCCCATTTAATTGCAGCTATACAGAAATTAACATTCAGCCAATTGTCTGGTTGAGATCTTAGTCAATTGAGAGAATGAAGCACCTCCAGAAGACCACTCATTCCATCTTAAGACAAAGCCTATCACTCTTTGGAGAGCCTTATGCCACTCCTAGTTCCTACCCAGGGAGCCTACAGCAGTTATCTAGACTAGATGGCATCTTTATATTGGTTAAGCTCAAGAAAAACTTGCCCCAACCTTTATCTATGTGACCCAAAGCAGTCCAGCTTGCTATTCAACCCTTTAGGGATATGGTGGTGTCCCTAAGCACAGGACAAACTGGCCCAAAAGGATTTGGGTGGGAGCACCTAAGGCACATGTACACTGACAGGGCCATGTGGGTGCTCTCCTCTATCCCAGGCTGTGGATAACACATGCCTGACTTGTGCTACAACAGATAGTGCCTTATTTTCTTGTATGCAAAATTAACTTCTTTTTAAATGCAGACACTCAGATTTAAAGAGCTTGCTATGATTAATATTTTAATTCATGGTAGAGAGGGAAGCAAGGGTTGAGATACTGGAAAAGCATCTGTTAAGCATGTCTTCTCCTAGCTGTTTTGAACTTTTTGTCCTTTCAGGAGTTGAAATGTGTGACGTGAGTACATTTATGTACAAAGAGGGTGAGATAGGGGAAAGATGTAATCAGTCGTACAACATGTAGTGTACTCTCTACATTAAAAGTGTGTTTTCCTCTTTGCACAAAAAAAGAACAAATCATTCACATGGAAATGGAATAGATCCCTGTGGTGATTAAAAACTCCAGTAGAAAGATACATATTTAATGAACAGATAACACAGATAAAGGGGAAGAATGCATTTACAGTAGAAAGCAGCTAGAACAGCTTGAATGTATAGCCTTTATTGCAGTGCAGAATCAACTGAAAATACAGGCTTGTTAAGTTGTTTAAGTACAAGGGCAAAGCATTTAGGAAGAAGAACAGAAAAGCTGGGGGCATGTGAGCATAGGCAGCATGCGATAATATGGATGTAACCACAGTTTGGCTGGAAAATTACACTGGGTGAATTCACATTCAACTATTGCTGTAGGAGAGAAACTCAGGCTATAAAAGGAGGTGGATTATGGCCTCTGATGCTTGACATATAGTTTGTTTGTCTTATATTATCAAGTAATTGGATTGTCTGTTCTACACTAACCAAAGTAAAAGTGTGTTGTTTTCTGGTTATTTTTGAATAAATTAGTTGTAACTCAGGGGTTCAATAAAATGATCCCAGTTTTCAAGGCACAGTCACATGGATTCACACATAAATACAGTAATGTAGTCTTAAATTTGTTATGAAAGGTCTATGATCATCTTTTCTATAACAAGTCTTAACTAACAGTGAGTAAAAATTACAAAGTCTCCTGCCCCAAAACATAATTCCTGGAAGAGCTGGTAATAAAGTTTACCTCTCAAAAAGGTTATTCTGTGATTTGTGCTCTGGAATGGCTTCTGGATCAATCAGTTTTCCAGCAGAATGTGATGCAGCAGTTCTGGCAGATCAGAAAACGTGCTGGGCCAGCCAGACCACTTTGAAGGCAAGAATGCTTTGTATTCACCATGAAACAACAGTGTGTCTCGTGGATGACCTTGGCAGATGTTGCACTGGTGACATGCAACCTCTATTTCCAGTTGCCCAATTTTCTAGAAGAAGCAGTTGAATATGGGGTCACACACCCTGTCATGTCATCCTTTAGCACAGAGAGCAGTTGGGAACAAGCCAGCACCTGTGTTTAGCCATCTAAATGGACTTATAGATGTCTTAGCTGCTCACCTCTCTTCATCAGAGAAGATGCTGATCAGATTCATCAGCAGAGAAGCTGACCTGAATTGCACACTACATCTGATCTGGTTTAGACTTTAGCACTGGTAACTTACTCCTTGGAAATGCTTACTTCTCTCTTTAAAGGGATAGCAGGCATCAGATGACCCTTGGTCTTCCACCACATCTCTCACCAGCCTAGATCCTGTGGGATGCCTTCAGGCTGGTAGCAGCACACCCTGGGAGGTATGGCTGAGAAACAGAACCTGGTAGAGAGCCAGGAAATGTAGAATGGACAATTAGTTAATCAGGAAAGGAGAAGCACAAGGCAGAAAAAAAGTAGATGGATCTTTTTCTTGTTTTCTACATGAAAAAAAAAAAAGGTTTTTCATAAAGATCAGCTCTCTTTTTTCTCCTAGACCATTGCTCTGAAAAAAACTCAAACTCAATACACTGAATTAACAAATTCAGGAGTTTAGGATGTCTTATTAAAAATAAAATAAAAATCCATGAAACCAAGAAGAATAAGAAACAGTTTTGCCCCCCAAATTTTAAAATAAGTACTAGTAGGATTTTTTTTCAGTCTGCCCTAGAGCCAGTGGGACTTTTCTTCTAGGATGTTTCTCATGTCTTCTTACACCCCCACCCCTTACTTTTTGCAGACATTTGTAAAGCGAGTAGGAAAACTAAAATTATAATTTGAGGAAGAGTGCCTAAATAATAAATGTGCTCACATTTGGGGATTGGTTTAGGTGTGCTATAAACCTTTGTGAAACTGTGTGGGTAAATAGAAAGTTGGTATTAGCTGCTTATAATTAATCCCGATAGCTTTAAAGCAGAATCTGCTTCAGGGGTTCAGAGGGGATAGCTAGAAAACAGGGAGGGATTCTCTGGGTAGGAAACTGAATGGATGTAGCAAACAAGATTATTCAAACCTTGGCAACATCTGGTGATTTCCAGAGCTCTTGCTTCTTTCTGACTGAGACCTCTGAGCTGCACCCTGCTTAGGAAATTAGCATTTGTCAGGCTTTGCTTTCACCCTGGAAATGCACAAAATACAATTCCTAAGCAACTTAAAGGAAAGACTGCTCAATAAAATTGAATTTATTTGTATTTTTGAATTACATTCTTTTCTATTAGTTTTACTGCATTTATTGAAATTACTTGCCAAAGTAGAATAGTCAGAACCCATGCTTCTTAGATGAAAAAATACTATTTAAATTTTTGCAGGTTGTGGAAGTGAAACAGCTGATTCCTGCCTAAAGTCCTATAACGTACTGTTTAGAAACCTTATAGGTCATCTGAGGATGTGGTTAGTCAATCTGTCCATCTATCTATCTTTTGGTCTATCTAGGTATTTTCCAATGAAATGAAAGTGACAGTTAAGGGAATACCTGAAAGACAAATTTAAAAGTTGCACTGATATTATCCAAATTAACTCAAGCTAACTCAAATTTATAATCACATTTTCAAAACTTATTAGTGGTTCAAGGAGTTACTTTGAACAACTTTGGCAATACCCAACTTGCTGCAGATAAGTATTCTGGACTTTCTGAAAGGTGGCCGCTGTTACGTTTTGCAAAAAGTATGTTCACTACTCCCCTTGCCTGACACCGATAAGGCTGACAAGAACAGTTATGATGCAATGGAGGATTAGCTTGGTCACAATGAAGTAATTCAGAATAATAATTTCAAAAACACTTAATCAATAAACAAAGCCTCCTTCTTTGCATCAGACAGGTGAAAGGAACCCAACTGACTGAGCATAAATAGGAAGTCACACATTAAAAAACTTAAATCAATAAATGAAAAGAAATCCAAATTCCCTTGTAGCTGAAATCCATTTCAGACATTCTCTAGTGGTTAAGTTCCCAAGGACTTTCACGCCTTTCTTTTCCAGTTATTCTTACATCCCATTGTCTGCAGACCAGATAAAAGAAGTAAACATAGATGAGATTCAGCTCATCTAAACCATCTAAAACTTAGATATGTATGGGAATTCTCTAGGTTTCATCTACAGTCCATGGAAAAAGAAACTTTCAGAGGCAATGCATCCTGTCTTCAAGTACATGTGTAAGATGATATTTCTGCTCTTGAGGTGTCTCTGTAAGTGGTTAGCTTTCCTCCCAGGTGACATGGAAGTTAGGTGTAGGTGAAATGCACGGTTGGTTCTGGACAAGAACAATAAGAAGGGGGGAAAATCTCATCATGGCATAATCAGCATCATTAGATTTTCCTGAAAGAATTCCAATAGGCCAGGAAAAAAAAAAGAAAAAAAAAAGAGAGAGAGAGAGAAAACTAA
Source organism: Falco cherrug (assembly GCF_023634085.1). Lineage (NCBI taxonomy): Eukaryota > Metazoa > Chordata > Aves > Falconiformes > Falconidae > Falco > Falco cherrug. The sequence continues at coordinate 76,011,448 of NC_073702.1, forward strand.
TGTTGGATGTGACAGTCTAAGATGTTTTTTTGTAAGGAAAGGCAGAGATGGAGGCATTCAGAATAATGTAAGAAGTGAACTGACAACGGGATGAATTTGAAATGTAACAGTAATTACTTAGTAAGAGTGGATCAATGAAAAAAATAGGAGAGGGATAGAGAGAATGTTGCAGAATCATGATCAGCTGGAGCCGTAAGTCTGTGAAAGAATGGATTTTTTTCTCTGTGAACAGGAGGGAGAAACACTAGGCCAAAGTAATAAGAAAACTATTTTATGCAATGAAAATAATTAAACTGTTAAAGTTTTGGAAAGGGAGACTAATATTAACCTATTTATTAAAGGAAACCCAGCCAACTAAACCAAAATAATTGGGAAACAATAAAAAAAGGCCATGGGAAACAAAACCAGATAGGTACATAATGGCACTCTAAAGTGATTATTATTTATTCTGGATCTCTCTTATCTGTATGAAGGACCTTTCTAGGATACATTGTGTCACCTTCTAAACATAGGTAACTTTTGTGTTTGACTGTGGAGGTAACCTTAATGCTGAACTTGGAATGGACATTAAAGTTCCAGTACTTTAAGGTTAGAATAGCAGATTCACACTCTTACAATGTGTATCCCCTGCAGTTCAAAGGACTGAGCAGAGAGGTGAATGAGGTTTAAAGCACCAGGTGTGAGTATCAGTGCAGGACTGGACACACTGGCACAGACCCGAGTCCTGTAAGCCATAGCTGGTGCCCATTGCACCTCATCTATGGAGTTAGAGTGAGAAGTGGTTTTATTTTTCTCTCTATAAATTCCCTTTCAGGTTCCAGTGGAGGCATAATTTTGATCTTCCCATGTTTTGTCTCACAGTTTGAAAAAATGGCTATTTAGGTGGAAAATCCTAGAGGAAAGCAAGCATTTTTTCCAATGCTTTTCCTCAAGGCACCACCTCAATAAACTGTACTGCAAAACAGATGAAGGAAAGCATTTTTAATTAGGTCATGGCAGATGCTTTAATTTTTTTAAAGAATTAATATGAGCAGTTTAACAATAACTTGTCTGTGTAGCTTGTACCTGTGTAGTGTGAGATGGAAAGCTGGGAAATATTTAGGACAATTTAAAAGTTGGTCCTTCCAATACAACTAAAAGCTAAATTAGATCTGTCATCTCTATATATGCACAGGTCTACATGTGTCAATGCCCATCTGCCATGAATGAAAAAAATGCTACACTACACACAAAGTCTTGTTAAACATGAGACTTGTTCAGAAGAGCTATGGCATTAAAGTGAGGGTATAATGAAAGCTACTGTGTCAGATACGCCTGCCTTCCTTTCCTAGGTCATTTTACCAGTGGCTTCTTGGTAGGTCTCAACCTAGGACCTATCTTTCCAATTTGTTAGAGAAGATATTGAATCTGTCAGTACGTATGCAGTTATTTTAGGGTAACTAATTGCAGACAGTTCATCCAGCTGGACAGCCAAAGCAATAATATTAAAGATTAATGTCCCAGTTCAGCAAATACCCTGGGCATGTGAATAATCCCTGTGGCTTCACGGAGACACATTTACAGACATGCTTGTTGGACTAAATATAATGCTGAAACAGGACCTTAAAAATGATGAATTCACATCACAGATGCCATGCAAACAAGTCCAAGAAATTTGAAAAGATTGCTGGCTTTGACAACTCAAAGTTTAAAGCTCTAAATATTGGTAGAGAATATCATAATCGTAGAAACATAGAATAGTTTGGGTTGGAATAGCCCTTCAAAGGTCATGTAGTACAACCCCCTGCAATAAGCAGGGACATCTTCCAATAGATCAGGTTGCTCAGAGCCCTGTCCAAGCTGACCTTGAATGTTGCCAGGGATGGGGCATCTCCCACCTCTCTAAGTAACCTGTCCCAGTGTTTCACCACCTTCATTGTAAAAAATTTCTTCCTTATATCTAGCTTAAATCTACCCTCTTTTAGTTTAAAACCATAACCTCTTGTCCTATTGCAACAGGTCCTACTTTGGTCAGGCAGGACTTGCCCTTGATAAAGCCATGCTGGCTGTTTCAAATCACCTCCCTGTCCTCCATGTGCCTTAGCATAGCTTCTAGGATGAACTGTTCCATGATCTTCCCAGGCACAGAGGTGAGGCTGACAGGTTGGTAGTTCCCAGGGCCCTCCTTTCTACCCTTTTTAAAAATGGGTGCAATGTTTCCCTTTTTCTAGTTACCAGGGACTTCACCTGACTGCCACGACTTTTCAAATGTCATGGAGGGTAGCTTGGCAGCTACGTCAGCCAGTTCCCTCAGGACTTTGGCTTGCATCTTATCAGGTCCCATCGACATGTTTGTTCAGGTTCCTCAGGCCATCATGAACCTGATCTTCTCTTACAGTGGGAGAAACATTGCTTCTACAGTCCCCATCTTGTGATCCATCCCCTCAAGTGATGGGGGAAGAGAGTCTGCCAGTGAAGACCCTTCTCATCTTTTGTAATCAGTTTGCCAGTCTTGCTCATCAGGGCGGTACGCTTTCTATGACCTTTCTTTACCAGCTGACAGACCTGTAGAAGCCCATCTTATTATTCTTTACATCCCTTGCCAAGTTCAGCTCCAGCTGCACCTTGGCCTTCCTGACCTCATCCCTACACAACAACAGGGCAGTGTCCCTGTACTCTTCCCATGATACCTGTCCCTGCTTCCACTGCCTGTGCATTTCCTTTTTGCCTTTAGTTTGACCAGCAGGTCAAGACTCACCCACGCCAGTCTCTTGCCTTCCTTTCCCCGTTTCTTAGACCTGGGGATCAACAGCTCTTGTGCTCTACAGAAACATCCTTAAAGATCTGCCAGCTCTGTTCTGCTCCTTTGTACCTGAGGGCAGTTTCCCAGGGGATCCTATTGACTAACTCCTTGAAGAGCTGGAAGTTTGCTTTCCTAAAATTCAAGGTCCTGACTTTATGCTTCACCTGACCCATATCCCTCAGGACTGTGAAGTCCACCAGTGCATGGTCACTGCAGCTCAGGATGCCTCCAATCTTGTCGTCACCAATTAGTTCACTTGCATTGGTGACCAACAGGTCCAGTATTGCATTGCCTCTGGTAGGGCTGTCTATTACCTGGCTTAAGAAGCTATCCTCGATGCGTTCCAGGGTTCTCCTGGATTGCCTACAGCTCACCATGCTGCTTTCAGCAGATGCTGGGGTGGTTGGAGTCCCCCTGTAGACAAGAGCCTGCAAGCACAGTGCCTCTTGTAGCTGGAGGAAGAAGGCTTCATCGATAGATCCCCTTTGACGGGGCAGCCTGTAGTAGGCACCAGCTACAAGATTCCCTTGGTTGACTCAGTTTCTGATTCTTACCCATAAGCTTTCAACCTGCTCATGGCTATTCTTCAGAGACAGCTCTTCATACTTTCCTTGCTGTAGAGGGCAACGCCTCTGCCTCTCCTTCCTTACCTACCCCTGCTGAAGAGCCTATAGCCATTGACAGCTGCAATCCAGTCATGGGATTCATCCCACCGATTCTTGGTAATGACAACTAGGTCATAGCTTTCTAGAAGAATGGTGGCTTCCAACTCCTCCTGTTTGTTGCCCGCGCTGTGTGCATTGGTGTGGAAGCCTATCAGCTGGTCTGTTGGCTGTGCCACCTTCTTAGAGGAACACCTCTTAATTCCTTCGAGGTATTTCACTGGTTAAATGTCAATAATGCAAACATAATAAATGTTAATAATGTTAAAATACAAACAGAAGAATCCCTAATTCCTATTGTTGGAGCTCTTTTTCTCTGGAAGAGTTGATACTGGTGATAAGCTGATTTGGCTGATGATTTAATTTGGACCTGATCAGTATAGACCAGTATAGAAGTCCTTCAATTTTTCCACTGGGATTCTTCTCACATGATTTCAGCTATGTGAAATAGAGTAACTGATCTCAGATGGAGATCAAAGATCTCTGTATAGCCAAAGGACATCAGTAGATACCTCAAGGGGACAAGCTATTCCATTTACTTTAGGATGTATTGAATTGCCCTCTGGAGGTACCAGAGTCTTTACATCATCTACAAGGGGCAAGACTAATCGCCCACTTTTGGGCTTCAAATGTTGGGTGCACTTGCCATGATCTTACATGTTCTCTTCCTTCTACTGGAATTTTTTTTCTATCACTTTATATTTCTGATATGTTTGTGCAGCAGAAAACCGTCAAAATAGAAATATGTATGCTAAATAAGTCTCTCCATCAACACCATTCCACTCCACTCACGCCAAGATGGGTGGAAATATAAATGACAGCAATGTTTGGCCTGCCACTGACACCTATCCACACATAAACAGTCACAGTTAGATGAGAAGCTTCACAGTTTCTTTGAATATTTAATTAGTACAAACTTGGTTTCTTTGAACTCCATCAAAAACAAAATTAGAAAGCTCAGCTTCATTTACCTTGTGTTGACTGTAATGAACATTAGAACTTCCCCTGTTGCTGCAGGTTTATCTCTGTGGCTAATGCTGAGACATTGGCAAGCAGAAAAGACTTGGGGCAAATCACGCTTCTTCATCACCACAGGGATAAACTTAAGTGACAGACATGCATGGGCTAATTATTTTTAATAGTTTCCCATTGCTCTGGCTGATGACACGGTGCTAAAAAACTGTGTGTCCGTCGTCCCCCCCCCCCCCCCCCCAATAAGCCAGGTTTTCTCTTACGTAGCACTACATCTTTATTACCGCTTCATTACTTCAGGGGAGCCACGTTCTCTAAAATGCCTTTCCCTGTGGCTTAAAGTAAAGATTTTTTAAATAAATTAATACAGTTTATGTTGGGCATCTACCACTTGAAGGGCTAATGATTATTGACTACCCTCCAGCAGACATCAGGGAGTCTAGCCTCAGGCCCTTCCCGCTCGCCCCCAAACATGCCGAATGTTAACACATGTTTCTGGATCCTGGCTGGGATTGGACACAAACAAGGCAGTCAGAATGGACCATTTAGTGTACAAGTCAAGATGACAGATCTCTGCTTAATACAAGGAAGACAAAAATTCGTATCTTATTGAAAAAGGCAGAAGAGCCCCGGGTGCTTTCGCTTTGTGATTCTGCAGGAAAAAGTGGGTTGTGTCAATATAAGTCTATGTCACCCGCTCGCAGCTGCCACACTGAATTGACCCTGCTAGCTGCAGACGGAAAGACCTTCCATTTCCAAATTCTCTCTAATGCTCGTCTGCGAGAGCGAGCACGAGGTGGAAAAAAACCAACAAGTTACCCCTAAGTATGGGAGTGAAAAACAAAACAACACAAAACAAAAATGCCTTAATGCCATGAGACTTTCTCTGCTGCCTGTTTTTTTTTTTTTTTTTTTTTTTTTTTTATGAAATGCTGGAAAAACTTTCTCATCTGAAAGCATTTCAGAGGGTGCTTTGACAATGTGAGCTTTATGTTTTGTAAATCATGTTCTTGTAATTCATTGTAAGTCTCCAGATCCTCTTCAGATATAGCAGCAGAGCATTAAATATTCCTGCAACACTCACCAGAGCTTAATTACTAAAAGTTGAAACATCTTTTAAACTCTGCATTATTTTTTTCCCCTGGGTATTCCCCGAAGAAAAGATACAAAAATGTTGAAGAGTGTGCACAATAATTAGCAGTTAATACCATGTTTCCAAGGAGAGAAAAGAAGATAAACAATTTTGAAACTAAAACCATAATATTTTGGATACCATTATATTCTGACATATTAGCATTCACTGATGAGTCTGTTTCTTGTGTCTATTTTACTAAGCTCAGATGTTCAGATCGGTGAAAAGATTGAAAACAAAAAATAATATTAAAATTAAAAAGAGAAAAGCTCTCATATTCCCTAAAATGGAAAAAATAAAGAGATAACACCTCATTTAGTTGAAATACAGAATACGATTGATTTCTGGGACAGTATGATAATTTAGGGAAGCTGCAGATATGTCTAAAATTATAGACCTATTTAAAATACATTTTGGAGCATTCTTTTTATGGACCCACTCAAAGTCCATTACAATGTGCAAAAAAAGATTTTATTACTTCAGATCGACCCATATTCAGGTGAGTTGTTAATATAGCTAAAGAGAGGCAGTGAGAAATGAGCATGTTTTATTAGCAGAAGTTAAAGAAGTTTTTTCTTTTTTGTGTTTTGGTGGGGAACCAGTGAAGCTTTCATCAGCCTTTTAAATTTATTATAAATCACTGGATATTTCAGCCCAGTAATCTGACTTGTAATATGCCTCACCTGACTCTGGAATTTTCAGAGGTGGCTGGGTGCCATGTGGATGTCAGAGAGGAAAAATTCATCTCACCTAAAAGCAACCATCTGAAGGTATAAGTCTAATTAACCAGTTGTCGGTGGTTTTTCTATACACAGGAAGGAGAGAGAATAATCACAAGGAGGCCATTCAGTGCACTGGTCTTGCACTGGCTTTCCACAGTTCTGTGGAAACACTTCTTTCTCCACTGAAAATCAGCCCCATAGGTGGTTAGCTCAGACTAAATTCTTATCTTCTGTACAGCTGATATTGGGTAAGATGTTGGTGTGCCAGAGACGAATCCTGTTTCAATTGCATCTAACAATTTCAGGGATTGAAGAGTTGTCTCTAAATTAGGATCAAAGAAAAGCATAAGGGGTAGGAAAGGCTGAGGCGTGTCATTTTTTCTCCCCTGTCTCTAAAAGGCATTGTAGACCATTAGCTGAGCTAGATACGTCTACGATGTAGTTAGCCGTATTTGACCACTTCAATCCACCTGTGAACATATTCTTCATTTACACCAGTACCAAGTCCATTCTCAAGCCTTATGGGAAGGTCTGGTCATATCCATACTGTGAAACTAGCTACACCCCTCCCTACCTCCAATGTAAATCAGAGTTTCTACATAAATTTTCTCATTTGGGATTGTTTCTGCTTTACACTCAGTTTGTGAATGATTTGGAAGAGTGCTATCTGACTGGATGCAAAATTGAGGTTTTCAATTCTATGGTAATTTGAGCAACATCAAATAATCAAAAGGTCCCATTTCTTCTTTTCAACTCCAAGCAGTTCCTTTAGGAAAAAAAGTTTTGATTCAGTTTCAGTTATATATACATAGTTTCAGCAAAGCCTACTTTCAAAAAAGTGTGCTAATTATAATTAATGTAAATTATTACCAGCAATATAGAAAACTTCCAATCTGTTATCATATGTCGAGTTTCATAAAACACTAACTTTTTATCTATTATGGAAGAGTTTGAAGAATTACATGTTTGCATGAAAAAGGTTTAATAGCTGCAGACTTATAAAAGAACATAACTGACTCAAAAGAAAAAAAAATGTTATTTCTGTCTGTGGACTGGGACCTTACTCTGACAGTGTCCACCTATTCCAATGCTATTGGAAAAGGAGACTGATTTAGAAGAACATACTGTCTAGGCTGACACAGATGGGTTTAGTTTCTTGCAATACTGAGAGGAGAGGAATGTGGAAAAGATGTGTATTACTTTCTTTTGATTTCATAATGTTGAGATGTTCTTTAAAAGTGGATGATTTAACTGGAAGTTACCAAGAGCTATACTGTGTAATCGTGTATACCACCTGTCATTGGAGTGATTGCCAGAGAGCTACCCCAGATGCCTCCTAACATCAATGAAATTTGCTGTTTAAGGCTGACTCTTTGCTCATAAATATATATATGAGCCTTAAAAACACTGAAGAAAACACTGCAATATGTTTTATGAGGCTTTACCTCATAGTTGCGCTCTTTGACATGCAGAAGAATTGGGTAATAAATCAGACTTTATAAACTGAAAGTCAAAGGCTTATTCTGTAGTCACAGAGAACACACATACAAGTGCATTAAGTGTTTTCTGAAATCCCTAATAGGCTATGTATCAGGCTCTTCCTTTTCACTTTTTCCCTTTTGCAAAGGCAGTTATGTTTAACTTGCAAGCTTTTGCTTGAGCACCAGTTGAAGGTGTTTAATGTAGCCCATTTTCTTTGAGGAATACTGACAGCAGCTCTCCACTGAGATCAGATCAAGTCAACAATAAGGAAATGACTGTGTATAAAAGTTAATGTTGCTCAGTTGTGTCTCCATAGAATGGGCTGACAATGCAGAGAATTAACAGCCTGAAGCCAGGAAATGTTGCTTTACAACATTGTACAGCCTTGAAAGTGTGGTCAGCTGAAAGGCTATCACTCACAAAATCCCAGCTCTTACCTTACACGCGTTACTAATTTGCCAAGCAATAAAAGGGCCAACAGTTTATTTCTTTGTGCCTCATCCACATCCATCTCTAAAAGTGGGATGATCATCATCCTGGGGTTTATTGTTGTATAGACACATGGATGTGAAGTGGCTAAGCCACATATTTTTTAATTCTATCTACAGCTTTTATCCAGTTCTTGAGGATTTTAGTTGTGTTGCTTGAACTGTTGTCAACCTGATGATCCTCTTCTTTTCATGGCTGAAGGTTTTTACTTCCATAGCAGGCAAGACAAAATGTGCCCACTCTTCAGGCTCAGTAGGTCACAGAGACGGGTATTAGCTTCAGGCACTGATGAGCAGTGAGGCTGAGGCTGGGAGAAATCACAGCTGAAAGGCTGGGCTTTCGCTGCTGCAGCTCCTGATGAAGAGCGTGACAGTGGACCAGCAGGTTGCTGTACTCACCAGAGATGCTGAATCTGAGGCTTGAAACATGTGATGGTCCACAGCCAATGACATACGAGAGGATGAGGTAGTTGAGGATGGAACATCCCCAGATTACTATATCCTGATTTTAGTATACCTCAGAAAATCTGGAGATTAATTCCCACAGAATATAAATGCTTTATCCAAGTATATCCCCACTGTAGTGTCTGTCATGAAAGCCATTCAATCTATTGTAACTTCTCTAAGAACACAATGAATTAGTTTGAAGATCTTCAGGACATGAAGAGGAAATGACATGACATCAGAGGAAATAATCTTATGCCATATTATGCTCCCTTAAGTCTTTCTCAAGATTTCTGGACTGTACATCAATAAAAAAAAAATCACAGCCAAGCATACAGGAGCAAAGCAGGGTAAATATGTATTTTTTTTTCCAATCTTTCAGCTTCTGGACAAGTTCACTCTCCTTTTGTGGCCTCACTCAGCATGCTTGGAGAGCCCTGCCATTTCTTTCACCAGCTTCAGCCTCAGAACAGACCTTTGAGGTGTCTCCACACCATGCAGTGCTGAGGGCACGCTGCATACATGCTGGCTATGGAATAAGAAGCCATGCAACTCTCCTGCTAAGCTTCTTGCTTCAGGGGCAGATGCTTTTGTGCTAAACTGCAACCTGCATATGCAACAGTCCATTTGGAGATCAGTCAGGTATCCACAGGAAGATGCCTGATTGTACCGTTTCAATTCAATAAGAAGAATTTTGTTTCCTGAACACAGTGATCTGGTGTCATGGGAGATGCATCTAGGTATTAAAGGATTTACAGGAGCCCTAAACTCTTCTGAATTGGCAGGATAGCCCATAGTGCCTAAAAAGGCACGAGACATCTATGTTTGAGGAGCCAGATCTTGCTCATTATGTCCTTCATGAACATTGAAATTTAAGGTGGGATCGAGTCCAAATATAGATGTCTAGTGTCATTTTAAGCACTGAATAGGTGCCTTGTATACCCTGGGGTGTCTCAGGTGACATTATACTACTGCGTTTAGGAGCTGAATCTCAGTCTAAAAATACAGAGCCAGCTGATGAAGTAATTATAATCTTATATGATAACTTTCCCCATCTCTCTGGCAACATTATGGGTAAAGTCTGTCTGGTTTATTTGCAAAATCATACATGTCCTTGTACTAAGACACTCTCCTAGGTCTCAGCCTGATGCAACATGTACTTATGGGAGAAAGAAAGACTACAAGTGCTTGCAATAGTTAAATGGCAACAAGATCTGGTCCAACAAAGCTTCACACTGACTCAGCTACTAAGTAAGATTGTGTTAAGCATGTAGCAAGCACATTTATATTATAAGACTTGAAAGGATAATCTCTACTCTTAAGTTGGCAAGTGGCTCTGAATTAGACAAATATGATACAAGCATAAGAAAAGATATCTAGGTATTTTTCTCCACATTGTGGAATATATTGATAAACGTATGTTAGCATTTAACTATTCATTCTTTTGGAGAAAACTGGTTAACCCCTTAAGTGTTTTGCCCTGAAGGCAGACATTAAAAGTTAATTATAACCACATGGGACAAGCCCCTGGAGGACCGTGACAGCATTAAGCTGCTACCAACCAAGCATGCAGGATGTGCAGCACTCTCAGAGAACACCATGTACAAAAATGATGCTGTCTCCTTGAATGAGTTTTCAGAAGTTAAAAACATGCTACTTTTTGCATGCACAGTAAAAAGGCAGATTGCAAATGTTCTACTCAGAGAAAAAAAACCCTTCAAACTGAAGAAGAATTAGAGCAAATGAAAGCACTGCGTAATGTAATTAAGCAGTGTGGCATAGCAAGACAGAATGACCATAAGTACTGTTTTACTTAGTGCTGCAAGAGGAATATGGTAAAACCTCTTCTAAAGAACTTGGATTGCTACCTCATGATAAACCTTTCCAGTACCATACATGGCCTATGAGGCATTTTGATTTTATCACTATAGAAAGGGAGTTGAGATGACACTTGTCCTTGGAGAGGATCATTTAGACCATATGGAAAAAAAGAAATAAAAATGTTAGTTCTAAGGGAGAGAGACTGGCTGTGTCTGTTCAAGTGAATTAAATGTGGCTGGAAGTCATTGAGGTTAAACAACATGGAATGGCCTGCACCTACACAATTAAACTTTCTTCCCCTTAAATTAAAATACCTGTATCTAAGTTAAGTACTGGGAAAGATCCCTGTACTATTTTCCAAACCATGCTGGGGACCGTTTAGGAGAAGCCCTATTGTTGTCGACCCAAAAGCATGTGTGGGGGCTTTTTTAATAACGTAATGGTAGAGAAAGATGAGTTCCAGCAATGGGAAACATCTCTGACTCCTGCTTTTTAATAGAGAAGTATTCACCATGTCCTGAAGGTAAGTCAGGAAGCATTCAGAAGACGTGATTCTGTTTTTCTCTTGCATTGAACAGCTGGATTTATATTACAAACACCAGAATGAGTGTGGCCCAGAAAAGGTGTGTGCAGTTCCTGCTAATATTTAGGAGCAGCATACCTCTCACTTAATTTAGCCTTCAAAAAACTGGGCTACATCTATATACCCAATTTGAAACTAACACACTTTAAGCAAGGGATTAGACCAGATGAGTCCCAGCATTTGCTTCCAACCTAAATTACTCTGCGGTTTTAATTGCTAAATAAAACAGAGATAGAGACAACTCAATGGCTTCTAAGCCAAGTGGTATACACAAGCCATGTTCACTTTGCCTGGCACCTAGATTTGAATTTCTTCCTTGTCTGCTGTGGTGCCCTGTGATTGTAAGACATGTTTAGAAGTGCATGTGTGTGTTTAAAATAAAATATTCCTAAATTATGAGACAATTCTGTTGCAGCCCCCCAAGGGGTGCATTCATAACATGAAGCTGAAGATGTGCTATGTGCTCTGTGTTTTATCATGAGGGCACATTGAGGCCTGTGAATTTGTAAATACTGCTGGGATAGTGTTGGAGGGCTATGTAAATTCAAAGGAGCCAACCTGATCCATTTTTGTCCATATTAGAAAAAATCCACGAGGTTTGCCACTCTCCAAACAAAGATCTAGAGAATTCCAGTGGGGACAGGACAAAAAATATTGGGGAAAAGGCTAACAACTAAGCAGGAGGTTAAGCTAAGACTTAAGCTTACTTGCTGGCTCTAAGACAAGTCCTGAAGCACCTAGTTTAGCCTAAACTGATCATCTAAAGTCTAACCTAACCCCTAAAGAAACTGGGCAACTCCAGAGGGTATTTAATCCCTTTATCCTAGAAAACTATGTGGAGTGGATCTCTTGCTATTTGGAGGTATCCCTCCCTGTCTACCTGCTTCCCCCAGGGGAAGTCCAAACAGCAGTTACATGAAATGTCTGATTGTTAAATGGCTACGTGTGAATAAAATGGCATGCACTGCCGAAGATGAGCACTTAGATTATCTGAGAGAGCATGTCTCTCCTGTAACCTCATCAGTCCTGGCTTACTTTTCAACTCCAGGTACAACTGTCCAGGCAACAACAAAACCCCAGTATTGCTAAAATGAGGTTTAACTCTCATCCTCAAAAGTGCATGTCGTTTAATTCTCATCCTCAATATTTATGATTTTTTTTTCATAGCGAAGAAAACCATATTTTCTGATTTCCTTCACCCAAAGACTTCCACATAGGCAACAACATACAGCATAGCGCAAGGCAGGGAATCTCAAAGTGGGACAGAACTGGCTGGGGGGTCTGCACTGCACTGGGCCAAGACAGCAGCTTTTAATAACTACATAGCTGCCTCAGCAAGTTATGGCACCTAATTAAAGGGGTTTTAGCTATTATATGCTTTCAGATTTGTACTAGCACAAAAATCTCTTCACTGTACCACATTCCACAACGTAGCCTGTGTGTTTCCATCCACAAAGTCAAAATGTAAGATTATACTTTTGGGAAAAGTCATGACAGGAAGGAGGAAAAGGACCTGTGAATGAAATTTATTTACAGGATACCCAGGATCCAGTATCATAATGCAACTGTGAACAAAGGACAGGTGTAGTACCCAGGGACTACAAGAGAAAAGTTTCCAGACAGAAATACTGGTGATTTTGTAAATACAGATGAGACTCTGTTGTAAATATTTGTAAAATTTAGTTGCTCATCTTCCAACAGAGATTATTTAAATGGTAATTAATCAAGGAAGGGTAGATCCCAAACACAGAATGAGGAGTCTTCAACGTAAAACCAAGTGGAAAAGACTCCTTTAGCTTTCTGGAACAAAGGGCTTGTTTCTACCAATACCTTGGGACACCAAGGGAAAACACAAGATAGTGGGGGGGCAAAAGCATCCCAGTGTTTTGAAGTTGAACCTCAAAAAGTTTGAGAAAATTGATGAAACTAAACAGTGACAATTGATGGCACACAATAATTTAATGGAATAAAGATGGGGTAATCCCTGGGATAAAGCCCAGTTGACTCAATGACCCAGCCCTATATTCCTATGTTCTTGCACGACAAGGAGATGTCCTAGAACTTCTTATATGGTTGACACTTCATCAGGTCATGTAATAAGAGGAAAGCATTT